>NC_052628.1:102050134-102393134 GCF_016161935.1 Mauremys reevesii
GCAGTCTGAATGCATGGTTCCTATGAGCCTGCACCACACCTAAGTATTAGCCACAGCCCAAAGGGAAGGAGGTTACTTACTTTGAGACTTAGGAGCTGCGGCTGGAGTTGAGCCTGTTTGTGATTGATAGAGGTAAAGTTCCTTTTAAGCATCAGAGATTTGTTATACTCCCATTTGTTTCATTTGCCAAGAGTGAAGCTGAATGCAGTTTAAATTGAAAAAGTGGAAGAATTTCATTAAACCCTGTGAACTGTTCTGTCCATGTGACTGAGTTGCTTCTATCCTAAGTCCCCTTGTTCCCTGTTTTTTCTGGTGTCTCTTCAATAATACTCCCTCAATGGAACATGGGCCATCTGACTTCAGCCTCACTGATCATGTTACCTCTTCCCCATTTTACAAATATTTTAATATAAACATTAAATACAAATAATTAAACACACGAGTCCCTTTGGCCACATGGAATCTTGTCTTTAACACAGACTCAGCTTGTTACATGGTCTCTGAGATAGTTTCGCTTCCTCAACAAACTACCACATCAGGAGCGACCTATCTCTTTCTTCCTGTCACCTGTCTCCAAGTTGCAGCAAACTATCTCTCTGAGGAATCTTCTCCCTCCCTATGGAGCTGGCCTCTGGATGGTTTTCTGTCTCTCCATTCTGTGATGGTCTCTGTAGTCTCTCTCTCTCTGGGTGTTGTATGTCCTGTTCCTTTGGATCATTGTCCCTCTTGTGTAGTCACCTTGTATAAGCTGGGTGCCACTGCACCACTCACAACTCCATTAGTCCTCTCCTTCTGGTGTGTCTCTAATGGCTGGATCCTCACAGGAATGCCTGTCTCCAGGGCCAGTAGGTCTTTGACTAACCTGGTATACTCTAGAGTCTGCACTCTCCGATTGTTGGCCATCTTCTCTTGGCAGTGTCCCCATCCTTCTGGCTGCAACAGGTCCCTCCCCCCGCCCCCTCATGGAAACTCCTCACATTGGTATATTGCAAAGCAGAAAACTGGTGGTGTGAATTGACCTCAGGTATATACAGCAGAAAATATTGCAAAGATGGAATAATTGTAACATTTTGATGCACTTGGCTTTGGGACAATGTTTTTCATGATGTGGTAACTCTAGTTCAGATCAGAAATCAATTTGAACCATTGCCATTTTAAGACTGGTGACTGTTTCAAAACCAATGCATAGTAAAACCAACAGATATGTTGTGGCCCCACTGGTTCTTGTAGATTGCAGTGTGCTGAAGGTGATAAGTTTGTGCCAGATGCGTCTACTGGGTCACTAGACAATCAAAGGTGTTACATACAGCTTCTGCACACATGGGTACCTTCTGTTCATCAGCCACAGAACTATGTGAACATTAAACTGCAGTGGCAGCTGTTCTCTTGCTCTCCCAGTGGAGAGACAGCTTATCCATGTTAGCAACTTTTATAGAAGAATAAGCAAAAAGAGAGAGGAAATAGAAGCAAACGTCCCATGAAAAGGATGAGTTTCAGTTATGAAAACCTCCAATGTGTATGCTGTTTTCATACTACCAGGGTATCTCCTGTACTCCCACAGCCTAGTGTTGTTACTCCTAGTGCATGGTAAATATAAATAATGCCCTAAGGAGTTCGTCAGCTGCAGCAGCTTTTCAACTGTAAAATTTACGGACCAAAATGTTCTACATGTGCAACATTGAAATGCGCAATATCAACTGAAAACACAACCTGTGTATATGTTGACGGTATCTTAAGAATGATTTGCGTTTTATTTTTATTTTATTCTATACTGTATTTTAAAAATTATTCCTGAAATGTGGCATTTATCCAAAGAAGGATCTGCAGTTAAACTGAGACAATATTTAGGATTCTAGAATCATAGGACTGGAAAGGACCTCAGGAGGTCTTCTAGTCCAGTCCCCTGTACTCAAGGCAGAACTAAGTATTATCTAGACCAGGGGTGGGCAAACTACAGCCCGGGGGCTACATCCGGCCCTTCAGATGTTTTAATCCAGCCCTTGAGCTCTCACCAAGGAGCAGGGTCCAGGGCTTGCCGTGCTCCACACGTGCTGTGGCTCTGCACAGCTCCTGGAAGCAGCAGCATGTCCCCCCTCCGGCTCCTACACATAGGGGCATCCAGGGGGCCCCACACGCTGCCCCTGCCCCAAGCACTGTCTCCTCAGCTCCTATTGGCCCGGAACTGTGGCCAATGGGAGCTGCCTGGTCACGCCTCCACGTAGGAGCCAGAGGTGGGACATGCTGCTGCTTCCAGGAGCTGCTTGAGGTAAACGCCAACTGGAACCTAACCCCCTCCTGTACCCCAACCCCCTGCCCCAGCCCTGATCCCCCTCCCATCCTCCGAACTCCTCAGTCCCAGCCCGGAGCACCCTCCTGCACCCCCAACCCTTCATCCCCAGCCCCACCCCAAAGCCCGCACCCCCAGCTGGAGCTGCACCCCTCTCTGCACCCCAACCTCTGCCCCGCACACTGAACTCATTTATGGCTCTACCCCAGAGCCTGCACCCCCAGCTGGAGCCCTCACCCACTCCCACATGCCAACCCCCAATTTCGTGAGCATTCATGGCCTGCCATACAATTTCCATACCCAGATGCGGCCCTCGGGCCAAAAAGTTTGCCTACCCCTGATCTAGATCATCCCTGACAGGTGTTTGTCTAACCTGCACTTAAAAATCTCCAGTAATGGAGATTCCACAATCTCCCTTGGCAATTTATTCCAGTTGTTGACAATATAGGAGCAAAACCAACTTTGATTCATGGAGACAGGGACGTGGCAAAAACCTATTTGCTTTGTGTATCCTCTGTAATGTAAGTTTTTCATATAGGTGAGTTTGGTTTTGTGTGTGTCTGTTTGTTGAAATACAAAAGCACATGTGTACAATGTGAAGTAATTTCAGAATTGGTAGCTCTTTTATATTACCTTTCATCGAAGAATCTCATGGTGCTTTAAATAGGCAGAGAGAAGTCATAGCATCTCTAGAGAGGAAATCTTGCTTGAAAAATGTCTGTTTCTGCAAGTGACAGGTACAATAGACAGATCATCAGAAGCTGTGGTGTGGGAGGGAAGAGGGAACAAAACCCGTCTCCTCCCCATATCTGTCCTGGCTAACTAATGCAGAATCAAGAGGGAGGACAGTGAGCTTTTCCCACCTTATCACCTCCTATCTCTAGCACTGAAATCCTGGCCACACCCCCATTCTTCATGCTGACTTACCCTCCCAGTCTGCTGATTTCTTGTTAAACTCTGATTGCAAAGAGTTAAACTGTTTCCATATGTCCAGTATGAGAATAGTGTGTGTAGCCCTTGGCAACCACAGCTGAATCCAGCTGCAGCTGCTACCTGTGTGTTCCTCTCTGTGAGTGTGTGTGTGCGCGCAAGCACAGTGACATCTGAACCATGCCCCGATTGTGTCAATGAAACTGTTATGTCTTTGTTGGGGAGATATTAATTCTGAAGCAATTATACCCCCCCCATCTGCTCAGAGCTGACCACGGATCATGTCAAACAATATACAACACAGAAGAATGCAAATAAACTTTAGTCTGCCTAGCCCAGCAAAGCAGTTAGCCGCCCACTTGCAAGATACTAAACTCTTGTACACATGATACACAAAGAATGCTAGCTAGTTTCACCAATCCCTTCAGACAAAAATAAAAAAAAAGAAAAGAAAAGAAAAAAAAGAAACCAACCTGATCCTTGTCTTTATATCTGTGAGGTTGGAGTTCTTGCTAATAAAGGAGCTTTTCCCATGATGCAGTGTGATAAGGATTGGCCTACATGTAGCCCAGCAAGGCACTGCTGATGTTTTCTTGATTAGGTGTCTTATCTTCCATTGAGCTGCATCTGATGAAGGTTGCTGACAGCGTAATGGCAGGGAAAGCGTCGGACAGCTCCATAAAATGGCAGCTATGTTATGACATGTCAGCCAGGACCTGGTGGATGGTAAGTTGGCATGAAAATGTTTTTTTTCCTCCCCGAAAGATTTTTTTCCCCCTTTTCTGAACTCCTCCTTCATTGTTGCAATGCACGTGTTATAAAGTTCAGAGTCTGTGCAAAAGTTTCAAACACAAGTTCAGTGACTTTGTGGAATCCCTAAACTTCACAGTGCATTAAATAGAGTTTCTCTTCTATTGTGACGGGGGTATGGGCCTTCTTTTTAAAAAGGCAGCAAGGACAGCATGAGATTTTTCTTCTTTTAAAAAAAAAAGGCAAAATGCAAATTTTACAGTGTGCACCAAGCTGGTTGGTGTGAGAATGTGGAGGTAGAAGCAGTCACAGAAAAAGAAAGCAGCTATGTCATCACATTCTTGGCTAATTGTTCTTGAGTTGGTCTTAAAACAGAAAAATCTGCCTCTTTATTCTGTTTCCTCTGAATAATTATTTAGAAAGTGTATTGTATCACATTGTGAGCTGCTTCCTAATCAGTATGCATTTGTCCCCCACGCTTCCCCTTAATTTGGAGTCCTCCTCCCTTACAATGAATACAGTAACTGGAGCAACTACTGATTAATATGCCGCTTGGCATAATTAAATTTAGTTAATGAGCCTATGCATATTCAGTCCATTTTTTTCTTTGTGTGGGCAAGCGTGGCTTTTTTGTTCATATTTATACAGCTGCAAATGAAGGATAAAAAAAAAGAGAGAGAGAGTGAAAGAACCCAGGGAGGAGTGGACCCTGACAGACAACTTTTTATTGCTACAGGGTAAAGGAGTCAAATTTTACTTAGATCAAAATACTGTGGCCAGGAGCAAGTATTTTGGAAAGAAAAGCTTTTCTTCTCACCAGTGCTACATGAAGTTTTCTTCATATACTGATTTTTGTAGACAAAAGGTCTCTTGTATGAAAAGCTATGCCATGAATGGGGACCTTCTGCTGGCTAACATTCCATTATGAATATTAATTTCATTCTTGGGTTGCTTTGTCTGGTCATGTATTTTTACCCTTTTCATTCCTTCTTTGATTGCCTTTGCTTGTTTGTCTGGATAATTATTATGCTTACTGCATGGGCTGTTTTTTTCACAATTAGTACAGTGCTGAGACAATAGGCACTTTATTCTTGGCCGGTGGGTATGGGGAGCACCAGTGGATAAGCACATCCCAGTCCCTGGATAGAAGGAAGCTGTCTGATTATTACTGCCTTTCTACACTACTTTGCAAGGACTTTATTCTTTTTTCTAATGGTGAAGGTTTTCTATGAGCCTTCAATAAGGGTGTCATATATTAAGGGAGTATTTAATTTAAATTATGTTTGCTGCTTGTGATCATTTCTGTACATTTTCAATGCAGAGAAGGAGAGTTTTTCTGTCTTTGCTACTTGTTGAGCTACTGCAGTTTGAGCTATCATGTTAATTTTAAAAGGTTAGTTACTCAGGCAAAGAGAGCGAGTGATCAGCTATTTTGTGAATCAGCTTTTGTCAATGGGACTAATACTTTATGGTAGTATATTTAGATTCATATTTAAAACTTTAATCAGACTTTAGTACTCTATGTACGTAGATTATTGAAATGAGTTATTAAAGTGGCTGACATGTTCAGAGGAAGATACTCTAAAATGTTTGCATTGAAGATTTAATTAATCTTGCTTGTTCAAAGGTTTTTGGGGGGTTGAGCACTGTTCCTTATTTTAATAAAAGTTTCTGTATGGATAGTTTTCAGTAAGCTGGCATTGCTTCAGTGGTGGTGGTGGGGAGAATCAATACTTTCACTACATGCATATTTTATCAGGAACTCTAATCTGTAAAATACAGATAATTAACTTAAATGTTATGCCATTAGTGTGTCTTGCATGTGTATTTTTAAAAGGGAGCTAAAAATTCATCACAACTTAATATTGTAGAGAATCAAGTGATTGTTGATAGATGCTTTTTATTTCAGTTCATGTTTTTTATTTATATGTTTATAATTGTAGGACCTGAGGCAAATTCGTGCATACAAACATAGATTATTTTCTCTTGTAGTAGGTCATTATTTCTCATGTTTGAACTTCATAATGTACAAATTACTAATGCAAGAGTTTGTTTATATGTCCATTATTCACTCAAAGTTTATGTCAGGAAAATGCAGCATAAATAAATCATGAAGTTTTGAGTACAAAAAAAAAAAAGCATGAGTTTGTTTTCTTTCCTGTATGATTGGGAATGTTGAACTGCAAATGCTTCATGCAGAACAGGAAATATTATACTACAATCCTTGCTTACAGTTGTAAAAAAGTTAATTAACAAACACTATTATTACAAACATCATTACAAACATGTTCTTTCATTAAGGATAAACTATGTATTTAAAATCATAATGCAGCATGGATGTTCAAAATCAATTTTTGTGAGAACATGCCTAAAAATAACACCTTTTAAAAAAAGTTTAAATTTCTTTTTTTTTTAAATTATCAAGGAAACAATGTTCTCTTTCCCTCTCTCTGTCATTGTTGTTGTTAAATGAGCTTTTAATAAGTGAAGTCTGTGTCCTCGGCTTTACTATTATAGTACTGTTCAAGTGTTTCCTATCTTACTATTTCATTCGGACTCTTCTATTTTGTAGCAATAATAAATTTCATTTAATGAGGAAAAAATCAAGCAAACAGCAGTTATACACTTTCTCCATCTGTGGGTTCTTCAATATGGGCATGTTTTACTAAAACATAAGGGAGAGAAACTTTTATTGAGGCAGCAATAAACAAGTGTAAGGGAAAGTAAACATCAATATATTTTTTAAAAACATAAACTGTCAACTAGATACACGTGAGGTTTGTGTATAATCTTAGTTCTATAGTGTGTTTATTTTTTCATATAACTTTATGATAGGGGGAATCATATATAAATCTCTTAAGAATATGGTACGTAGAGTTATATGTATTGTATGTATAGAAAGACAGACTTTCTGATGTTTTAGTAAAATGTTTCTATTTATGAAGTAATGAGATAGACTTCATGAATGTTATGATACTTATGAACACAAAACACTTTTTCTTACATTTAATTTTTGCATTTAATTTAATAGGATATTGCCAACAGCTTACCATATACAGTTTTGTGTGTTGCCGGTAATTTGTTGTCTATTCTAATAGACAGTGAATAAACCCAACAAAATCTTTACTCTAATCTCAAAATATTAAAATTGTATATGTGCATATCAGAGAGGGAGAGAATTTTAAAAATTCATGGTTTTTAATAGATAGCCTAAAAGGTACTGAATTCATAAATCAGTAATAAATGAAATAATCCAGTGGTTATTGGAACACCCGGATTTATTGCAAATACTGCACATTTCCTTTTAATGTAATGCCTTGATCATAACAAAATTTAAAAATGTTTATCAAGAATTCACTTTATTTTACACCTTGAAAACACTATACTTTAAATTTAAAAAAGAAAATATCTTGTAAGAGAGCCATCATCTCAATATTAATATTTCAGACTTTATTAATAGCATATATAACCTTGAACAAGGTAGTATGCTTTAAAAAGACATAATATATCTTAACATTAATAATGTGCAAGGGTGAGTCCAATTTTAGGTTTAATAATAAGGCCAAGCTTTAATGTACTTTTTGGTTTTACAAAACTGTTAATCACATTCCGAGGGAGTTGCAGTCTGTCAATATTTTGCAGCAATAGATCTGTGCAGTTTTCTAATTTGGATTAAAATGATATTCACAACACATCTCCATCAATTGTTCAGATGTGCAGCTTGTTAATGAATCCTTTGTTCTCAATAATGACTTTTAATTAAATGATTTTGAAACAAATGTCAATGCAACAGCGGACATATTGAACATGCTGTGCTTATTCATGGATCTAAGCACAATATCTTCATTCTATAAATTTCAGAGGAAGAAGGGCTAAGTGGATAGGGTAGCTCAAGGTTACGTTCATAAGCTATTGTTCAATTTACCAATTTACCTTACATTCTTAAAAATCTAGATCCCAACAGTGCGCATACTTAACTACAAAATCACATATGAACCATGCAATAGAAATGTTTTTTTCTATTTGACTAACTACAAGGTTTACAAATATTAAGATCTCGTGAACTTGTTTGGATCTTGTTTTATAAATCTATCCCGGGCTGTGAATAGATCCTTTTATTTGTCAATCAAATCAGGTATATAGCAGTCTATAATATAAATGTATATAGGAGTTTGTGTATTATATTAATTATATGTGCTACTAAATTAGATTGTTTTGAATCAGAAACCTTTGCCCACAGATCTGTAGAAGCTGCAACTTGAATACATATTCCTTTTTAATTTCTAATGTTCTTTGTGGAAAAGAAGAATTCTATTAAAGCTCCTGGAGAAAATACTAATATTACAAATAACAGCACTGCTCAGGTAGTGACATTTCTTGTTTCACTAAGGAAATGAAAACCTAAAAGTAACTGGGAATTTAATTTGCTGTCAGAATAAACTTGTCTACGGGACAGGTGTTGCTCACAGAGGTTTCAATATTAATATTTAATATTAGTTATGTGTTGTGATTTAAAAATTGGGTATTCTTCCCCAAGAAAAATGTGAGTGTACTTGTCTTGACAAGCATGGTTTTCAAATTCCTCCACTCTTTTTTTTGGACACTTACAGAATTGTACATTGCATATTTAAAGCAGATATGTCTATTATTTCCTCTCAGATTGGCTGCTGTCATCAGTATGGTCAAATAGCTGCAGGAAGTTCTGAGTGAAACCCTAAATTTTTCAGTTCTTATTACATTTTTGTGTCCACTAAGCCAGCAAACTTACAATTACTCTATTCCTATTATTTTTTACCATTTTCGTAGAGCTAGCTCATAAACATATTCCTTATACCCCAACTGCTTTGTAAAAGTAATTTTGATTACATGTATGTGTTAATAAAAATCAGCTCTGACTAAAACTGCTTGTTCTTGCTGGTTTGAAGTTACTGATAAATTAGTTTCACCTTTGTTTAGTTTCCAGCCATAACTGTAGTTTGGACATACAGGCATAGATTTCTGTGTGGGTGGGAATATTTTTGTGATAAATTATCAATTATCAATCAATTATCAACTTTTCTCAACTATAATTCGCAAGCCCCTAATATTACTTCATGCTCATTGATCCAGAATTTCTGCATGTAATTAAACTTGTTTTCATGTATACTGAAATATGTATCATAAAAAGGCTGATCTGAATTTGAACAAAGCACTCTGTTTAGGCAGGCAGCAGGCTTAAAATGATAAGACCATGTATAGCTTTCTGTTATGTCATTTCATAATTTAACTGGCATGTTATTAGTAACAGAAGGAAACAGAGAAAGCAGGGCAGGACAGATCTGTGTCCATACTCTACCACAGGGCAAGCAATTCAAGGGAGAGTATAGACCTCATCATTAGAGATGTTCATAAAGAATAACTGACAGAGTATTTCACTCTCTGTGATGTATTGTTATAGTATGTAGGTTTGCTTTGGTTTGTTCTGAGTTAGTAAATAATACATTTGGTACTAAATGTATCCTTTTGGGATAAAACTGCCATTTCTTTATTATAATAATTTTAAATTTTCCCATTAGCTAACCACAACAGGAAATACTATTTGAACCTTTCATTAAAAATAAAATTGAACCCCTGGCTATATGGGAAGCAGCACTCTGCTGCCTCAAAGCAAAATTAAACATTGTTTCAAAATCCATTGAAGGGCTATCACACCATACTTGAAGATTGGTTGGATTTTGCCTTCCAGAACATCCTTGCTTCCAGGGTTGCTTGAGCAACACTTAACACCTCGCATTCCCAGTGTGAGAGAACTCTGTGTGTGACTCTTGCAGGTACCTCTGCAGGTCAAAGTTGGAGTATGGAAGCATATGCATGACCATATCAGGATGAGGGTGGCTGTTGGAAACTACTGCAGTAATACTCTGTGACACAATCTCCCTCTCTGCCCTAAGTGAGGCAGTGAGCAAAGAAGAACTCATGCTAAAGTTCTCATTTTGTCTATTTCTGCCCCCCACATTTTCCTGTCTATTCCATTTTCTCCCTTTCCTGGTAACATCTGTAGATCACAATATAATGGGAAAATTCCTTCTGTTCATAAGTTAAGAAATTATGGCATGCCTCTTGGGAAAGCTTTAAAATTAACAGTAAATTGTCCATCAGCCCAACTTAACACCAATTATTTCTATTGTTCAAAAAGAGGGTTCTATGTACCTTTTCCATAGGGAGATATCATGTCCCCATTGGGCCTTTGAAGATCCTCTTTTTTTTTTTCTTCCTTCCTTCCCTCTCTCTCTCACCTTCTACAAATACCATCAAGGACTGTCATTGCAGTGACCATCGTTCTGACTGACAAGTCTTCTCCCAGGAATTTGGAGGCCTTCACAGCACAACTGGACCTTGTCAATCCAAGAAGTGAGAACATGATTGCAGAGCACTATTGTTCGGTCGCTAGGCCAGCCCAATGGCTATGCTTTTGTGTGTGTTCTTGGGTGTATTTAGTGGTCGCTAGAGATACTGGATGGATCTGTCCAGGAGACTGAAGTAATCTATCCACAGAACATCTATAGCGCAGGCAATGGCAGTACAAGCTTCACTCATGCAGCCATGTCAATAAGCTTCAGCCATGAGCAGTAATGACCCACCACTAGGAGTATGATGAATTTTCAGTCCTTGGTTCTGACCCTGCCAGTGGCTGCTGGTTATGATGATGTTTTGGGGATGTGGACATTTGTCCACTAGACCCTGGACTTAGACCAGCAATTTGTTTTACCTGGAGTGGTATTAAATCATCAAGTGGAAATGACTTGGTTGTTATTTACCAGCACCGTATTGCCGATACAAGTCCCCTGTGCCATCAGTCTTACTCTGATTTTATGTGTAGCTTGGCTTACAATAATTGTTGGGAGAAAATAACTAATACAAAGTTTGCAACCAGAAGTTATGGTGAATAATGCTACCTTAATAAGATATAACTTATAATACTATAACTAATACTGTAACAGTATTTATTTTTATTAGAATGAATAAAGTTGCTTTTTTCCTAATTATTGTAATAGTACCCAAGGACATTTAAAAGGGTTATATAATAAAAAGCACAGTTATATACTAACTGTATTAAAACAACTAGCTTACACATACTCAAGTGGCTGTGTTAATGTTGATGACTTGTTAGCTTTGTGTGAGCAATGAGGTTAATTGAGTACAGTGAGCATTTCATACAGATGTGAGCTTTCTACTATATTATAAGGTGTTTGGCTGTCAAACAGTATGGTAGTGTGTTTTCACAAATGAATGAGTTAATCTATCAATCTGCCTGAATCAGCAGAACAGCTACTTTCATCAGCATAGTGCCATTTACTTAGATTTTCCTTCCATGTGCTTACCTAATCAATACGTATCTTACTAAGCAGACATTTTAATTTTTTCAGTCTCATATTCTTAAATAAAGTTTAGACTTTTCTTGCCTTATGGGATTTTTCTTTTACGTTTTGTAGTTCCTGAGATTTTCTCTCTCCTTCTTACAGTTCCAGCTATCTCAAGTGATAGTGTAGCAACAGACCATTGGAAATTCCAGGTTGTTTCCTAGTATCTTGTATGAAGAGTGGCTCATCTGTTAACATTTTAATTAAGTTTTCACAATCCCTGCACACTTTCAGAAAGCAATACTGTCCAATCTCGCTCACTCGGAGGGAGACATCCTCATCTAAATTAGCTTTAAGGCAACATTCAAAGTAGAAGGACCATTTAGATCTCATTTGCACTGGTATAATTCATGAGTAACACCAACAAAGATAATAGGGGTTTACACTGTTGTAAACTCGGTATCAGTGAGAGGCGAATCAGGCCCACAGTGTTGAAGAGATATTTAAAAACTCACTTGTACATTTTTTTTGCAGTCGTTCACAAATTCTCATAACATAATAGCCTAGATAATATGCTATTGAAACAGAAATGGAGTTTTAAAATGACATTTGACCGAGGCTGCAAATGAGAAGCACTTTTAGCTTCAGATTTAATTGCAATTTGTCATCATGTAAAGAGCAGTATTTAGGCGACTGTTTTCCTATGGCAATGGGCACCTGAAGAGAAAAGTGATACAGTCAGAAATGTGCATTATTTGTTGTAAAATAAAAATGTACAAGTTAGTTATAGTGTCAGCTGACATTCCATAACCTGCTGTTAAAAATATCTCGAACTATTTAGTTTGATCTTTTAGGGAATTATATTTAACTTTGTCAGGCCTCTTAAATTCCACAACAGGTAGTGTCAGTGTGCCTTAATAGCATTGTGATGTGTTTGACACTTCTGTTTAGACAAAATGTGATCATAATGCCAATATAGGGATTGACACACAAAAACAAGTTGTCCAAAACTTCCCTGTTGCTACTTGGTGCTGTCATTCAACATGTGGTGCCTGATTTATTAGTCCTTTACCATTCTGTACTCCACAGATTGATTTGCAATTAACTCGTTACTTGTATCTTGAAATCAGAATGTCTCGATATACAATGGCAAATGTATCAGAGCCTTTCTTTTCCTATCAGCGTCCTACATTTTTACCAACAGTAATGAGCTGTCACAGTGTGAGTTCTGGAGACGAGATTAGGGCATTGAAGAATGAGTAAACCTGTACACAAGGAGAATAATTAAATCAAGCAGAAAAGAATAACAAGCATGTCACAGCAGTTTGACATGAAGCAGGGACAAACTTGAAGCCATTGCGCTGCTGAATCTCACACACATCCATGAAATGGTGTTCATTTGTTGCACTTTAAAGATTAGCAGTCATTGTGATACAAGGATTTCTTATAGCCCCCAATTTCACATGGCTCACGTAACATAGAACAGAAGCCAAACTCTGGATGGCTACTTTTTTCTGCAAGTTCACTGTTAACATAGACTATTAGGTCTCAGTCAGAAATACCATGTTAGTATATAATCCTTACTGGTGGCATTCCAACTGTGCCAAACAAGCAGCAGGATTTGCAAGAGCACAGGTTTGGAAACTGGCCTAAAGTGTAACTGCAAACAGGTACGGCTCTAAGGTACGTAATTTGCTTTTATGCGATGAGAGGAGAAGCGCAGTGATTGTTACCTATTCTAAAATATTCTCCTGCATTCCAGAAAGTGGCTGAAGAGAGAAATTTAAGGGTTAGCAGTGGGCCTCAGAGTGATGATTGCTTTGTAATGGAACAAATTCAATTACATGAAATATTAGACTCTTCTCTCACTGCCTTAGCTCTCAATTTATTTGGGGGTAGTCAGGAAAAAAGGAAGCCTCTCAACAGATGCCTGGCTGCCTGGGTACAGATCGGAAAACCATAATTTGTCTGTAATCCCTAATGCAAACAGTTGTTCATTAAGAAACAAAACTAATGTAATCTTGATTATTTGCTTGGATTTCTACTCTATTATGTTGTTTTGTACAGCTGGCAGGCTAATGTAATTTTACTTAGAAACCTAAAGCAATCTGGTACTCAGATAACACCATGCAGATTTAGGTAAATTTGGGGCTCAGATTAGCATAATACTAACTAATCATGAATATCATTTGCATTAATTAGAGTATTGGGGAAAGATTGTTTTTAAATGGAAGAAAATTGAAAGAAAGATTAAGGGCAAGAGCTTACGAACCTAGTTTTGCTGCATGCAAGAATATAACAGATGATTTCTGCTATAATGCCTAATATTTTAATGTGTAAGTATTAATTAGAGTATTGAAGAAAGATTGTTTTTAATTGGAAGAAAACTGAGAGATTAAGGGCAGAGCTTACGAATCTGCTTTTGCTTGATGCAAGTGTGTAGCAGATGATTTCTCCTATAATGCCAAAGAGCTTAAAGTGTAAAAGATAGGGTGAATAATACACTAAATAATAGAGATAGCATAAAGGGTTTTTTTTTTAAATAAAAAAGTTTAGGTTTCTCTCGTAAAAGGAAACTAGATGCTTAAGTATATAATATTGAAAATAGATAAAATTAAATTACTTGGTAAAAGTTATAACCTTTCAGGAGACGTTGGTAATGATGTTAGGACTAAAATTTGACTGATCTTAAATATTTTAGTAACTTGTTGCAGCTGTCTTTCTAATGATCATATCTTCGGTGGTGTTTGGGTGCTCTCTCTAAAAAAAATGAAGGTTGCATAGACTTGTTTTAGGCTGTATAATGTTCTCTATAAGGAATAAAACACTAAAGTTTTATTTTGAGATTGTAACTACAGATGTGTGTATACAACAGTTTGTTTCAATGTACCTGCCTGTGGTGTCTTCATATGCAGGCAGTATGTAGAAATGTGCAAGCAAACACCTTACTTGGGACTTCAGAAGCCAATTTTATGTGCATTTCAATTATGAGTATAGGGAAGAATATTCCATGTCACTCTGGATATAATTATATCCTACAAACAAGGCTTTTCTGTATAGTTATAATGCACTGGTATCTACTAACTATGCTATACAACCAAGTGCTTGTATAGGACCAAATTCCTTTCCGTTTTACAGTGTAATTTCAGAGTAATTCTTTTTAAATAACTGAATTAAAGGTAGAATTTGTCCCATTGGATGTAATGGCATGTCTGACTTGGAAGCTACTGTATCTAAAGGCATGGTATTGATTGCCACTTGTGTGTATACAGCTCTGATTACAAGTACACTCCCTGCTCATAAGAATAGAGCAGATAGATAAAAGTACTGTATCTATTCATGAGCTACATAATCCGGATTATAACCAGTAAATCAAACTTCTGAACTTGATCGTGTCCCCATAACTTCATCTTTTCTAAGTGCGAAGAACTTTTTGCTCTTCCTCTGCTACCATGAGCAGAGGGCAGCCAAACCTAACGGAAATTGGTAGGGAGAGAGAGGGATGTGGAAAAGGAGAGCAGCTGCTCCATGACATTTTCCTTCCCCACTTCCTGCTCCTGCAGAGGCTCCTCCACACCTGCCTCATGGAGTAGAAGGGATAATATCTCATCAGTATGATTACCTCTCTGCATAGTAAGACTACACTCAATAGTGCCGCATTCATAGGCAGCATGGCTCCAGAGAGTCTCATGCGCTCATAGAGTAACAGGCGCCCAGGGCAAAGTGGGCAATGGAATGGACTTCTGCACATGACCTGAAATCTGTAAGATTCTCCTAGTAGATCTCAAGACATTGTGCATTTGAGGGGGTCTCACCCTTTGCCTACTACAAAGGAAAGGGTTGGGATAGGCAACCCTTCCCACCAACCCACCCATGGAACAGTCTGGAGGACTGTGTGAGGTGAACCTTGCAGAAATTCCTGTCCTCCAGGCAGGCATTTTCTGTGTATGGAGCATGACTTCATCCTTAACATTTAAATCACACTTTGGAGGATAGGGGGGAAGGTTGTGGGCACCACATGTTCAGCTGCTGCCAGTTTTTCCTCATTACAAATTAAATGCAGATGCAACCCTTCTAATATATTTTTGGGAGTTTTAAAAATATAAAGATAATTTGATCACTGCTCCTTTCTCCCTACCTAGTGTGATAGATCCAGGCCAGTTGGGAACAGCAGAGTAGTGGAAGGGAGATATACTGGGCACTGGATAAGCAGTTTTCTGTTCCCTGAGTGACCAGAGCAGGGGCTGCTCCAAGCTAATGAGAACACCTGACTCCAATTAACCTGCTAAGAGTCAGGTGAGGCTGTTAAGCACCTGACTCTAATTAGGTCCCTCTAATGCTATGAAAGGGCTCACTCCAGTCAGGTCAGTGGGAGCCATGGGGGAGGAAGTGTGTGCGAGCAGCAAGAGGCGCAAGGAGCTGAGAGAGAGAGAGAGTGTGTGTGTGTGTGTGTGTGTGTGTGTGTGTGTGTGTGTGTGTGTGCGCGCGCTGCTGGAGGACTGAGGAGTACAAGTTATCAGACACCAGGAGGAAGGTCCTGTGGTGAGGATAAAGGAGGTGTTTGGAGGAGGCCATGGGGAAGTAGCCCAGGGAGTTATAGCTCTCAGCTGCAATCCACAGGGCCCTGGGCTGGAACCCAGAATAGAGGGCGGGCCTGGGTTCCCCCCAAACCTCCCAACTCCTGATCAGACACAGGAGGAGTTGACCTGGACTGTGGGTTCCACTTAGGGTGACCAGATGTCCTGATTTTATAGGGACAGTCCCAATATTTGGAGATTTTTCTTATATAGGTGCCTATTACCCCCCCATACTCTGTCCCGATTTTTCATACTTGCTATCTGGTCACCCTAGTTCCACCAGAGGGGAAGATCTCTGAGGCAAGCAAATCCACCAATAAGATCAGGACCCACCAAGGTAGAGGAGGAACTTTGTCACACTTGTCTTTGTCCTCTGCCTATGTATGTGTACCATGTGCCAGCAGTCTGGATCTGTGTGTCTCCTCCTCCCATTTTCATTCTTATACAATCTCTTTCTCACTGTAACGGAGTGCATATCCACACTGGGTCTCAAAGAGTTAAATAGAGCTGAAGAGCTCAGTTAGGTCACCTGGAGGGTGGGCCAGGCCCAATTAAAGAGGAAGTCCAGAGTAAAAGGGGATAACATGGAGAGAACTCTGCAGTTCCTCTCTTGGCAGAAGAGAGAGTGGCAATATTGAAGGGAAAACCCAGAGTGGAGAGTGGCCTTGGGATCCTCTCCAGAGTAGAGAATGCTGGCAAGACACCAGGAGAGATGGTGTGAAGCAAGCTCCAGCAATGAGTCCTGACAAGAGGGCAGGATTTGGATCCCCAGGCAGGAAGTGAAGGGAGGTGTTCAAGTGAGGAATGGAGCCAAAGGAAAACTTAAAAGGGATGAAAATTTGAGCCCAAGGAAGGAAAGAACTGTTTGTTTGTATTTTCATTTGGGATTTTTTGGAGGTGCTGCGAGCTCCTGCCATGAAAGAAGGGTGAATCTGGAGAGGTGGTGGAGCCTGTGAAGATATAGGGGTTGTGAAGTGCTGAAGCAAGGGGGTAAGGTAAGGACCATTACAGCCAGAGTTGGGGGCTAGAGACCTGACACAAGGTCTTGGAATTACTTGTGGGACTTTGTTACACTGGAAGAGGAGAAACTTAAAGTGATCTGGCCAGCTTGCTCTATCATGACAAAAGGCATACTTCTGTAGGGCTGGAACAGCTGTCGGGAGGGTGCGGTAGATAAGCTAGTCTGCTATGCCACACTTGGCCATGAGGGGGCATGCCAGCAATAAGTCCACTCTAATACACTCAAATTCATTCTATTTCAATTTAATTTAAAAAAACCCAACAAACCTTCATGAAGTTTATTCATCAAGCTAGAGTATGTATTGCAAGAGAATGTATTATGAGAGAGGAGAATAGAAAAGGGTAGCCATTCTACCATCTTCATTTAGGAAAGTGGGAGAAATGGAGTTTCTGTTGTAAAGTATAAAGGGATTATCCGTTTGTCTATGAAGAAGCCTTCCAGGAGGATGAAATGGCAATGGCAATTTTACTCCTGTTTCTTTAGAGGAGATGGGAAGGAAAAGGAGATATGGAGCGCAATTTTTTTCCCAGACCATCGTTTGGTAGAAACCAGCTTCTTTGTCATAGAACCATCTTCCAAAAATAGGCCATTAATCTATGGACATCTAAACATATTACAGTAAATAAGATGCACTGGAATAATTTTCAGATGCTCTGGACTATTAAAAGTATGTAAATACTTTAGTGGGTGCAATGCACTCTATTCATAGTAAAATGCTTTAGATCAATAAGGCTAAAGAAGTAAGCAGGCTTTTTCCATGTTCTTTGTTATTTGGGCTGCTAAAACCCAGAGGCTCTACTCTGTACTGCTGAAGTCAGTGAGAGGAGGATCAGGCCTTTAGGTTGACATATTCAAAAATATAGGACTGTGGGAGATTGCTTGGTTATGCATAGGGGTTTTAAACTCAGAAGGCATGAAAGCATGTGAGCAAGATCAGCCACAAGACACAACACAGAAGAAATAGAGTGACATAAGAGAAGGTATAGTTGTCTGGCATTCGGTGGCCAGATATTGGAACAGACTTATCCAAAGAGTGGAGTGTCTCATCTGCTAACTGAACTCACCATATATCCTGCATATCACCTAACGGAGAACAGAATTTGTGGTCTGACAGCAGCAGATCTACCAAGTGAGCCGAAAGGAACATTCCTCTTGGCTAAGATGGAGAAGTGTTGAAATTTTTGTTCTAGTCCAGTACTTGTTCTAAGCACCTTCCAACAGTGCCTTAAACTAAGTGACTAGTATCTGTCAGATGGTTGCTTCCTTAATCCTCTCTTTAGGGGGATAATTTGTGTGTGTTGTGTTTTTATTTGTGAAGGTCAGTTCAAAGAAGTGTTCTGTGTGTTTAGAATGGAAAGTGAGGTTTGAAGTGATTCTTGAAGATTCCTACAAGAGTGAGTTTCACAGGTCTGGACCAGCTCCCGAGAAGGCTCTGTCCCCTGCACAGATGCATAGACATTTCCATTGTGACAGAGGAGCAGAGTTGATGATGCTGGTTTGGCCATGTACTGTTTCTGGTTCTTTTAGATATTCTGGGCTTAAACCACTAAGCACCTTGAAAATAAATACATGATGTGGTATTCAGTGGGAAGCCAGTGAAATGAGCTTAGTAGAGATATAATGTGCTTGTAGTGATCTGTGTTGCTAAGGAAGTCTGAAGCTATATTCTGTGCCAGTTTTAGGACTGGTGCCTTCAAGTGCAGGATAGATTGTGCTGCAGTAATCCAGGCATGTATTATCAAGGGCAGGTCCTAAACCACACACTTGTCATGGACGCTGTTATGTGAACACTCCTAACCCATAGACTGACTTGACACATTGTGGGTACGTGCCTTTGACTAGTAGAAACTATTGGAGACACCATGGCTTCAGACTCTTTGAAGTCTTTTACTCTGCTAAGAAGCATAATCTAGGTCTTGCAACCATTTAACTTCAGCTTGCTCTTCTTTCATATGTTGATCTCAGCTAACCACTGGGTTAGCTGGATGACAGTTTTCAGTGAAACTTATCCTGTGCACATCCTACAGAGAGCAACAGGAAAGATGACAAAAGACAGGATATGTAATAGGGTATGTGAGGTAACAGCATATGACAGGTTGATCAACACTATTTAACTTCCCAAAGAAGGCGCCTGGTGGTACTACTGCTGTTTATTTAAGTACCTTGATGGTAAAAGCAAAAAACCAAGGAGATAGAGTTTTATCCCTTTTGGGAAGGATTAAGTATTATCTTTTATACAAATAATGACATATGAAGTAGATTGCCCTAAATGGTCCTTTTTAAATAAAATAAAAACTCTTTGGTTATTATAGTGAATCCATCTAGCATGCTTTCTAGGCATAGTTCCAGACATTGGGAATTATTTTTAGATCTACATCCAAGACCAAATCCTGTCCTGCGTGCAGGTTGGGTAGGAAGAGAAGCCATACAAAGTCTTTCTCTCCACCCCCAATATACACACACAGAGCTCGGCAATTGTTCAAGACTCCGTGGCATACAAAAAGGACTCTGTAAAGCAGAAAGGGGAAGGAGCTACATTTCCTTGAACTATCCTCAAAACAGAACAACTCTTAAATCTCAAAACAGAACAATACTTAATTAAAAATACAAAAATTAAATGTGGATACCCTGATGTGATTCGAGTTAGTTACACTGGCATAAAACAGGTGTAGCAGAGAATTAGGTCAGAAAAGGGGAGAATTGGATCCCCTGAATATATCATGACAAAACTAAAGCTGGTAGGAGACACGGAACTCTCCTTGTTAAATTGAAATTAAAATGTAAATTGTTCATTAAAGAAGGCCTGAAAAATCTAAATATTTTCCCATGGTTAAGCTGAGCTGCTATTTTCTTTCTCTGTCTTTGGGTTGGGTAAGATGGATAGAAGAGAGTTATCCTGGTAAGTTTCAAGATATTTACTGTACAAGTGCCCACTTAGTGAAACCATGATATTAAAAAGCAATTTTTCTATAATATTTTACACACCTCAATGACTAACATGCAAAATCTTTATCATTGAGTCCATGTCTATACTAGGAAAATGGGTCATATATAAAAATGTGTTAACTGTTTTAGTTAGGGCTGTCAATTAATTGCAATTAAGTCATGCGACTAACCGCCCCAAAATTAATCGTGATTAAAAAAATTAATTATGATTAATCACACTGTTAAACAATAGAATACTAATTGAAATGTATTACATATTTTTGGGTGGTTTTCTACATTTTCAAATATATCTATTTCAATTACAGCATAGAATACGAAGTGTACAGTGCTCACTTTATATTTTTATTACAAATATTTGCACTGTAAAAATTATAAACAAAAGAAATAGTATTTTTCACTTAACCTCATACAAATACTGTAGCGCAATCTCTTTATCATGAAAGAGCAATTTACAAATGTAGGGTTTTTTTGTTACATAACTGCGCTCAAAAACAAAACAATGTAAAACTTTAGAGCCTACAAGTCCACTCAGTCCTACTTCTTGTTAAGCCAATCGCTACATTTGCAGAAGATAATGCTCCCACTACTTAATTGCAATGTCACCTGAAAGTGAGAACAGGTGATCGCATGGCACTGTTATAGCCAGCATCGCAAGATATTTACATGCCAGATGCACTAAAGATTCATATGCTTCATCATACTTCAGCCATTGTTCCAGAGGACATGCTTTCATACTGATGATGCTCGTTAAAAAATAATGCATTAATTAAATTTGTGACTGAATTCCTTAGGAGAGACTTGTATGTCTCCTGCTCTGTTTTACCCACATTCTGACATATATTTCACATTATAGCAATCTCAGATGATGATGATCCAGTTCATGTTCTTCATTTTAAGAACACTTTCACTGCAAATTTGACAAAATGCAAAGAAGATACCAATATGAAATTTCTAAAGATAGCTACAGCACTCATTAGAACATAAAAATGGCCCTACCGGGACAGACCAAAGGTCTGTTTAGCCCAGTATCCTGTCTTCCAACAGTGGCCAGTGCCAGCTACCCCAGAGGGAATGAACAGAACAGATAATCATCAAGTGATCCATCCCCTGTTGTTCATTCCCAGCTTCTGGCACACAGAGGCTAGGGACACCATTCCTGCCCATCATGGCTAATAGCTGTTGATGGACCTATCCTCCATGAATATATCTAGTTCTTTTTTGAACCCTGTTATGGTCTTGGCCTTCACAACATCCTCTGGCAAGGAGTTCCACAGGTTGACTGTGTGTTGTGTGATGTAATACTTCCTTTTATTTGTTTTAAGCCTGCTGCCTATTAATTTCATTTGGTGACCCCTAGTTCTTGTGTTATGAGAAGTAGTAAACAACACTTCCTTATCTACTCTCTCTACATCAGTCATGATTTTATAGACCTCAATCATATCTCCCCTTAGCCATTTCTTTTCCAAGATGAAAAGTCCCAGTCTTATCAATCTCTCCTCATATGGAAGCCATTCCATACCCCTAATCATTTTTGTTGCCCTTTTCTGAACTTTTTCCAAGTCCAATATATCTTTTTTGAGATGGGGCGACCACATCTGCACACAGTATTCAAGATGTGGGCATACCATGGATTTATATAGAGGCAACATGATATTTTTCTGTCCTATTATCTATCCCTTTCTTAATTATTCCCAGTATTCTGTTCGCTTTTTTGACTGCCGCTGCACATTGAGTGGATGTTTTCAGAGAACTATTCACAATGACTCCAAGATCTCTTTCTTGAGTAGTAACAGCTAATTTAGACCCCATCATTTTATATGTATAGTTGGGACTATGCTTTCCAATGTGCATTACTTTGCACTTATCAACATTAAATTTCATCTGCCATTTTGTTGCCCAGTCACCCACTTTTGAGAGATCTCTTCGCAGTCTGCCTGGGTCTTAACTATCTTTAGTAATTTTGTATCATATGCAACTTTTGCCACTTCACTGTTTACCCCTTTTTCCAGATCATTTATGAATACATTGAATAGGACTGGTTCCAGAACAGACCCCCTGGGGGACACCACTATTTACCTCTCTCCATTCTGAAAACTGACCATTATATCTACCCTTTGTTTCCTATCTTTTAACCAGTTACCAATCCATGAGAGCACCTTCCCTCTTCTCCCATGGCAGCTTACTTTGCCTAAGAGCCTTTGGTGAGGGACCTTGTCAAAGGCTTTCTGAAAATCTAAGTACACTATATCCACTGGATCCCCGTGGTCCACATGCTTTTTGTCCCCCTCAAAGAATTCTTCTAGGTTGGTGAGGCATGATTTCCCCTTACTAAAACCATGTTGACTCTTCTCCAACAAACTATGTTAATCTATATGTCTGACAATATTGTTCTTTATTATAGTTTCAACCAGTTTGTCTGGTACTGAAGTCAGGCTTACGGGCCTGTAATTGCCGGGGTTCATCTCTGGAGCCCTTTTTAAAAAGGGGCATCACATTAGCTATCCTCCAGTCAGGGGCGGCTCTAGACATTTCGCCGCCCCAAGCAAGGTGGCATGCCGCGGGGGGCGCTCTGCCAGGAGGGCAGCCGGCAGAGCGCTCCCCGTGGCATGCGCCCCAAGCACGCACTTGGCGTGCTGGGGCCTGGAGCCGCCCCTGCCTCCAGTCATCTGGTACAGAAGCTGATTTAAATGATAGGTTACAGACTACAGTTTGCTGTTCTGCGGTTTCACATTTGAGTTCCTTCAGAACTCTTGGGTGAACACCATCTGGTCCTGGTGACTTATTGCTGTTTAATTTATCAATTTGTTCCAAAAACCTCCCCTAATGATACCTCAATCTGGGACAGTTCCTCAGCTCTGTCACCTAAAAAGTATGGCTCAGGTTTGGGAATCTCCCTCACATCCTCAGCCATGAAGACTGATGCAAAGAATTCATTTAGTTTCTCTGCAATGGCTTTATCATCCTTGAGTGCTCCTTTAGCACCTCGATCGTCCAGTGGCCCCACTGGTTCTTTAGCAGGCTTCCTGCTTCTGATGTACTTAAAAAAAATGGCTATTACTTTTTGAGTCTTTGGCTGTTCCTCAAATTCTTTTTTGGCCTTCCTAATTGTATTTTTACACTTCAGTGTTTATGCTCCTTTCTATTTTCCTCACTAGGATTTAATTTCCACTTTTTAAAGGATGCCTTTTTGCCTCTCACAGCTTCTTTTACATTGTTGTTTAGCCATGGTGGCTCTTTTTTGGTTCTTTTACTATGTTTTTAATTTGGGGTATACATTTAAGTTGAGCCTCTATTATGGTGTTTTTAAAAAATTTCCACGCAGCTTGCAGAGATTTCACTTTTGGTACTATACTCTTTAATTTCCGTTTAACTAACCTCCTCATTTTTGTGTAGTTCCCCTTTCTGAAATTAAATGCCACAGTATTGGGCTGCTGTGGTGTTTTTCCTGCCACTGGGATATTACGTTTAATTATATTATAGTCACTATTACAAAGTGGTCTAGCTATATTCACCTCTTGGACCAGATTCTGTGCTCCATTTAGGACTAAATCAAGAATTGCCTCTCCTCTTGTGGGTTCTAGGACCAGCTGCTCCAAGAAACAGTCATTTGAGGTGTCAAGAAACTTTATCTCTGCATCCCTGTGTCCTGAGGTAACATGCACCCAGTCAATATGGGGATAATTGAAATCTCTCATTATTATTATTGATTTTTTTTTATTTTAATAGCCTCTCTAATCTCCCTGACCATTTCACAGTCACTATCACCATCCTGTAAGGTGGTTGGTAATATATCCCTACTGCTATATTCTTATTATTAGAGCATGGAATTTCTATCCATAGAGATTCTGTGGTACAGTTTGATTCATTTACGATTTTTACTTCATTTGATTCTATGCTTTCTTCCATATATAATGCCACTCCCCCACCAGCACGACCTGTTCTGTCCTTCCGATATATTTTGTACCCTGGTGTTACTGTATCCCATTGATTATCCTCATTCCACCAAGTTTCTGTGATGCCTATTATATCAATATCCTCATTTAATACGAGGCACTCTAGTTCACTTTAATAAACTTGTTTCCTTTTAGCTGTCTGCCATTACATGATGTAATTGAATGGGACTCTTTTTTTTTATTTGACTGTTTCTGATCAGACCCTGCCTGTATTTTATCATTTTCCATCCTCTCGTCCTCACTAGGACATAGAGATTCTCTATTAATAGAACCTTCCCTAAGGGATGTCCAAACCATGTGCTCCTCCACACCTGTCGGCTTTCCCCCAGACCTTAGTTTAAAAACTGCTCTACAACCTTTTTAATGTTAAATGCCAGCAATCTGGTCCCATTTTGGTTTAGGTGAAGCCCATCCTTCTTGTATAGGCTCCCCCTTTCCCCAAAATTTCCCCAGTTCCTAATAAATCTAAACCCCTCCTCCCTATACCATCGTCTCATCCATGCATTGAGACTTTGCAGTTCTGCCTGTCTAATTGGCCCTGCACGTGGAACTGGGAGCATCTCAGAGAATGCTACCATGGAAGTCCTGAACTTCAATCTCTTACCTAGCAGCCTAAATTTGGCTTGCAGGACCTTTCTCCTATCCTTCCCTATGTCATTGGTACCTACATGTACCACGACCACCGGCTCTTCCCCAGTACTACGCATAAGTCTATCTAGATGTCTTGAGAGATCCGCAACCCTCGCATCAGGCAGGCAAGTCACCATGCAGTTCTCCCAGTCATCGCAAACCCAACTGTCTATGTTTCTAATGATCGAATTGCCCATTACTAATACCTGTATCTTTCTAATAGCTGGAGTTCCCTCCCCCGGAGAGGTATTCTCAGTGTGAGAGGATACCCCAACATCATCTGGAAGGAGGGTCCCAACTATGGGATTGTTTTCCTCTGCTCCAGTTAGATGCTCTCCTTCCCTGGGACTTTTATCCTCCTCAACAGCACAGAGGCTGTGAGACCAGGGTTGGGACCGTTCTACTGTGTCCCGGAAAGTCTTATCAATGTACCTCTCTGTCTCCCTTAGCTCCTTCCATTCAGCCACTCTGGTCTCCAAAGCCCGTATATGGTCTCTGAGGGCCAGGAGCTCCTTGCACTGAATGCGCACATATGTCACCTGCCCATAGGACAAGTAATCATACACTCAACCCAAGATTTAAGAATCTGAAGTGCCTTCCAAAATCTGAGAGGGGTGAGGTGTGGAGCATGTTTTTCAGAAGTCTTAGAAGAGCAGCACTCTGATGCAGAAACTACAAAACCCAAACCACCAAAAAAGAAAATCAACCTTTTGCTGGTGGCATCTGACTCAGATGATGAAAATGAATATGCGTCGGTACGTACTTATTTGAGTCATTATCGAGCTGAACCCATCAGCAGGGATGCATGTCCTCTGGAATGGTGATTGAAGTATCAAGGGACATCTGAATCTTTAGCGCATTTGGCGTGTAAATATTTTGCAACACCAACTACAACAGTGTCATGCAAATGCCTGTTCTCACTTTCAGGTGATGCTGTAAACCAGTAGCAAGCAGCATTATCTTCTGCAAATGTAAACAAACTTGTTTGTCTGAGCGATTGGCTGAACAAAAAGGAGGACTGTTTGGACTTGTAGGCTCTAAAGTTTTACATTGTTTTATTTTTGAATGCAGGGGTTTTCTTGTACATAATTCTACATTTATAAGTTCAACTTTCATAATAAAGAGATTGCACTACAGTACTTGTATTAGGTGAACTGAAAAATACTATTTCTTTTCTTTTTTTACAGTGCAAATATTTGTAATAAAAATAAATATAAAGTGAGCACTGTACACTTTGTATTCGGGGTTGTAATTGAAATCCATATATTTGAAAATATAGAAAACACCTAAAATATTTAAATAAATGGTATTCTATTATTGTTTAACAAAGTGATTAATCGCAATTAATTTTTTTAATCCCTAGACAGTCCTAGTTTTAACTAACATTTTTAAATAATCGTGCAGGGACTGGTCAATACCATTAAAATGTATTAGCTGGTCATAGTCAACCATAAGGACCTAGAGTTGTCCATGATCAGCTAACACATTTTAAAGGTGCTGAATCCTTTCTATGCTAGTGTCTCCAAACATATTAGTTATAAAGTGCTAGCCACAAAGTTTTGAAAAATTACACATTTTCCTTGCCTAGATATGGCCTATGAATGAGGTCCTCTTTTGAACACTAAGGGGTTCAGATCCCTCTTTAAATTGGCTTAATATAATAGCCATTTGAAACAAACAAATAATGAACCAACCAATGAAAGTAAAAGGACATAAAGACAAAGGAATAATGTTCCTTTCTTTCTGATCTGAGCACACTCAAAGATGCCACTCTTAGTCCTAAAATATAACTGAAAAAAACTCTGAGTGTAAACCAGGAACCCATGTGAGCCACTTTGTGATATTCTTATAACATCAATCAACAAAGGCTTGAAAGCCCTGTCCTGACAAAACTGTGTGAGAGACAGGTCAGACAAATAGCTTAGCTAGGGGCGTGAGCCATTCAGACTGAAGGAAAGTGGAAGCTATATATTTGTAGCTTGCTCCATAATACTGAAGGACAGTGGCTCACATGAGTTGATAATTTTTTTTAAAGGTAGTGATCTATTAAAAGGTAGCCTTATTTAGGTCTTCTTTGTGCGTTCATTACTCCAGCAATGCAGAGGCAAAAAGTCCTGGTGGGATACTGTAGGCTAGTGGTCCCCAAACTGTGAGGTGCACCCCCCTTGGGAGGCAAGGAGGAACAGTCAGAGGAGTGCACGGGGGGCACAAGATGCTCCGCTCTGCCCCCAGCCCACCTTCGGCCCCAGCCACATCTCCACTCCTCCCCCAGGCCAGCTCTTCCCTCATTTCCTCTCTGCCCCCAGGCCAGCTCCACCTCTGGCCCCAGCTCCTTCCCCATCCCCAATTCTGTCCCCAGCTCCACCTTCATCCCACGCTCCTCTGCTGAGCCAACTGTGCTGTAATGGAGGTGGGGTGCGGACAGATTCCATTACTGGTTCTGGGGGACGTAACCAGTAAAGTTTGGGCATCAGTGTTATAGTCAGACAGATATTACAGACTGAGCTTGGGCCAGAGGCAGAATTGGGGATGCCAAGGGTACAAGGCAGATTTACTAGTGACTTTGAAGCCAAAGTCATGGAGAGGGACCGTGACTCAGCGTGTTTGGATGTCCACCCTGAATTCTTGAATAAATAAAACCTGCAATGTCTGAGTACTGACAGCACCTGCCCACATCTATCTTTTTGTTTTTCTTTCAGTTTTTTTTAACCTACATTGAGGTTTCTTTCCTTATTGTGCCTGAATTGGCTCTACTGGTGCTGTTGAGACACCAAGGTTGTTTCCTGTGGGATAGGTTTCTCTTTTTGGCTCTCCACTTTGGTTTTCTTCTCTCTTGTCTTCCTCTTTGTGTTTTGTTGTTCTGTTTCTTCCTTTTCTCCTCTCCTCTCTATGCCACGGTATCTCCTTTCTTCTTATCTCCGCCTGTTGTGTGTCTCCTCTTTGAGCTCTTCCATGCTCTCTGCCTCTTGGCAAAGTGACCATGTAATACACAAAAGTGGTTCTGTGGGGTGAAACTTGTATTAATTAAGTAGAGACAGTAAAGTGCATGCATTCAGCTAAACACTTCTTGTTGACAGGTGATGTTGAGGCCCAATACAATTGTTTCAATTTTAGCTCCTCTGCAGGATGAAAACAATGGAATAGTGGTTTGAGCTGGAGCCCGTCTTTCCCATGGGCCATTATACAAACCATTCTTGGAGGGATGATTGAATTCAACTTGGTTTCTCTTCCAGTTTGACCAGTTTTAGAGTCATCATTTTCCTGTGCCACATTCCCATCATTTTAATTGTCATGTTGTATTATTTTTGGTGACTCTCTTGGCAACAAGGTTACTGTGACGTTAGTGTAGCTTCCCAAGGAGTCTCTAAATTGCCTTTAGGACAGTATCAGTTTCCTGCAAGCTGTTTCTCAGAAATTCACTGAACAATGTAGGGGATCACTTTTATGGACACTGTAATGTGAGGCATTTTATTCCACAGAGCTACTAACACTAGGTTTAAGAATAAGGACATAGAGCCTTTGTGCTACTTGATTATCTTTAGAATGTATTATTTTTAGGGCTGCGTGATGGGGTGTCTACCCTACTCGGGTAGTGAAAGGATTAATGTGGTCCTGAGAAGCCCATTAACATACCTGGTTGCTCCTGGAGGGCGGACCAGATGTAATTAAAGATGATGCCCAGCTGGGGAGGATCTGGATGGTTAGTATAAAAAGAGGAAGACCAGAGTGAAATGGGGACTTCAGAGAGAGAGAATGCAGCAATCCCTTTCTGTGTAGTAGAGACTGGAATCCAGAGAGATGTGGAGCAGCCAGTAGGGTGGTGCATAGTCTGGAGGTGAAACCTGACAAAAGGGCAGTCCCTGGACCTCCTGGGAAAAAATCCAGGAAGGCGTTCAACTGAAAAGGGAGCTTCAGGAGAGAGTTTACTCCCTGGGACAGACCCTGATAGCAGAGGGCAGCAGAAGCAAAGGAGATTCCTGGGATGGGCCTGACAAAAAGCCAACAGACAGATAGCTTTGGGCATGGACAGGAGGGGAGTATCCAGAGTAAAGGCAAGACTTCAAGGAGGTACTCTTAAAAGTCGCTGTTCTGCAAAAGAATGGAAAGCTGCAGGGAGAACCCATGTTGAATTAAAAGTTTATGCCTTAGAGAGAGAACAGAAATTGCTTTTGTTGTAGTTTGCTTTTAAGATTGATTAAAAGACTCCAGGGAGAAACTCTTCTAGAAGGGTGGAACAGAAGAGGAATCATGGAGGGGCAGAAGATGTAATATCAATCGACAGTGTCCATCTGTGACATTCTCATCCTGGAAGAGGAGACTTTAAAGTGAGCTGGCTGGAGGATCGAGTCACAAGAAGAGAAACTACTACTGGGCCAGAACAGCTGTCAGAAAAGGCCTTTAGATGAGGAAAGGGCTGCTATGCCACACTCAGCCAGGAGGGCATGCCTCAGTGATGAATCCACTCTTCCACAGACTGTCCATCTGTGCTTCACAGTCTAATAAGACAATGTCCCTGGACCCTGCCCCAAGGAATTTACAGGGTGTTTTTTTTAAAAGATGTATGAAGGATGCAGACAGACTCCGAGGGAATGGAAGGTAATGGGAAAAGCAGGACAAGGGGTAAAACAATAATAATGCTGTTATTAACATTAACAAAAGGTAATGCTGTTGCTCTGGTGGTTGATTTATGCATACTGAGGGCTATCTTGATTTGATTGGGGGGGGTTGTGTGTTTGACTTTGGTTTCAAGTATCAGAGGGGTAGCCATGTTAGTCTGGATCTGTAAAAGCAGCAAAGAATCCTGTGGCACCTTATAGACTAACAGACGTTTTGGAGCATGAGCTTTTGTGGGTGAATACCCACTTCGTCGGATGAAAGACTTTGGTTTGTTTATCATCATACTTCCTTCTCTATGCTCTCTATCTTCCTTCATGGGTTGGGAAAGGGATTCAGGGGCAAGGGATTTTGTGGAAGAGGTCTGAAAGTGGAAGGAAATGAAAGGAATTTTGAAGATTGTGTAGATCATAGAGAGTGAGGTGGGGCCTTGGGGCTAGTGTGAAGACATTAAGTTTGATGTAGAAGTGCAACAGCATTCTAGTGAAAGGATCTGAGGAGTGGCCAGATTTGGTCAGATGATTGGGAGAGAGAGAGAGGAGTTTTGCATTCTAGATAGATTGCTCTGAGAGGAGCAGGTTGCAATAGCTGAGGTATGAAATGAAGAGGGCTTGGTCAAGAGTTTTGGTGGGGAGAATGGAAGGGAATGGTAGATTTTGGAGATGTTGTAGAGGAAGAACTAACAGGAATAGATGATAGTTCCAAGCTGTGGGCATGAAGGTTGAAGAGAAGAGAGATAACTTGAGGTTGTGAACCTTAGGGGCAGGCAGGATGGTAGAATGTCCAGTGTGGGGGTGGAAGAGAGTTTCAGAGGAGAGATTATTTCAGTTGTGAATATACTGACCAGTGCAGAAGCAGATGTCAGAGTTATGGAACTGCATAGAGGTGGAGAGGTCAGGCAATAGACAGAAGATGGGCATCATCAATGTAGTGGTAATAGCTTACAACTGGTCTCTCAAGGAACAATTTTGGAGGGAGAAAAGCAGAGAGGCAATGACAAAGCCCTGAGGGACACTTGCAGACAATGGGAGTGGAATACTGAAAATTGTGTTAAAATTATAATCTGTCGCTTTATATCTCAGGGGTTTTCCTGGTCTGTAGGGAAGTGTGCGATATGGGTCTACCAACATTTAGTCTACAAGAGCCAGCCTAGAGTAAGATGGGATGAGTTGTGCCTCTCCCTTGGGGAGCAGCCTGCTTTGTCTCTCTCTATTGTTGGTTATGTATGTTAAGGCTATGGATTTTTAAGAAATAAAGTAGTATTATGATGCAACCTTTCATAAAGAGTAATTTATATTTTGTTTTGTTTTTTTATTTAACTTCTCTGTATGCTGTGAACATAACAAAGTTACCACAGGAATCAATGGAATTACTTGCATGTTTAAAGTTATACACATAGTTAAGTACTTTGCTAGATAGGAGCCTTGATGGCTATGAATGAGTCCCAAATTCAGTAAAATTTCTCTACTTTTGGAATGTATCTTTGTCCAGTGGCAATATAGGTTACATGTTCTTACAATGGCTAGTTTAAACATTTATCTTTATGGTGAGTCAAGTGAATATTGAGCATGGTGCATATGAGAAAAGTATTTTTAAATAATGTGTAATAAATGATAGACCTCTAGGAATTAAGCTCTGCAAATAATTTGAAACCCCCAAATGGCATATCACACTGCATTGCATAGAAGCTAGTTTGCCCCTGACCAAGTAGTGAGTAAACATCTTGCAGTGTAGAAAAGCGCTTTTCTGTGGGTAAGCTCAGAGAACTTACTTCTCTAATTAATATGAAACTTGAACTGGCATCAGGTGAGCAGTGTGATAAGCTTCAAAGACAATGCTACTCCTTCTCCAATTCCAACTCATGGACAGGTCACTAGTATTAATGAAAAATAAGAGATTGTGTTTTACTCTGGAGAATTTCTTTAATGCTCTGAAATTACTTTTAAGCAATTAAGAAAATATGGAAAAAAGTTGTTGTAATCAATGTTTCTTTTTAAAATTGTATTTAATTTTACAGAGGTTCTAGGTTCTTTCTCTCTCGACCCCATTTTATATAACTGATCCAGCAGAGCTATAGTTAATTAAAAATAGAGTTTTACAGTTTACATTTAAATGAAATCCTTGATGTAACCCAGAGGGCAAATCATGATAATAAAGCATCAGGATTGAAAACTGCCTCCCAGAAGATTTTGCACTATTCAGAATTCAGAAAGTCATTTACAGGGAGTAAAGAGTTAGAGAGCAAAGATAAACAAATGCAGAAGCAAAAAAGGTAGGGATTTTGTTTGCATGTGTGTGCATTTGGTTTTTAGTGATAGCATTGGTTGCAGAGTAGCTGGAGAATCTTACGTGGTTTCCAAAATATATCAGCCCTGTCTATTAAAGCACTTTTTAAAAGCTCTGTCAGGAGAGTCCATTAAATACTTTAAAAATTCTTCATCTTCATATGCTTGTTTTTACCTACAGTGAATGGCCATTTCTGGAAATGGTAACTTCTGTCTCTGGCCCTGATCCTGCAAGCTTCTCCTCATGAACAGATCTCTGTGTCTGCGTGGAACCCCATTGACTTCAATAGGTGTAAAGATCTGCTGATGCAGAGCAGTTTGTGAGATCAGGATAAAATGTCTATACTTTGAGCTGGGGCTGTGATTCCCAGCTCGAGGGGACATACTGGTGCTACCTCTAGCAAGCTAGCGTGCTAAAAATAGAGTGCATCATGGCAGCATGAGTGTTGAAAGGGGCTAAATGCCCTGGGGTACGTGACCCCCCACTTGTGTTGCTACAAATAAACTCTATTTTTATCATGCTATCTTGATCAGAGCTAGCACAAGCGTGTCTCCTTGAGCTGGGAATTACACCTCCAGGTCAAGGTATGGACATAAGAAATGAACCAAACCTTCACAGGAATACCCTCAAACTCTGGGGGAGGCTCTGATCCAGATTTGAACTCTTCAGCTCTCCTCTCTATATGAGTCCAGTCCTGATTTAAGGAATGCAGATTCAGGGTCAGATTGTGCCTGGCCAGTTGTCACAAGCAACCTTCCTCCTGCTGCTCAGGGGCCAGCCAGCGTTTGTCTCTCTGCTTTCCTGAATGTAGAGATTTTTGAATGTTAGTGTTTCCAGGGGTGCAAGGCACCTCCGAAGGGGCAGCAATGGGGTGAGACCATGGACAGATTTGCTGTCCACAACAGCCAACGGAGAGGAGCACACATGCACCTACGGGAATGTACAGCAGGTGTGCTGCCCCTGCAAACCAATGAGCTCAGCAGGGCCAGCTTTAGGAAGGGCGGGGCCCAATTCAAACAGTTTTCACGGGGCCCCAGCAGGGATGACTTAAAAAAAACAAAACTTGTACTCACCGGGCGGTGCTCCGAGTCTTCGGTGGCACTTCGGCGGCGGGTCTTTCACTCACTCCAGGTCTTCAGCGGCACTGAAGGACCCGCCGCCGAAGGCCCGGAGCGCCGCCAGGTGAGTAAAAATTAAAAAGGCACCTCTAGTCAGGGAAAGGATTCTCACTGGGCGCGGGGCCCTCTTAGGCGCGGGGCCTGATTCAGGGGAATTGGTGGAATAGGCCTAAAGTCAGCCCTGGAGCTCCGCAGGGCTTTGGAGCGGAGTGCGGAGCTGGAGCACAGAGCAGTAGGTTTGTGCCCAGAGCTGGAGCGGAGCCGGAGCGGCGCAATTGAAAAATGTGATTGCTCCAAATCCCTGGAGCTCAGGGAGGTATTGTGCCATGGTGCAGTAGTGCAATGCGTCCAGGTATTCCTATTAGGCCAAGTGAGGAACCACATGATCCCCAACATGCGTTAGTGCCTACAAGGCACAATCCAGCCCTCAGTACGCCCAGCTGCTTCCTACCGAATCTGAGGTTTCATTTAAGAATTTAATAAAACCCTCCAGGTTTTTGGACCCTAGAGATACCCTTCAAAATGTAATCTGGCAGTATAAGATTTATTAAATATAAAACAACTGTGGCACAACATTGTAGGCTCTAGAACCAGGCCCTAGTATTACATCATACATACAATACTGATCTATTTATTAAATGTTCACAATTATCAATATAATTCATATATATTATAGCTGGTTGTATTTTAAGTAACATAATAAAAGATGATGTATAATACAATGACAATTCAATGTATAAACTGAACATTTTATTTAAAATAAATTATAGGCACCATTTTCTATTCTGTGGCTAAGGTACTCATCACTCAGAATGCGGGCAGTGCTCCCTTTGGCACATACCTACCACTTTCCAATATGACCATTAGATACTTTGATACTCTGCTTAGTGCAGTGCAGCAACTTCTCTAGGAGCTAACTGCATCAGCCTTGTAATGCTCCCAGCCACTGGGGTGAAGAGCAGAGCTGAGTCTCAGACTTTGACTCTCTGCGTTGTAATATGTACCACTAGCTCTAGAATGATAGATTCCCCCCCCCACCTGCCCCAAACAAAATCAGTAGAATTTGATGTTGAAAGTGTCATGTGTTCATTCAGGCAAGCGTGCTAATTTTTCCTGTCAGAAGTTTGTTGTTGGCGTCATTTATAGGATCCTCACTCATCTGACTTCTTTCAGCTCAGAAGTTATGCCCTCAGAAGTTGTGCTTTTTGAGGTTCTCACAGAGAGTTTGCATAGCACTAGGTTTGGGGTTATGATGTGTCATGGCATGATTCAGAGCAGGCCCTTTTGCCTTGCTCTTGAGAAATGAAGAGCTGTTTGTCACAAACTCTGCTGCTTCCCTTTATTTCACTGCACACGAGCTATGTGGCTCATTGTCTATTTTTTAGGTACTGGTCTTGCCCCCATTACTGTAATATCTGAGCACCTCAAACATTAATGAATTTTTCATCACAGAACCCCTGTGAAGTAGGGAACCGTTGTTATCCTCAGTTTACAGAAGAGGCCTGGTACTCAAATTATAAATTCAAATTTCTCTATTTTATCTTTACTCAAGAGTCAAAATCATAAAGAAACCCTCTAGTATTAAAGAAAAAGAAGCAATTTCAGAGAATTCTACCGCCCCTACCCCCACCTTGCTAGAGAAAAGGTTGCTATTCATACAGGTAATACAAAGAAAGCTCAGGGCAACAAAGGCATTATTGACTCTTGTGGCCATATCATATGCCCTTAGTTCAGGTATCCAATGGTTTAGCAGGGAAACTATTCTGATTTAATCACAGAAGTTTTCTTATTATTTGGACTAATGCTTTTTTATCAGCATGCTGGACAGGATGTAATTATCATGTCCTTTATTCACAGCAAAACAGCACAAGTAAATGGTCATTGTGTGCATACATGTGCATGAAGTGCATTTTGTTTTCTGAAGCATGGGAGCTAACTGTTCATGTGCCTTTTTATTGAAAAAGAATTACCAGAAAAGGGATAACCCAAAGCATTTATGGATGAATAAAAAACATGCCATGTTTCAGATACTAATTTTAATGTCTCACATGGAGGACATACTAGTATTTTTGGTGCAGAACTGTCCATATAAGAAAGCAAAGCTCCCTTCATAGAATCATAAAATATCAGGGTTGGAAGGGACCCTCAGGAGGTCATCTAGTCCAGCTCCCTGCTTAAAGTGGACCAATCCCTAGACAGATTTTTACCCCAGTTCCCTAAATGGCCCTCTCAAGGATTGAATTCACAACCCTAGGTTTAGCAAGCCAATGCTCAAACCACTGAGCTATCCATCCCCCCTTGTTTTTAAAAATATATATATTTTTAGTGGCTAGAGTGCAGACATACAGTCTCATCTTCTTAGCAATGGAGAACAAAGTCCTTTCTTTGTGTCACATGGCTAATAGGAGTGGGAGCTCCTTGGTTCAATTTGCCAATATTCCTCAACTCTAATCTGCAAGGGCTGCCATTATCTGTGAGAGAATAATCTGCCATGCCCATTTATTCTTACACTTTTCTGCTGAGGCTGCCCACTGGGGACAGTTTTGTGATGCAGACACTTGTATGCTAAAGAACTTAGCCCACCAAATCTTTCCACGCAGACAACCAAACAGTCCTCAGTGGTAGCAGCTTGCAACCACTTCCAACCTGGGGCTGGATGTGAACTGATAACCAGAAAGTGAATAGAAAGCAACTCTTGACTTCACTGGAAATATGGCGATAATCCACTTTGGGGAAACTTTTTTCTTTTAATTTCCACAAAATATCAAGTTTATCTAATTCCATTTACCAAATTTCCTTTGAGTGGGCAGTAAGAGTGACTTTATTTTGTCACTCCGAAGAAGTGGGTACTCACCCACGAAAGCTCATGCTACAAAACGTCTGTTAGTCTATAAGGTGCCACAGGATTCTTTGCTGCTTTTACAGATCCAGACTAACACGGCTACCCCTCTGATACTTTATTTTGTTACTATGACTTAATTCTTCTGGCACTTCCAGAAGTTGCAGTCAATTCCTACGTCTTTATCTCATGATTTATTTCACTGTTTTGTTTTGTTTTAAAAAACCCACAGCTTTTAAAAAACAAGTGCCTGCTGCCCCTTTTCATGTAAAACCTGCCCCTCCAGTGCTTTCCCTTCCAAATTTTTCCTAGCTTTTGAATATTTCTCTAGCTTTCAGTGATATATAAATGTCCCATACTGAAACATACTCAGACTAATGCTGAAAGAAAGTGAATAGGAAAAATACTGGCTGCTAAACAAGCTCTAAGCCTGGCTAATTAGTTTTGTAAAATCACTGTTAGGATCTCTACAGAAAATTCCAAACATTTTAATCTTTTTCATCAGATTCATGGCACATTCAGGATGGGACCTGTGAGACTTTTATTTTTGGGAGGCTCACCTTGTAATCCTTCTTAAATCCTGCTTCTTCTCCCTCTTTTGGATAGCAGTGTATGTGAGATGATAGGACCTGACAGCTGATTCAGTCTGAGGGCAGGTCTATACTACGGTGCTAAGTCGATTTAAGTTACGTAACTCCAGCTATGTGAGTAGACGTACCTTAGGTCGACTTAGGCCTGGTCTACACTGGGGGGGGGGGTCGATCTAAGGTACCCAACTTCAGCTACATGAATAGTGTAGCTGAAGTCGAAGTACCTTAGCTCGAATTACTTACCTGTCCTCACGGCGCGGGATCGACGTCCGCAGCTCCCCCGTCGACTCTGCTACCACCACTCACTCCGGTGGAGTTCCGGAGTCGATGGGAGTGCGTTCGGGGTTCGCTATATCGCGTCTAGATGAGACACGATATATCAAACTCCGAGAAATCGATTGCTACCCACTGATCCAGCGGGTAGTGAAGACGTACCCTTATTGTGATGTCTACACCACACTGGGTCGACAGAAGACTCTCCCATTGACTTACCTTATGCTTCTCATTCCGGTGGAGTACCGGAATTGACAGGAGAGCAATCGGCAATCGATTTAGCAGGTCTTCACTACACCTGCTAAATTGACCCCCCCCCCAGTGGATTGATCGCTGCACGTCAATGCCTCGGTAAGTGGAGACAAGCCCTGAGAAAGAATTCAATGCTGTTTCATAAATTAACTGAAAATATTTGTCATTACACATGCACACAAGAATCTGTATAGCCTAACCTCCTTTCTAATTTCATTGTGTGACCCCTGGTTCTTGTGTTATATGAGGGGTAAATAACATTTCCCTTCTCTATTCACATTCTTCACACCATTCATGATTTTATAGTTCTCTATCAGAACCCCTCCCCTCTTACACATTTCTTTTCTAAAATGTATAGTCTGTCTTTTTAATCTTTCCTCCTATGGAAGTTGTTCCATACCCCTAATCAATTCTTTTGTCCTTCTTTGTACCTTTTCCAATTTTAATATATCTTTTTTTTTAAATGGGGGGATAAGAACTGCATGCAGTATTCATGGTGTGGGCATACCATGAATTTATGCAGTGGCATTATGATATTTTCTGTCTTATTATCTATCCCTTTCCTAATGGTTCATAACATTCTGATTGCTCTTTTGGCTTCTGCTGCACACTGAGCAGATGTTTTCAGAGAAATATCCACAATGACTCCAAGATCTTTCTTGAGTGGTAGCAATTGATTTAGACCCCATCATTTTGTATGTATAGTGGGGATTATGTTTTCCATTCTGCATCACTTTGCACTTATCAACATTGAATTTCATCTGTCATCTTATTGCTCAGTCACCCAGTTTTTGAGATCCCTTTGTAATTCTTTGCAGTCATTTTGTAACATCTCCAAATTTTGCCACCTTGCTGTTCACTCCCTTTTCCTAATCATTTATGAATGTTGAACAGCATAAAGGGATGCTTGTCCTCTTAATTTTGAAAACTGACTTTCTACCCTTTGTTTCCTATCTTTTAACCAGTTACTGATCCATGAGAGGACCTTCCCTCTTATCCCAGGACTGCTTACTTTCTTTAAGAGCCTTTGGTGTGGGACCTTGTCAAAGGCTTTCTATATCAGTTGGGTCTCCCTTGTCCACATGACACCCTCAAAGTATTCTAATAAATTGGGGGGGAGGGCACGATTTCCCTTTACAAAAGCCATGTTGACTTTTTCCCAACATATTATGTGATCAATGTGTCTGATAACTCTGTTCTTTACTATAGTTTCAACCAATTTGCCTACTTCTGAAGTTAGGCTTCCTGGCCTGTAATTGCCAGGGTTACCACTGGAAATTTTCAAAAAAACATTAGCTATCCACCAGTCATCTGGTACAGAGGCTGATTTGATCAATAGTTTAACTATCACAATCAGTAGTTCTGCAATTTCATACGAGTTCCTTCAGAACTCTTGGGTGAATACCATCTGGTCCTGGTGACTTATTAGTGTTTGTTTAATCAATTTGTTCCAAAACCTCCTCCTGTGACACCTCAATCTGTGATAGTTCCTCAGATTTGTCATGTGAAAAGAGTGGCTTACATGTGGGGATCTTCCTCCCATCCTCTGCAGTGAAGACTGATGCAAAGAATTCATTTAGCTTCTCTTTAGTGGCCTTGTCTTCCTTGAGTGCTCCTTTAGCACCTTCATTGTCCAGTGTCCCTACTGATTGCTTGGCAGGCTTCCTGCTTCTGATGTACTTACAATTTTTTTTGCTGTTAGTTTTGTGTCTTTTGCTGGTTGCATTTCAAATTCTTTTTTGGCCTCCCTAATTATATTTTTACACTTGTCAGAGTTTATGCTTCTTTCTGTTTTCCTGAGTAGATTTGACTTCCAATTTTTAAAGGATGCCTTTTTGCCTCTAACTGTCTTTTTTACTCTCTTGTTTAGCCATAGTGGCAGTTTGGGGGGAGGCAGGGGGCAGGTGTGTTTCTTTAATGACTGGACTTTAATTTTTTATACAGCAGCCTAAATTTGGCCTCCAGGGCCACTCTCCTACTTTCCTATGTCACTAGTAACTACATGTACCACAGCCACTGGTTGCTCCTCTGCACTGCACATAAGTCAATAGATGTCTTGAGAAGTCCACAATCTTCTCTCCCAGAAGGCAATTCACCATGAGGTTCTCCTAGTCATGACAAATCCAACTATCTATATTTCTAATAATCACCCCCCCCCGTACTATTACCTGTCTCTTCCTAATAATAGGGGTCCCCTCCCTCAGAGGATCCTTAGTGCGAGAATTACCATGACATCATCTGGAAGGCAGGTCCCAACTATGGGATCATTTCCCTCCACTTCAGTTTGATGTTCTTTCCTTAAGACTGCCTCCCTTAGCTCCTCCTGTTCAGCCACTCTGGTCTCAAGAGCTGTATTCAGTCTCTGAGGGCCAGGAGTTGCTTGTACTGACTGCATACATATACCACCTGCCCACAAGGCAAGTGTACAACTGTCCATCACACCCACTAGTCTCCTCAGAAGAGAGAGTCTGGAAGAGCTCTTAATCCTTGGTCGTCTTTGCGGACAAGGATAAGGCCCTCTAAACATGCTCTGAAGTGGATAGAGGCTCTGACCAGTGCAAAACATCCTGTCTATAACATTGTGTTAGGGCACTATGATATAGTTTAATTTCCCACAGCTGCTCGATAAGATCTAAGACCATCCCCAACATTTATACAATACTAAACAATATACAATCTCTTGCTAAACATCCACCAGTTCCAATCATCAATACCATTTTTTTAATAATCGAGTCTGGTCTAAAGATAGAAAAGCAATAGACAGAAAGGTACATGCAAAACTCTGACAAGCTGTGGTCTCGGTTATACCCCTACAATCCTGTGGCATGGCACAGCACACCCAAGAGCAGAACTTGGCCCAGTGTCTAGAAATAGCCCAGTGTCTGAGACTAATCAAGAGTAAAATCTTGTATTTCAATCTTAATGTTGTATGAAGAATATTCTGAATATTCTAGCTGCAAGCCATCACATTTTTCATCTAAAAATTCTTGCCTGGAGTTTCAAAGGCACAACCATGGATTCCATTCTGATTTTCTTCTTTGATTCTTCAACTGATGGGATTAAACTCCATAATCAACTGTGATCAATGGAGGCAATAGAATATACTCTGTTTAACGTTAAGCTTGCTACTTGCAGATGAAACATCAGTATCACCAACTGATGCTAATAACTAATAAGGACACACCATTTCTCTTCTGTGGCCATCCAAAATATGCATCACTGTATTATCAAGCCCCTTAAAATATAAACTAGTCCATATGCCTTTCTAAGCAGTGATGTTCTGGAAGCAGTGGGGGGTGGGGATGACTTAATAAAATTCTGCCATCAGAGTGAAAGTTGAATTGACATGATTTCTCTGTCTGTGATTAAATTCACCCCCACTATGGATAATGCTCAATCATGAAATTTAGCAGGCATAACTCAGTCCCGGAGCTGATAAAAATACCTCTGAAAGTGAAGCACAAATGCTTTGTCAGTTTGCACTGTCAGGTATTTTCAAAAAAATTCCTGGAGAAGGTTATTGCCTCACTCCCATTCTAAAAGTTATCACTCTCAGATTTCCCAGTTCAAATTATACTAGCTAAGACTTGAGTTGATTCAAATAACTACAATATTGGCATCCCCAGAAGTTCAAAAATCATGAAAAGATTATGAGATTGGCTTAAAAATGAGATTTAAAATAAATAAATTTGTGTTTCTTTTAATTTGCTTTCTGGTTTTTGAGCCTTCGGGATTCATGTTTTCAAACTTTAATTTGCAACCATGAGAGTTAGAAATGTACGTTTAAAAAAACGTATACTGAGCTTCTCTCCAGGAGCTGGAGTGTTAAGAGAACACTAAAGATTGTGAGACTTGTGATAAAAATCACAGGCATTGGTAACTGTATATGCAAACATTTTTGGACCATTTTCAGACCATTCAAGCCAAAGCCATGTGTGAGAACCTGGAGTGGACAAAGATCAGTGTTTTTCAGTGGGTGCAAAGCACACAGGAATAAGGCATGTGATACAGGAGGGCCAGGGAGAGTGGTAGAGGGGAAATATATAAGCCCTAGGCTAATTAAGGCATGGGTCCCTGTAGACTAGGGAGGGTGGCTACAGGTTAATTGGAGCACCTTCAGTCAATTAAGGCCCTGTCAGAAACCTAATAAAACCCCCTGCTTCAGGGAGTCAGAGGAAAGAGAGCTCCCCTGAGGTGAAGATAAAGCGTCCAAGTACTGTTGTGTCTCTGAGGAACCAAAGGGACCAATGCTGTTATAGTATTTGGGGGTGAATATGGACAGACCCTTAAGGGAGGGAGAGAAGACTGGATAAAAGTTTGGATCTTTGTTACCCTAGAAATGATGGAGTTTTAATTTAGCCAGGCGGCTAAGCTGTCTTTCCAGTGAGCAGGATACTGAAGCACAGCCATGTCTTGACGATGAGGAGGTAAGCAAACAGGGGCATTATAAGTAGTCGTGTATTGCATACCAGCTCAAAATTGCAAATGTGAATGGAGCATAATGGGACTGTGAGGAGCTATGGAATTGTGGTCCTAGTGAGGGGTTATGAGCGGAATTTCAGTACAGTTCAATATTTTTCCTTACAGTTCAGTTACAGCCCAAGTAATATCCCAAAATTCATCACAGACATTAATACTACAGTGTGATGTTCTAGGGAATTTAGTCCTCCACAAATCACTTTTTGTTTGGGTTTCAGAACTGAAACACAACTAATAAATTTGGCTATTTCAATCTAGTTTAATTAAATTGTATACATGTGTATACATATCTATTATCGTTATCTTCCCCTAATGAATGTTTCTTTATACTCTTAAAAGTATTTGAATCAAAAGCAGAAGTTTTAATTTTCCCCAACTAAGGACAAATATCTATTCTTATCATGGAAAAAGTAGCATAGCACTAAGCTAAATCCTTGCCACTTAATCAAACAGGCAAAGAGAAGAAGTTTCTGCTTTAAGCCAAAGAGGAAATGAATAATTCCATAGATACCCTAGATGCCCTCTCACTGCATCCCTCAGTAGTTGCTTGGCTTGGTCCCCCTTATGCTGTCTCAGAGGAATGCTTTGTTGTAATGGTTTCACCTAGCACTTCTGTAGTAGTTGTTGGTCAGTGTTTCCAACCACAGTTGTTAGGCATTTATAACACACCTGCAAAAGTTCTCTTGTGACTGAATCACAGGAAACCGTGTCAAGTGAAGCAAAATAAAAAATACACTTTAAAAATAACCCCTGAAAATAAAAAAAACAACATAAAAACAAGGTCTGTCAATTCTGGCTGAACTTCAAAGATTTAATGGGATTCCCATAAGAGTGTAGGGGTTTGCCTCAGTACCCTGTAATATTTTCCCAACCCTGCACCTCATAATGAGATGCAGTTCACTAGATCTCAAAGTGCTTTGCAAACTCTGGGTCTGTCCTGGAAGCTGCCTGTCATTCTTCTTATGTGAATAATCCTTATTCATATGAGTACTCTCATTGAAGTCCTATTATACCAGTATTACTTCTGTTGACTCTCCAAACTGAAGCCTGATCTACCCTTAAAACTTATACTGGCATAGCTATGTTGGTTAGAAGGTTTTTTTTAACTAACATAGCTGTGTCAGTAGAAACTCTAGTGCAGATGCACTTATACTGACATAAAAGTGCTTTTTCCAGTATATCGTATGTCTTTCATGCAGCTGGTGTAAGCTGTGCCATCAGGAGCACATTTATGCTAGTATAAGCTGTTTCTACACTAGGAGGGTTTGCAGGTATAGCTATTTTAGCAAAACTTTTCTAATGTAGAAAAGAACTTGCATAAGTTATGAACACTTTTCTACCAATATAACTGCATCCACATTTGAAGTTTTTTTCTGATCTAACCATACCAATATAGCTGTATGGGTAAAACAGATCACAGATTCAGTCCAGACTCTTTCATAAGCACTAAACATTCACAATATAATTATACAAATTATTTTGTTTAAATCTAAATTTGGATGTTAAGACTAAAGAACTGATTCTCTGGAGCTGATACAATTCTATATATGCTTTAAAATGCCTGAATTATAAATATTAATTTATCTACTTAATTGCTGTAGGAGCTCATCTAGTTGGTTTGACAAAAATATACTCCAAATTTTTTTTGTCCATTTATGCCATTTAATGTAATGCCATACTTTGAAAAGAATTCCTTTGTCTTCCATTCAAGAAAATAAATGTTTAAATAGCTAAGCAAATAAAACTGACATGATAGACTGTAACATTTCTGAATGAGGCTTTATTTTGAGGAATAAAATGATATTTCAATAGTTTAAATTATAATTTACACATTATATGATGGACTGTTAGGTTATTGCCCATCTTGTTAACTCTCAGACTCACCCATAACAGGGTTTGCTTTTTTCTACCGTAAATAACAAATCAAACAGCACTGTCAGAAATACAGTATTTCTTGTAAACTAAGTGAATTCAGGGTTATAGCTGTGCAGAAAAGAATTAAGGGCACCCAAAATTATACCCATGTTGCTTTTAATTTTTCTCCAGAGCTCCACCACCTGTAATGCTCTGATATAATTGCAGCGGAAAAGCATTCTGGGTACTGACAAGCAGACATGTCTGAATGCCTCTATTTGATTTAGAATTTTTACACCCCAGATGGTTTTATTTTTTCTTGCATTCTTTGTAACCCAGATTTGTGGATGGCTTTCTGCGCACCTGACGAAGTGGGTATTCACCCACGAAAGCTCATGCTCCAATACTTCTGTTAGCTATAAGGTGCCACAGGACTCTTTGCTGCTTTTACAGATCCAGACTAACATGGCTACCCCTCCGATACTTTTGTGAGTAACATTAAATTGAGTGGGTCTCAGGCATGTGTTTACAGGTTTGGGTCCTTGGCCCCTAAATTATATGAACTGAATGGGATGTAGCTGCACAGCCATTCTTTATTAACCACTTTTTTTTCTTCAAGGGGGGTGGTAACAGACAGCATGCAGAAACTTCAGGTGAAGCACATCTGTCCTGCCCATAGAACCAGTGTCTTGTGTTGTGCCTCTGTCTCTCTTCAGGGCCTCATTCCAATCTAACTGCTTCAGTCTCCTCTTCCTGTGCCCATCCCCCAGTTTTACAGCTTGCTTTCCTTGAAGACTTAGCTCAGGCTCACCTGTGGGGTTTCCCCTTAAGATGCTCTGCATTCACATATCCACATGACTCTACCAGTGCCACATGCCAACGTAGCCACCACGCCCTGAGCTATAGGGCAAATCCCAAGGAAGATGTTAATGAGAATTACTACCCTGAAGCAACTGCAGTGAAAACTAGCAACAGGGGCAATCACAACAATCAAGTATCAGAGGGGTAGCCGTGTTAGTCTGGATCTGTGAAAGCAACAAAGAATCCTGTGGCACCTTATAGACTAACAGACGTTCTGCAGCATGAGCTTTCGTGGGTGAATACCCACTTCTTCAGATGCAAGAGAAGTGGGTATTCACCCACGAAAGCTCATGCTGCAGAACGTCTGTTAGTCTATAAGGTGCCACAGGATTCTTTGTTGCTTTCACAACAATCAGTACATGATGGTCCTCCCATTCCTTCCCATAAGCCCCCTGGGTATCCATTCCTGTTTACTAACTTGCCATCTACCTGTGCTCTGACCTCTGACTGGAACTGGACTATCAATCTGCCTTTGCTCGGTATCCAGCTTTTAGTTTTCAGTGTGCCTGTTTGCAGTTTCTCCCACGTCGCCTATCTCCAGTGTTTGACACAGTGGAACAAAGCCAACTACAGCAAGCCTGTGTAAATTCAAGCTTAGAATGACCCAGTGAGTTGTGGGGCTCTGAATCTTGGCATACGTGCTCAGAAAACTGTATTGCTTGTCATGGCTAGATACAGCACCAGTGAAGATATTGGGTGTGATCAGCACAGTACTTGTAGTCATGCTTCTGCAAATGTAGACAATGATAGGTTGACTGACCTGCAGTTGCTTGCCCTGTGATTAGCATGTAGCGAAGACCTAGCATTACACTTGGGAAACCACTAGCCAAGGTTGCTACCAAGGCCTAAAAAGGTGAGCCTAGATGTTTTCCCTGCTTTTGTGCAGCTGCTCTGTAACAGGAAGAAACCACTGAGCTTCAACTCCCAGACAATTCTGAGGGAAAAACACAGGAGAGAAAAGTTAAAGCTAACTTTAGTGATGCCTTAAACTAGGCTAGGCCAGACCAGCAGTATGCCCCCTACTGTGGTTGATCTCACCCTAGTTTACCTGACAGTAACACTAAAGTGCCTTATCTTCACGTAGGATTGCCATCCCTCCCAGTTTCACCAGGAGTCTCCCGGAATCAGGCTCTATCTCCTGGAGGCTACTGCAGCCAAACCGGGAGATTTTAGCTGCTAAAAGTCTGGAGGCACAGCAGGGAAAAGGCAGGCTCTCCACCCGCCCTGGCTCCACACCACTCCCGGAAGCAGCCAGCACTTCCATGCAACCCCTGGCAGGGAGTCTCCACATGCTGCCACCGACCTGAGCGCTGACTCTGCAGTTCCCATTGGCTGGGAACTGCAGCCAATGAGAGCTGTGGGGCTTGAGTCTGCAGGCAGGGGCAGCATGTGGAGACCCACTGATTTCCCCCCACCTAGGAGCTGCTGCCAGTGGGATGTGACGGGTCGCTTTTGGGTGCCACCTGAGGTAAGCGCCGCCGCCTCACTCTCTCCTGCCTCACAAACCCTTGCCCCAGCCCTGAGCCCACACCCAAATTCCCTCCCAGAGCCTGCACCCCAATCACCTGTAAAATTGGGACATCCAGTCACCCTACTTTGGGATAACTCACATGTGTTACTTACCCTGAGGTAAAAGCATACTTTTTCTTAGTAGTGAAGACAAGGCCTTCATGTAAAATCCTAATGGGGTTAAGACACTGTCATTTTTTACCTTGAGGCAGCTAGGCAAAGTCAACACTATATCTCCCACCCTGGGGTTGACTTTGATTAGATGCATCCAGGAAAAAAACTGCAGTGCCTTCCCTCCCAAGGATTTTACACTGAACTATCTCTATTGTTGGGAAAACACACCTCTTTCTAAGTGAAGACAGCCTCTGGCTCTTTCTATGGCTTTGTCTACACTGGACTTTCATCGGAAAAATTTTTGCCCTTCAGGGGTGTGAAAAAACACACACCCTGAACAACAAAAATTTTACCGTCAAAAAGTGCCTGTGTGAACAGCGCTTTGTTGGCAGGAGAGCTCTCCTGCTGACATAGTTACCACCTCTCGTTGAGGGTGGAATTGTTTTCTCTTCTGTCAACAGAGTGGTTACACTGTGCACCTTTTAGCAGCACAGCTGTGTCGCTAAACGGTGTGCAGTGTAGGCATAGCCTACCGAGCACTTCACTTTGAGTGCTTGTTATCAATTACCCCTAATGTGCAAGCCATTAGCACCTTTAGCCACAACAGCATACTGGATTCCAGTAAATCTTTGTGTTTTAACCTTCTTTTTCAATCTGAGAACTGGATAGTGATGTCTGCCAAACCATTATGGAGCTTCTCCTTTTTGGAGTCACTCTTTTTGGACAATACCATTTTACTACCCGATTGGTAGAGTCTTGGTGTTTCTCTAGATTAATTTTTTTTAAAACCCTATCTCATACTCCAGTTGTGGCATATTGTTATATGAGAAATATTGCCAAGACCCACTCATTTCTGCTTTTCAATTGTAACAGATTGTAGTTCCAAGAGTTGGTGCACAGCTGAAGCCTCTGCGGGGTATGGGCACGTTGTCAGAATGAAGAGAGATGCACGTGCCCGTAGATACAACAGGCGCTTCTTTTCTTAGCAAGGCACTACTCACCAGTCTGTAACCCCAGCAGCTTATAGGGTTAGCACATTATTTACTCTTTTCTAAATACATGAAAAATTGTTCTACAGTGTCCAAAGAAGTATGCATTCCCTTATATACTCACATCTGCATACGTATACACATGTATGTGCGTCAATATATTATAGATGTAGTGTGGGCTCTGGATGATGGAAAGAAGGTTAAAAAGTAGAGACTGGAAATGGAAAACTGAGAATGAGAAGGAACACTAATGAGTGGAGTGCAGATGAGGTGTTGAATGATTTAGGGGAATTATCTCCTTGCTTTTTATGTCTTGTGTTGGTGGGATATGCAGTCTAGCAACCTTAAATCAAAAACATTTTAAAGAGGAAAATAGGTGTGTGTCTGTTTGTGAAATATAATATTAGAAGGTGAGGGGGTCCCTTTGCATCTTTCTTGCTGGGACTGCTGTGCATCAAGCACAAGGCTACAGACCTCCATGCTACATCATAACCACATTAATGCATGCTGAGGCTTAGCATATCTTTATTGGTGTCTACCTGCGCATTACTGTAATATCCAGATTGGTGCATTAACTAACTCCAAGTGCTCTCTTATAAAGTTTCTATAGTACTTTAATGCTCAAATCTTGAGCTATACAGTCATTGGCTGGCCCTAAAATAGGAGACATGTAAAGGTGGTATTAAGTTATCTTTGTCCTTCCAAAGCTGTGCTGCCACTTAGTGCAGTCCAGAACCAGGCCTGTATATTTAAAGACTTAACAGTTGGGAAATCTGCTCAGAGAGAGGCTGGGGAAAATAGGCTTTGCAGCATGCCCTGAAGGTCAACTAATTCAGGCTATTTTGGAACAAGCAATGGACTTCTATACACTTTGACTATGGCAAGCCCAGTAAGCTAAATGACCTCCATGTTCTTCACAAGAAACTATTTTAGGAGATTAAAATACAAAGACAAAAGCTTGTCAGTTTCAGGTAGTCAAAACTCATTTCCTGATGATGAAGTTTCTAAGCACCTGGATCCCTGAAAGCCATAAAAAGATCATCTTTATTTTTTTTAAAACAGGTAGGAAAGCTTAAATTTCCAAAATCTTGTACTGATGGCTAAAGTCATTTCCATAAAGGTGCAAAACTTAACATGAATAAGGAAACAGAGCTTGGCATTGTGTATTATATTCTCTCAGGAGAGCCAACACTGTGTCTGTTGCTTATACAGAACATGGCTCAGGGATTTTCACATGCCACAGAATGGAGACTTCTGATCCCCGTCACACAACTTGTGAAAGCTTTGTTTACAAAATGAGATCCGTGAGGTTAACAATCAAATTTCTTCACGTGTGCGTCTGTCTGATTTAAATTACCACATTCAATTAAATGAGTCCAGGTGGCTTTGTTTCTTGCCATCCACAGATCTTATTATGTAACAGCTTGCAATGAAGAACTAATTTAAACCTTGGGGGGGAGGAGGGGTTTCAACTCAACCAGCTTTGTTTTCAGACATGTTCGAGGAAGAAAACTGGGAAAGATCCAGGTGAAGTCACCTTTATTTTGTAGTTGTCAATCTGTTGTAAACTAGACTTTTTCCTCAGACAATTTAATTCCTCCCATATGCTTTAAAGTTGAATACACAAAATACATCTCTATATATAATGCATTTCTTTTTATTTTTTGCTTCAGACTTTTAGTTAGTATTAGATGCTCCCAATATCTTGTACAAACAATCAGTGATCGTGAAACTTGGCTTGATCTGTAGTCCTCAAGTAGGCAAAATTCCCACTGACATCAAGTGGAGTCCACAAATCTGGAGACTTTATCCTGATGGTGCAGTGCTCTAATCTGGTGAATATACATTATCTCATTTGCATTCATTCACCCTCTCTCTCTCTCTCCCAATGCCCCCCTTTCGCTCTGCCTCAACCCCATTGTCCTTCCCTCCCCCCCCAACACTCCCTCCCATGAGTTTCCCCTGCTGTCTCTGGTTCTCACTTTTCTTGTTCCTCCATCCCTCCACACCTTCCTCAAGCTTTCTCCGGTCACTCGGCAGTGGGCGTTCCTGAACACGGAAACCCTAACTAGAGGGTGGTTCCCAAATAGCCTGTGGCCAAAGAAATATTGCTAGAGTACCCTATATAGCACCCAGTGCTCAAGCCATATATCTATCTCATATTTCAGACCGCGCTCTAGACAGGATCTCTCTGGTCAGGGAGACACATTATTGAGGGACAGAAGGAAGCTGGAAGAAGGTGGGGAGGGAGAAGCTGAGAGTTGGTGGGGGGGAAACTTGAGAAGGCGGTTTGGGTACCTCCAGTCCTACTCAGATCAGATGTTTGGTCTTACATTAGCAAGAATACTAGTGAGGTTTTTTTTCTTAAGGATAAAATTCTACTTTCTGACCCACGATACAGAAGGTGTGGAGGGAGAGACTGAGAGGAAGTGTGAGGGGAGGGGGACTTGAGACAGGCAAAGAGGAGCGACTCAGAGAGAGGGAATGGGAGAGAACGGAAGGGGAAATTCAAGGGGTCTGTATGGTTTAGAGTCCTCTCAGGGTTTAACCATAGAGAGACAGCCTAGAGCAGGGATCGGCAACCTTTCAGAAGTGGTGTGCTGAGTCTTCATTTATTCACTCTGATTTAAGGTTTCACATGCCAGTAATACATCTTAACGTTTTTAGAAGGTCTCTTTCTATAAGTCTATAATATATAACTAAACTATTGTTGTGTGTAAAGTAAATAAAGTTTTTAAAATGTTTAAGAAGCTTTATTTAAAATTAAATTAAAATGCAGAGCCCCCGGACCGGTGGCCAGGACCCGGGCAGTGTGAGTACCACTGAAAATCAGGTCGCGTGCCACCTTTGGCATGTGTGCCATAGGTTGCCTACCCCTGGCCTAGAGCATCTCCCATTCACAGCTAAATGGGAGATACAAGCAGGTGCTTGGACGTTGGGAAGGGGCCGCCCAGACTCAGGAACCACTGGGCTGAACTGGGAGACTGAACAGCTCTGGAGTTTTGTCTTTGTGAGTAGAGCAGGTGCATTCCCCAGACATGTCGGTATGCTTCCTGACACTTGCCTTACAAAACATTTTCTCTAATAGGTGGACAGGGACCTGAGCCTCAGATTCCAGATCCAGTACATGGATGAGCTACATTAGCCTATCTAACAGTTTTTGGGGAGGATTTTTCATAATGTGGTGTTGTATACATTTTATGCCCAGATTCCATGTGCATGTGCTTTGAATAAAACCATAGATATACCCACCAACCAACTCTAGGGAAGTTTGGATTCTGGTATAAAACAGAAGAATTTGGCCCTATATGTTTTAACTAGACTATCACTAACTGGCATTTTCCACAGTTACAAGATATGGGAAGTTGGGTATTGTCATTGTAGAAATAAATATAACAGGACAGGTTATGAGTTCAAGTCTATTACCCTAAGAACAGAAAATAAAGTTTGAATTGATCTTTTAACAATAGGGCCAAAAATCATCTCATGAGCCTCTTCGGCTGTGTGAACAAAAGCCTAGCAATAAAACAAAATATGGGAGGCTCAGTCTTTCCAATATCAGAAAAAGGTTGAGTGGTTGAAGTAGATTTCTTCTGTTATGTTTCTTTCCTGGCAGATAATTCAATAAAGGATGGGATTTATTTTCAGACAGTCTGCTTGCATTTGTGGAAGCCTACTTTGCAAGCATATTGCTGATATAGATATTTAGCCACCATTATTACATAGGAACCTATCTAGTCAGATGAGTTTAAATAGCCCAAATGTGAGTGTGTGCATGCTGTAATACAAACAATTGGGGTTGCAGAAATGTGTGGGAACTGTCTAAAAACCAGACCCAATGTTTTTAATGCATTGGGCATTTAGGGCTTTATCCTAGAGTTCTGAGCACTCACTCACAGCTCAAATGGACGTCAATGGGTATTGTGTCTACACAATACCTCTTAGGATCAAACCCTGGATTTGGTAAAGGCACCTTTATCAAGGGCTGAGAGGTGCTCATCTAGAAATTATGCCTTACAAACTGAGAGGCAATATGGAATGATTTTGAAAGGTCACCGTGAAGACAAGTAGGCTTAAAGTTTAATCTACCAGATTTATTCTGATTCATGAGGGCAAACAAACCCATGATCCTTTGCATGCTGGATGGATGGCCTAGCAGAAAAACTGGAGTTTTTAAATTATAGCCCTCAAATGAGAAAATGAGCACAATTTTCAGGATCAGAGAACCTTTAAAAATATTCATGTAAGAGCAAGTTAAACTCTGGAGCTATTGACATTTTCCTTTTAAGTGTCAGATATTGCTGGGGAGACTAGTCATGGGATGGGAGATGAGTGTTTTGTAAACTGGGAAGCTTTGTTGTGAGAAGGCTCTGAATGAGACTAGAAAAATGCTTCTGGTCTCTAAAGAAATAAAAGAACTAGAGGGACTCTCCAACAAAATGACAACAGAAACTGACTTGTTTTTGTTTGGTTGACACCACAATATTATTCTATGGATGCTATCCATGATCTGTTAAGAGAAATATTTGACCCAGAGTGAAGAGATTTATCTATTCTAGAAAGCATATGAAAAAGGATCATGCGATTTGTTTCCAGTCCAGCAGAGGAGAGAATAAGATGCAGTACATTGAGAGATACCACAGAGAGAAAGTGTTGCAATCTGAAAAAATCATTCCTTCCTCCACCGATGAATTGCAAAACAAGGGCCAAACCTGCAAGACGCTGAGAGTTGAAAGCTCTCAACAGCTTGTTGCAGGTGCTCAGCCCTTCATAGGATTGGGCCCCAAAATGATCAGCAAAAGCAATGGTAGAAGGACATGACACACCGGTGAGTTGGTCAGATGGCAAAACTAAAGATAGTGCAAATGAGTACTAAGGGCTGCAGGTAACAGAAAGATGGCGCAGTCTAATTGCCAAATTTTTACAGGCTGAACAAAGAAACGCAGATGGAACAAAACAAGTAAATGATTAAAAACTAATGTCATGAACACACAAGAATTTGCAGCTTCCATATTTTAACATTTTGTTGCAACAAGGGGTCTGCCAGCACTTGAAGGTGCATCTGTATCCAGCATGCAGTGGCTTATTTGTAACACTGATTAGATTTTTACCTGCGATAGTCATGCTAGGATTGTGTCTGACAAATATTTCTAGTCACAGCAGTTCCTAGCAATTTCCCTTACCTTATTAGAAAAAAAAATGCTCCAGTTATTATCCTTCAGTTTCTCACTAGATGGCTACCAGATTTATTTAAACAAATTTGGGCTGACATCCTCAATTATCCTAGAGGTTTGCTAATTATTATTTTATGTAATAAAGACCAGACAGTGATATATTCCATTTTGGACTTGCAAGTGTCAGTGAGTACAAAACAAAGCTGATCACAGCAGGATAGACAAACCAACTGGTGAATATCATATAAGCCTTCCTGGAAAGTGCATCTTTTCCCACTATATTTGAGATTATTGGCTTGATAGATATAAAATAAAAATCTCAGTTTTGTCAGGCCCTACACAGGCAATGTTCCTTCAGTCTGTTCTAGAAACATTTTATGTAGACGGTGACAAAACCTGTTTTAAAATACATTGTACTATTAGTATTAGTTAGTAATTGTGTTATGGTAGGGACCAACCATGAATGAGCCTCACTGTGCTAGGCACAGAGTAATAGGCAGTCTCTGTCCTGAGGGGATTACAATCTAAATAGACAAGACAGACAAAGGATAGGGGAAAGGGATATAACATACAAGCAGAGTGAACTGAGGGCAGGTTTACACTTAAAATGCTGCATTGGTGCCGCTGCAGCGCTTAAGTGAAGATGCTCCTACGCTGATGGGAGAGAGCTCTGCCATCAGCATAATTAATATACCGCCCCAAGAGGTGGTAGCTATGTCGATGGGAGAAGCTCACACTCCTGAGCAATGTAGTTATACCGACATAGGTCTGTAGGGTAGAACAAACCTGAACAATAGTTTGAGTGTCATTTTGTTTCTTTGATGATTAGGGTGTGGTTTAATTAGGAGGAGATTAGCTAAATGAAAGACAAAAGAGAGGAGACAGGGAAGGGGGGTGGGCAAAGAATAGAGCCCAGTAGAAGAGGGATTGGAGCATGTAGGCCAGATGGAGAGAGGCTGAGGAGAAGGGACTATGAGAGAGTGGGTGGGAGGGGGGTTGAAGCAAATTAATAATCACAGAGTAGAGAATGTCTGGAGTCAGAACTGCACAAAGCAGTCTGATGACCTCATCACTGTCTGATGGTCCCTGCTGCAATACCTGCGGAGGCTGCACTTTGTGTTTGTTCTTTCTTGCTTGAGTGTCTCTAGCCCCAGGGCCTAGCTCCTCCCTGGAACTTTTCTTCGCCAAGCCCACATGGTTTGGGAGAGGAGAGCTACATGGCATCACATTTATACATTAGGGAACAATCTTGCACTGGCAGGGGAAGGGAATAGAAAACCTAAAATGTTTCCTTATTTAATTTGAACATATTTATGACTCACATGGTGAGTACGTAACTAAGCAAATTCCCATTCATGACCCTATATGAATTTCTCTTCTATGGGTTACTGATCACAAAATCAGAAGGATTTTCCCATACTTTCTCATATATAATAATATGCTGCATCTACACTAGGAGGGTTTGCTGGTACAGCTATATCGACAAACCTTTTCTAGCATAGATTAGGCTTCAGTTGCCAACTCTTGCTTTAATGTACCATAACTTTAAAATCCTATGTGCAGTATATGCTATCAATCTTTTCCATGAGAAGGGTTGATGATCATGTCACAAGCACAGATTTCTAATGTCATATTTTGATCAAAGAGAAGACTAAACACTGCATGTCAAAGTCTTACTTTAATAACTTAATACAAATAATAATACAGGAAGAAAATATTTGTAATTATTAACTATGCTTTATATTTGGAACTGAATTTGTGCTTTCCATTCATTAGCGTTGTACTGGTGTCTTAAAATTTAATCATTTTTATGGCAGGGAATTGTTTTATTATAACACTGAGATTTAATGTGCATGTTCCAAAGTAAGAGAGATGTCAAGAAGAGGATCTGTATATTACATCCACTTGAGTGGACTTGACAGTCAAGAGGAAAACAGCCACATATCTACTCAAGCAACAGAGTTTGGATCTGGATTAAATTTTTCCTAAAGTTCAGCATGTATTGAAATTCATGATGTTGGTTTGGTTTATTTTCAGAGTTAGATGCCAGCTACAATGTAGGGATGAACATTTGAACTTTACCAAAGCTCTGTGGTATTCAGATCTCAGGGAGGGTGTTTGGTTTGGGTACCTCCCAGCTCTGCTCAGATGAAATGTCTGGTCTTACATCAGCAAGAATTTTAGTGAGTTTTATCTCTATGGATAAAATTCTATTTTCTGACCCACAATACAGATTTTGGAAATTATTTCATTGATGTTAACTGGGATTCTGCACACAGAACAGGTGGAATATATGCTTCAGAGAACTACACTACACATAAGAAATCTGTAGTGTGAATGAGAGTGGAGAATTTTCTCTGCTAATTCATGCCAGGAAAATGCTGATTTTTTACCATCATGAATATTTGTATCTAAAAAATTCATTTCCTCTTTCATAATTTATTCCTCATAATGTTGCCATCTTCTAGCTGAGTCTTTTTGCTACAGTAAATGGATAGGTTTGGTTTCATGTTGTGGGATCTTCCAGAAATTGTGTGCATTCCTCTCTGTTAGACAGACCTTTTGTTGGGATGTTTTGTTTTAACATTTGTGATACATATTTAGTGTTCATGTCTGAATAGCACAAAGAAAAAGAGTCTTAGGTTCCCTCAAGTGGTGGCTCATTAAAATTACAGCAAAATGCGAAATGCTGATTGGAATTCAAGGATGGATATGAGCCCGTTTGAGAAAGGTATTTGCATTTGAAAAACAAGAAATCTGGCAAAGTGTGTGTGTGTGGGGAGGGTGTTAACATCATGTTAACCAGTCACAACATGGATCTTCTATTTTTAATCATTCATTATCATTTTCCTAATTAGTTCTCTGCATAAAGTTCTCCATTATTGAAAATGATGAACTACTCAAAGGCCTCAGAAATGAGTTGTTTTTTTTAATTAGGCAGGAATATATCTTATAGGAATAGCAACACATCTATGTCTAGATGCATGCATGTCTCTGTGTGTGTGTATATATGTGTATATGTATATATAAACAAATAAAGGTCCTAATAGCAACTCTATAGTTAGGGTTCTGTTCTCAAATGTGTTGGAAAATGGGGCATATTTTTCTTTTTTGCTTTAAAAGTAGGTGGCCAGTCAGCATGCATTGTTCATTTGTATCTCAAGTGAACTTTGAGTGTTGATTTTCTTTGGTTTCTCTTAATTCATTTTTAATAGGAAGTCTTAAAAATCGAGCTGTGGCTGAAACTTTTCCTTGTCAGTCCTACTTTTCATTTTTAACCAATATCTCTCTTAAAAACAAAACAAAACTCTACACAACACTGTATAGAGAGGTGAATTCTTAGGAGGTCTGGTGCAACAGGTAATTTTTGTTTTCTTTAAGTGGTGGATTTAGGGTCATTTGTAGGCATTATTCGTCATGGTAAATCTGAAAGTTTACGCTATATGTACACAAACGTCCTTGGTTGATTGGGACTTGGCACACACAAACCAGACGGATTGATGGGGTGCATGTGAAACTTTCTTTATCAGAAGGTACTCTTTTCTGTCAGATTTTATCCTCTAGCAGAGAAGGACTGATGCATGGCAGCTGACATGTAAGGGCTTGTGCACAACTGCTACTATTTTCACAAGTCTGCTCCCTCCCCTTAGCTAACCCTAAGCCAAATTAAGCATTAACTAACACCTAGAAAACTAGTTCACAAAAACGTTATTGTGAAGCAGTTAGAGTTTCTATGCAAACAACATTCCTGTCACAAGCCCACAAAAGCAATGAAATGTAAAGCCACCTACTTACCCTGTACTCCATCACTCACAAACACATACCTCACCATTACCAGACCTACTGTATACCAGAGATCATGCACTGCAACCTTAACGCTGCCCTGCTTAGGATGCCAGCCTTCCATCATCCCCTTTAATCCACCTGCTCCATTCAGCCCTTTACCAAATTACCCTCCTCCAGTACAAACAACTGCTACAGCAAACATCCCCAGCTGCTAGTGTAGGTAAACGGCTGTGTGCAGAAGGGTGGTAGAGGTCTCTCAGAGATGCTGGATTCCACCACCCAGATCTGCTTTCAGGATCCAGGCCTCAATTTTGTCTTTAAAGGGAGTATCTGAAAAACATGTTTCTCCTATCTTAAAATCGTCACTGCCTTTCTTTCATTCTCCCCACCTTATTTCAGGCCCTTTGAAGCCTCCATGTGCATGCATAAATTTAGTGGCAAAATTCAAATGGCTCATGATTTAAGAGAGAGCTCAAGTGTATGGGTCACATTGAGCTGATACAGAATTTAAACTTTCTTTAAAAAAAAAAAAAAAGTCCAGTCTTTATGGGTATGAAGAAAAACTTCCAAATTAGCTGATGCAGTACTGTATGCAGACAAGGAGTCTGGAACAATACCTCTGAGAGGTGTGAGCGACCTTCATTCCTATTAATGTGTGAATGCACTAACACTGAAGCTTAATAATGATGATTCAAATGCCAGACTAAATAATAATTTCAGTCCTGCATTTTAGCAGAAGTCTGGCTGCTTTGAGATTGAGAGAATGTTGGGCGGAGCTTGAGTATAATTCTAACATTCCCCACCCACATTCTCACCTAGTTACATTGTTACTGCACATGAATTCTTCAGATATGCTCAGATACTATATACTTAAGCCCCTTCATTTTCAGTTTAAACCGATTTTTACCAAAAAAAATCCCGGGTTTCACAGAGTATTTGTTTTTCCCCAATTTTCACCCTACTTTTGTATCATTCAAATATAGAGAAAATAACATTTTATTAGGAAAATACAATACATTGCATGAGCTATACGTATTACAATAATACATTCGTCTGTGTGTATATGCAAAACTGCCTGTTGAAATAAGGCTATGTATTAAGTCTAGAAGATACACACTATAAATAGGCATGCATGCAAGCTCTGAAGTGCGTGCACAACTGAACATACTGATGAATCTCATGCCCACCACGTATACATTTCAAGCTGTTACCAGATAACAGTTTAAAGATCTGACCCACTAAAATGGGAAGAAAAGGAAAATCTGTATCAGAATACATTTCAGAACACGAAGTATTCAAAAGTTTAAATAAAACAAAAAGAGGAGAAAAGGATGATGCTGATGCAGTGGTTCTCAGCCTATTTACCACTGTGGTCCGCATCCAATACTACCTGTATGGCCCTGAGGTTGTCACATGGGCCGCAGCTGTGTCCCAGCATGCTGCAAATGGTGTGGCCCAATTATTAAATGTAAATATTTATAGGCTAATAGCTCTAAGTCTACAACAATGAACTGTTTGTTAGGGCTGTTGATTAATCACAGTTTAACTCAAGCGATTAACTCAAAACAAATTATTTTGATTAAAAAAAATATTTGTGATTAATTGCAGTTTTAATTGTACTGTTAATAATACCAATTTAAATTTTTTATAAATATTTGGATGGTTTTCTATATTTTCAAATGTATTGAATTCAATTACAACACAGAATTCAAAGTATTCTTACAAATGTAGAATTATTTTTTGTATATAACTGCACTCAAAAACAAAACAATGTAAAACTTTAGAGCCTACAAGTCCTACTTCTTGTTCAACTAATCACACAAGTTTGTTTACATTTACGGGAGATAATGCTTCCCACTACTTATTTACAATGTCACCTGAAATTGAGAACAGGCGTTCACATGGAACTGTTTTAGCTGGTGTTGCAAGGTATTTACATGCCAGATATGCTAAACATTCATATGCCCCTTCATGCTTCGACTTGTAGATTGCACTTTTGTTTATCTTTTTTACAATGCAAATATTTGTAATAAAAAATAATATAAAGGGAGCGCTCTACACTTTGTATTCTGCCTTTTAATTGAAATCAATATATTTAAAAATGTAGAAAAGCATCCGGAAATATTTATAATAAATTTAAATTGGTATTCTATTCGTGTGATTAAAATTGTGATTAATCATAATTAATTGTTTGACAGTCCTACTGTTTATTCAAAAGAAAAGTTTTATTTGGGGATTAGAGATATATTATTTCCTTAAACTCAGAGGTGACATTGTGTTTTGAGTTCTGCTTTAGTTCTGCAGCAAATGACATTGAATTCATTAACCAAAGCATTAATCTACTGCATACTTTTGTCCCTTGTCCTTCTGTCCACCAAAATGAACCCCAATATTTACCCAGAAAAATTAATATTTTTCCACTGATTTTTACCTGTTTTTGTTGTGATAATAAATGCTGGTATATTTCTGGGAAAAATTAAATTAAATAAAACCAAAAATGAAGGGCCCTATGTATATTTTCACAGCAGTACACACTGCATTGTGGAGGCAAAAATTGTCATTGAGGTGTCTGTCCTGAAATCTATTATTGACCTTGGAAGATCATCAAAGGTCAGCACAATAGATCTGTGTTGTGGTGACCCAAAAAGCCCTAGAAGCTGACACGTGGGTTAGGTTGCAAGCTACCTATCTAAAGGAAAGGTCACCCCTTTGGGGAATCACTAAAACAAAGAACATAGTTCCTCAGCAGTGAATTGCATAAAAAGCCTCCCAAGTTCTTCATGGAAGAAGAATACATGAAAATTAGCTCCCCATATCATATGATTTATGCTCCATTTTAGGCCAATCCATCTTGTCCCTCATGCAGAGAGTCTATTCTTCTCTAGAAACATGCTAAATGCCAAATTCCAGCCCAGGATGTTTGTGTGTGCAGTTTGCCTTGAAACAATATGAGGCATTTAGACACTCAGCTTCCACAGATTTTCAGTGGGAATTAAGCAATGAACAGCCTTCAGGATCCAGCCTAAGGGTATGTCTATATTAGAGCCGCTGCAACGGCACAGCTATGGTGCTGCAGCTGGGCTGCTGTAAGGTACATGCTCCCTACATAGATGGAAGGAGTTTTTCTGTCGATGTAGGTAATCCAGCTCTCTGAGAGGTGGTAGCTAGATTGATATTTGCCAGTTCCTCATATGTTCATAACGTAGATTCTAACATTTAAAAAGACAGTGTTACTGCTATTTAGAATGGAGACACTATAACCTTTTTTTTCTTTTTTCTTTTTGTTGTTGTAACTTTTTGCAGTATTTACTCTAAGGATGGCCAAAATCTCTCTAGCATAAAGCCCATGTTAATGGGTTTTGCATAGAAATTCTATAGTTGTTGGTAGGGGAAGGAGGCCTCCCCTCTAGGTTGCAGAGCACCACCAGCTGAGCTGCTCAATGGAGATTCAGTCTTAACTTTAAATTCCCTGGGTTTTGTCAATTGGTGTCATTGGCATTAACACCATCTTAAAGGAAGAGGTTTTATATAGCCTCAATTATTTGAGAGCAATGGAGACCATTGAATAATTTTGGATAATCAATGGACTTTTTAGTGTAATTAATAGATGTTAGAGGCCATGACCTTATTTCTGACACCTTAGAGTTTTGAATAAGTGAGAATCAGGTAATCGAAGTAGAACTGCATTTATTTAATGTTTCTGTTTACAAAAAGTTGTATTTACGGAGCAGCATAGGGCCTGGTCTACACGGGGGGTGGGGAGGGGCGGGGAGGAGATCGATCTAAGTTACGCAACTTCAGCTACATGAATAATGTAGTAAAGTTGACGTACTTAGATCAACTTACCATGGTGTCTTCAGTGCAGTGAGTCGACTGCAGCCGCTCCCTCGTTGACTCTGCCTGCGCCTCGTGGCGGTGGAGTACAAGAGTCGACGGGAGAGCGCTCAGGGATCAATTTATCGTGTCTAGACTAGATGCGATAAATTGCCCCTCCTCTCCCCGCCACTAGATTGATCGCTACCCGCCGATCCGGCGGGTAGTGTAGACATACCCTAGAAGGCATAAAATATGGAAGGGAAGATTTAATCAATGCATACGGGAATGTACTATACCACCAGATTGTAATTATTAGACCATTTCCACTTTCTGAGGAAGATCTTACTCTCAATTATTTGCTAGCAAATAAATGAGTAAACTAATAATAATGCTGGAGTCTTAGTCTTGCTTCCGTAATAGATGGCTCAGAAGAGATCCTTTGTAATTCAGTCTCAATACCATATGTCTCTGTTGACATTAAAGTGCTTAGTTCCAAATGAGTTGGCTTCATTCAAGCATCTTAATTCAAGAGTAGATGATTAGATCTTAAGCTAAAAACCTATTAGGATGTAAGTACTTATGTTACTGAAAGGTATTAAAGGCACATCATAGTGTGGTTGCAGATAAAGCCTCTGTATCTAGTACTGATTGGTTAAACCTCATTTGATCTTCAAACAACATTAAAAACTAGCTTCAGTGTTCAAAGTTGAACACAGCACAAGAAACCCTTTAGGATACATTATGTGGAAATATATTTGGATGATTTTTTTGTGGGGGTACTTTTGAAATGAGAAGTTTGGGACTCAGGTCTCTGAGCAAAATACAATAAAAGGCTTTAAAGTGTATGTAGAGAGAAACAATATATTTCATACCTTAAATCAATGAAGCATGGTCAGTATCACAAGATACTATTTTGGGCATTCTCTGATGGGTGAACTAATGTTTTTAATAATCTTTCCAATTCTGCATTTTATTTTATTTATGGTGGAAAGTATATTTTGAACAAAACAAAACAAAAAAGACATGATATTAAGTCAATAAAATCAAATACACTTTGCCTTCCCTGAGGAAAACTCAGCTATTGAAACTTTACAAGATCAACCATTAAAAAGAAAAATATTCCTGGTTTTACTGCTTCTGTTTAACTTTATATATGTCTGAGGAAAGATTATTTTCCCCAGAATAATTTATTTTGCTAGAAATCCTTAATTTTTTGCTTCTTTTTGTATTATAGTTTAAGGGTCAACCTTGGAGCCTTATTTTCAAATCCAAATCTAGTCTTTAGGTCTTTCATGGAAAAAAAATGGAGGCTTTCTCTTAGTGCCATTGGTGCCAATTCTCATTATTTTGTCACAAATCTGGCACTACTTGGTGTTTCTCTTGAAGGCCCTTTTACTGAACATATGCTTACGTGAGAGTCTCATTTTTTCATTAAAAAAAGTAAGTTTCTTTTTAGCCCTCATAGTTGCAGAGAACTGCTTCAAAATGTGACTTGAATGCTCCCTAAAGGCTTAGAAAACAGGAGATAAATAAAATGAACCCAGCATTTTATTTTTTTTAATTTCATGATTTTAAAAACGGTCTTGTGATTTTTATTTTTATTTTATTTTTATTTTTTGTCCTGGCTGATGGGTTTTGAACACTTGGGGTTGGCAATACTGTAATCCCTAAAGAACCTTTATTCACATTCCAAAACAACAGTGTAATTTGGTACCATTCAGCATTGTTGGCAGCCTCAGGAACAGAAAACAGGAGAGATTTTGCAGGACAGGATTGCAGTGCATTGGTCAAGCTGTGTGGATCTAGATTGCTCCCACACTGCTGTCTGCAGTACTCCATCAATGGCTCTATCTGCTGCTTTTAGTCCTGTACGTTCACTAAAATAATCCAATACATTTTAAAAGGAAATAATTGAATTCTTATAACTGACATTTGCTTAATGTATGTTATGACCATTTGAAATATATGAAAGATTGAAGCCTTTTATGATTAATCATCTTCCATGATTATTGAATCTTTATAAGGGCATATATATAATAAAAGGACAAACATGAAAAATTATATCTGATTACAGATTTTTGTTAAAACTATTATGACCTACATGTAACACTGTGGTTCTTAGGCCCGTGGAGCACTTGCTGGGTCTTTGGAGGGCTGACAACTCACATGATGCTAGCTTCTCCTCCTCATTTCTGGCTTCAAAGCATCTGGAAATGAAGACGCCTGTTAAGCCACCTCCATTAGGGACTACTGCTACATAGGAGGAGAGTGATATGGGCCACTTTGGGGCCTGGCGGTAGTAGCAGGAAAGAAATTTAGGACTTGCCTACACAAGAAAATTGTAATGATTTTTACTAAATCAGTTTAGCAATGCCCTTGTGTGGATGCTCTGATTTTGGCTTAAAAGAGCCTTATTGATTTAACTTTAGTCAATAAGGAAACAGAGTAACATCAGTAACATTTTTTTTTCATTGAAACAAGGCATAAGAGTGGAAGAGGATTCTCAAGGGAATAAGGGAGCCAGGAAGCATATGAAGGGTGGAGCAGGGAAGAGAGGAACAGAAGAGATGGGAGGAGAAAACAAGGGAAAATAGTGTGGTGAACTTTTTTGCATACAGGACAAATCACATATTAAATGCATCAAGAAATACTGAAATATTGTTACCCCTTTTGAACGGTTAACCAATATTTGGAATATTGTAGATTGTTTCTGTTACGAGGACAAATGATGATGGGACCAGGCATTTCTTTGATACAATCCTGTTTGTTTACACCATGGGTCTCAAAGTCCTGTCCCGCGGGCCATCTGCAGCCCGAGAACCTCCCCAGTGCGGCCCACGGAAACTTTTAAAAAAGTTATTTCATCCGACCCTCGTGGCTGCTGGCCCGGAGGTGAGGGGGGGAGTGGGCAGGAGAGACCCATGCAGCCACACTGCTGGCTCTGTCTGCTGCAGGCGCGGCCCCCCACATTGTCGTCTCCCTCCGCCCCCTGCAGCTCCCATTGGCTGGGGGAGAGGGGCAGAGATACCAGGCAGAATCAGCCATGGAGGCAGCATCATTAGTTGCCGGACGGAGTCAGCCATGGAGGCAGTGTCAGTATTCACTGGACAGTCAGCTGGGGTGGCATGAGTGACATTATTGGCCCACTGGGAGGATTTGAGGACTGGCACTGGCCCTAAGGAAAAATTGAGTTTGAGACCCCTGGTTTACACAGACTGTTGATAAAGTCCTGTTCGCTGAACAAAGTAGGAATTAAGCAAGTGATCGCTAAATGCTAAATCTCTGAATGCCAGAAGCTGGGACTGGATGACAAGAGGATGGATCACTTGATAATAGCCCTGTTCTGGTCATTCCCTCGGAAGCATCTGGTACCGGCCACTGCCAGAAGATAGGATACTGGGCTAGATGGACCATTGGTTTGAGCCAATATGGCCGTTCTTGTTTTCTTATGACAGTTTCTTTGTTCACAGTTCCAACCCCCTTTCTGCCCCAAAGTGCTCTCTAGCTTTTTTTCAGAGTAAGGGTACAAGTGCTTCTCTGTCTGCCTCTGGTACTTGCTTGCTGTCTTCTCTTCTACTTCTGTGGTGTATTTGCAGCTTCTCTCTCACATGCACAGCTCCATCAAACAATATCTAGCCCCTGCATTTGCATCCAGCCCCCAGTGAAACCTTCCTGCCCACATAGCTGAGATTCCTGATCAGTGTTTGTTTTGGGCAGTGGCTCCTATTGTTTCAGCTATCCCATAAAGGAGCTGATCTGCTTTTTTACATTTATCCTGAAAGGAGAGTGGCTGATATGCTCACCAGATTCAGTGAGATTTCACACAACTCCCAGAATAACATTGCGTTCTTGAGATTACCTGTCCATGTAAGCGTTACTCTATAGCTGCCATAAAAATGTTAGCGAGCCCAAGGTGGGTAAGGTAGTATGTTTTATTGGACCAATTTCTATTGGTGAAAGAGACAAGCTTTTAAGCTACACAGAGCTTTGCATAACCATGAATTACCATAGTCTGAGAGAGAGGAAAAAAAACCCCTGCAAACCCTGTTAAAAGGGCACAGGACTTGAAGTGAAGGCTATCCAGAAACTAAGGGCTAGCATGCAAGTGGGGTGCTGTCCATGAAAGATTGGTTCCCCTCTAGGACAGAGGACACATGAGGAAACTGTTTTCTAACTTGTATTAGAAAAGTGAATTTGGCTACTATAGAAGTGTAATGCCTGAGATTGCATCTTTATTTTCTGTGTAACCTGTATGTGGGTGCTTTTCCCTACTATTTCATCTTTGAATCTTTTTTTCTATTAAATTGTTTTTATCCCACACAGGTCTCTGGTGTACAAACTATGTGGAGTGTATGTCCCAATGTGAGCTGATTATTGGGGGCAGGTTTTACTCCTTCAGGGGCGATGAACCAGAGGGGAAAATTCCAAGCATCTAGTAGTTAAGAACTCAGGGAGACAGATTTGAGATGACTCAGGACCATAGGGGGTTGTTGAGGTTAGCCTGCAAGGAGTAATGAGACTGGTGGAAGCCAGGGTTCAGCTCTTAATGCTCGTAGGCTGTCTGCTAGTGTCAGAGCAGGTGCTTGGGGCGACACATCCAGCTCTTCGGTGACAATTCGGCGGCGGGTCCCTCAGTCCCTCTCGGAGGGAAGGACCTGCTGCCGAATTGCCGCCGAAGAATGAAGCAGCGGTGGTGGAGCTGCCGCCTAAGTGCTGCCGATCGTGGATTTTTTTTTCTTTTTTTGCTGCTTAGGGTGGCAAAAAAGCTGGAGCCGGCCCTGGTGGCATAGCAGCATAGGCTCCCAAAGTTAGAAAGCAGGTGGTGACAGAACTCCTTACTAGTCTGGGTGATCTCCAGAGCATCAGTGGGACCTAAAGAATCACTCCGTGTAGCTTAAAAGCTTGTCTCTTTCACCAATAAAGGATATTACCTCACCCACCTTGTCTCTCTAATATCCAGGGACCAACAAGCTACAATGACACCGCAAATAAAAATGCTATATGATCATTAATGGTAAATGAGTGGGTCTACATTGTCTTTCCTTTAAGAGGTCCATGCTATGAAAGTGTTTGAGAACTACTCCTATAATCTTTTAGCCTAACCTACAACAGGAAATTGACCTGTTGCTGATAAGAATGGGACCTCCTTATCTAGAATTGAAAATGGCTGAACTGCTAGTGTAGATGAGAGCAAACAGTGTGAGAAAGTGCAACTGAGGGCTGATCTAGTGCTTGTTTGCTGTCCTCCCTTCTACTTTTGTGGCATATCTGCCACTTCTCTCTTTCTCTCTCTCCCACACACACACACATACACGTGTGTGTGTGTGTGTATATGTGTGTGTGTATGTATAATCACATAGTATCTAGCCCCCAGAACCTTCCACCCACGTAGCTCAGAGTCCTATTTAATGTTGCTCCAGAAAGGAGCTGAACTGCTTTTTATGCTTAACCTGAAAGAAGAGTGTCTGTCACACTCAACAGCTGCACCAGAGGTGTGTCAATTTTGTGCTCACCAGAGGCAGGTGCAAGGAGGGGGCAAGCAAGGGCATGTCCCCCAATAAACATTGGGGCACAGAAGTCCTCCCAGACCTGGGAGGGGGAAGGAAGAGTGACCTCCTATGGGGCCAGGGTCGGGGGTGGGGGGAGAGGAGGAAGAGTGAGCTTTCGTCGGGGGTCGGGCGTGAGGGGAGGAAGAGCGAGCACCTGCCAGAGCTGGGATGGGAGTGGGACTAGGGAGGGATGAGCTCCTCCTGAGGTTGGGGTGGGGGCGTGCACATGTCCCTTGTGCTCACTAGCTCTACCCGGCCCATGTGGACCCTGCTGGCATGCACTAAAAGTTCCCTAACGCAAATTAATGTAGTCCCATTTCAAACAAATTACATTAATGTGCAAAAAAGAAATTTTAGTGTGTGCCAGCAGAGTTCACATGGTGGGTGCAAGATACACTAGTGTGCACTAGAATGTATACCCCCACGGGCGCTGGAACAGTTTTCAGAGTGGGGGGTGCTATGCCCCCCCCCACTCTTACTCCTGTCCATGCCCCTCACTGCCCCCTGGGGCTGGGAGCAGGGCTGTGGCTCTAGTGGGGGATGCAGACGGGTTAAGGGGGCTGAGGCTGGGGCCACAGCTGGGGGTGGGGGTGGAGTCCTGGGCCAGTGGCCAGGACCCTGGGCCCAGGGTCAATGGCAGCTGTGAAACACCCAGGCCCAGGGCTGGCAGCCAGGACTGGGGCTGGCAGCCGAGACTCTGCAAAAAACCTGGGAGTGCTGCAGCACCTCCTGCACCCCTAGTTCCCATGCCTATGTATACCCCTCTCTTAGACTTTAAGGCCGGAAGGGACCATCCTGATCATCTGTTGTGGTGCTGAAACAGGTTTTCCCCCATCTGCACCAACAGTTCAACCATTTTCAGTATTATTGCCTGCCCTCGGTCAGGATTTCCACTGGTACAAACAGTTTTAAACTTATCTGCGGGTGCTAGCAAAACCACCCCCCCTCCCACATTCCAGGCCAGTGCCAGCCTTTGGACTGTGCCAGCAAAAGTGAGCATGGGCCTAATTTGGCCCATTTTTTGATAGATTTGGGTCAGTACATATGAGTAGGTGCACTGTATAAAAGTCTATTGAAATTTTAAAAAAGGTCAATCTGTATAACAATGAGAGTGTTCTTTCTACATCCCCTAGAATTTTAACTAAATGCAAACATATACTGAGGGCATAATTAATAGGGGGTAATGGAAATACAAAAGAAGCAATACACAAAATGAACCCTAGACAAAGGAGAGGACATAGGGGCCAAATCCTTTAGTCCTTGAAGGCAACAAGAGCTTGAAGGAATTTTAAGAAAAAAACTACAGCAGTATATTTATCTGTATAAGCAAGATGAACACCAAAATGTAAGTGTATTGGAATGATAGGGAATCCTTTATAGTTTGGCAGTGCAAAAGAGATGGTTAATTAAAGAAGGAACATTCCAACCCAGGGGTAAATCTTGCTGTCCTTATTCAAGAAAAAATTTCAAGTGACTTGAATGGGAATTTTGCCTGAGTTAGAGATAGCAGGTTTTGGTCTCTGTTTACCTGAAACTGTTCTTGGTGTCTCCTTATTTTTCTCTCCTTAGCCGACATTGTACTTTTGACCTCTCCTCCCTCACTGTTGCAATTTTAATATTTTTGTCCTGACAGTCCTTTGTAATGGAACCAGCAGCTGTAATTTTTGGATTATGTGACTGAGGATATGTCTTCACTGCGGAGTTACTTTGCCCTGACGCCCCCTCCTGTGTGTGTGTGCGCGCGCCCACACACACACACACCCCTCTCTCCCTTCTCGCCCAAGTTTAGCGATGCTTCAACCTGGCTTGTTGGCCTGGCTGGGGCTATAGGCTAAAATCCGAACAAGTGACAGCGTCACTTGCGGTTTTGTTTGGGAGGTCCAGGTACTAATTTTGGCTCCACTTCAGGCAAGTCACAATGCTAATTTTTACTATCCAATTCCATAATATGCATTTTATGTGAATAGTATGTGTGATTTTGCCTTCATATGTTTTAAGGATGACTATGGAGAGGGAACAGGTTGAAATGATAAAAGGAAAAATAAAGATAGAGGTACTCTTCCAAACTCTGCCCACAGCTTAGGCTCCAGCCACTTGAAATGCCAAAATGAGATGCCACTCACAATGTAGAGGTTTTCAAAATATAAGTATGTCTTCTTGACTGGTGTGGAAAAAATGTGATGATGCTCTTCCAAGCACATAAAAATGACATGTAGAGTAGAGATTGCTCAAAGTAGATTATGAGATCATGACCCTCCCTTTTCTTTCTTACATGCTTTAATCAGAAGTGAAATCATTAATGTTTGCAACATTTAAAGCATCATTATTTGGCATCTGAGTTAATATTTCACTGATATGAATGGGGCAATTCACTATCTCAGAGCTATTGTCTCAGGCTCTCTGCAAACTCTGGCATAATGCTGCATTAATTATGCAATGTTAATATTTTTAAGGTTTTCTTCACAATCATAAGGGCTAGAGATTTTTTCATTTAATGAAAGTATAGATTTTGGAGCTATGCTGATATGCAGTATTGCTGCATATTCCACTCCTCTTCCATGCAAGCCCTGCAAGGCAGATAAAAATATCATGCCCAACCTCTGCTCTGTTATGTTTGGATGGGGACAGCAAACCATCATAATGAATGGAGATGACAGGGGACCAATATGGAAGAATAAAAAAATGGCATGTATATATGACTTTGTGTTTCTGCCAGATTTTGCATGCTAAGCAAGGTCAAGCGGGGTTATTACTTGCACGGGAGTCTTTCCTTATAAGTACTGAACCCATGATCCATCTTATTAGTGGATTATATTTTTTAATGAAATATGAAATGTTTGTGATCAGTAAAATACATTGGCACATTTTGTAAAAGCAGAGATAGTAACCAGTGTTTTGATCATATTCCAACGTAAGTAATTACATTCAGTCTTCTGCACCTAAATCCCTCCTCTGCTCCCCACAGTTTCATCTTGATACAGTATTCATCATTTCCTGTCCTACAATGAGCATTACTGCTGAGTGCTATTAAATAGCAGTCATTCTACTCCAGTGCGAGAGGAGTGATCCCTTTGGACAGTTTGCATATAATTTTAATGCCCAAGCTCACAGATAAAATTATTTTGCTCATGTGAATAAGTGTTTGTGGAACCCAATTTCAGCCGTTTGAGGTCTTTCTGGATGAAAGGTGCTATATCTATCCTATACACATAAATCTCTTTAGATTACATTACACTGATATCTATATATGCAAACACTGACACATGGCTTGGAAACTGGCTGAAGGAATGTGAAAGAAAGATGTTAGTAACTGCAATGTATTAAACTGAGGGGGGGGATGTTTACTGGGGTACTTCAGGACTTGGATTTTCTTAACATCTTTAGTAGTGACCTGGAACAGTGTCCATGCAACATGTTAGTGAAATGTGCAGATAACTATTGCTAATCCCAAGCATTCATAAATCATGAGGGGAAATAATCCATATGCATATACAGTGGGATGGAGAATTTGGCAAGATGCAGTACTGCAAAGAAACTCTGGATGACTGGAACTGCAAATGAGATATGAATTTGCAGTGCAAACTGACAAGACAATCACCAGCACAGATTTGGGCTGCATACCAGAGGCATCAGATAATGGAAAGTAGTTTACCATACTATACAGACATTTGGGAGTTTGCCAGAGTGTAGATTAAGCCCACAGCCTCCTTGAATCAAAGCCTGATTTCCTTATTGCCTGTCACCTTGCATAAAGTGGGTGTAAAATGCTAGCAAACCAGAATTCCGCATTCACTTAACACAGGTGGCAATGTTTGAAACCCACTTTACACAAGTGTCAATGACTACACCAAGTGCAGAAGGCAATAGGAACTCAGACTCTTCTGGGGATTTCAGCTGAAGTGTGAGTTTTGTTCTTTTGTATGTTTTACTTACTTAAGAAATAAAGTTGTAGCTGACTATATGGGCCCTGTTTTTTTTTATTAAAACCGAAGCAGAAAAGTAGAGAGTTCTTTGCTACATGGGTCTGATGAAAACCCATATGCAACATTATAGTCATTCTAGGCAACTAGAAAGATTGCAAAAATGGAGGAACAAAATGGAGTTAACAAAATAATTAGGAGCTGGGGAGACTTGAGCCTTGTGTAATCATTTGCACAGGTGTAAAATCCTATCATGGTGCACATGGAGAGTTCAGATTTGGTAGCACTTTGCACAGATGTAATGACTGTACAAGGAATAATAGAATGTAATTCAGAGGAAGCATTCAGGCTGATTGTAAATGGCCATGTTTCTCCTGGAACTTGGGGGGCATTGTGCCTGTATAAGGTTCAATAGCTGCTAGAAAACCCACTGGAGGAGGGTGCCCCACATTGCCCCCAATGCAGGACTGTGCCTTAAAGCATTTGGCACACACCTTTTATAGTTTGGTGTTTAGTGAGTGCCATGGATCTATATGGCAATGTGTAAATATAGACAATATGGTGTTTGAGTCTCCTCTGCCTTGTATAGTCTTGCAGAGATTTCTGTGTGTTAGGAGGGGACAATGCCATTTATCTGCACTAAAAGAAAATTATTGCTCATGCAGATAAACTAGAGGTGAATGCTGATTTAACTATAAATGCAGAGCAGATCAAATCATGATTAGCACCATTTCAGAACCCATACTTAAATGCTGTTGTCAGGGGTGGGTAAATTTTCCATCGTAGATAAGGCCTATGCTCCTCTCCTGACTAGCCACTTCTGGCCTATATGAGTCTTCTATCCTTCTGTTGCTAGAAGTAGACACAATGATTAGTCCCTGTGCCTTAAAACGAGGAATATACTATAGAAGCAGATGAATTGTGGTGGAAGAGAGTTCCTGTTTGTTATATAAATGTCTTGATTAATAATATAGAATGAAGGAAGAGAATATAGGAGTAGACAGTGTAGAAGCATAATTGTTTCAGTATATTTTTCAATGTTTCCCTTACAAACCATTTGAATTAATATTTTTTTTACTATTACTACAGCTAAAAATATTTCATTTACATTTTTAATAAATAGCCTGAAGCCATTTTTTTCTGCTGCTTATAAATTCTCTTTTTATTAAGATAAGTACTCAGTTGGTGTAGGCTTCCTCCCTGAAGGCATGGTGAGCAGAACTCCAGACATACTGAGTTCTAGCAGAGTTATGTTTACTATACTAGTAATAATACTTATCATTTATCTAGAACTTTTCATCTGTAGATATTGAAATGCTTTTCACTGACGAGTGGGTATCATTATCCCCATTAGCCAGATAGACACAAGTTAAATGACTGCTTAAGGTCACATGGTGAGTTACTAGTAGAATCAGAACTAGAGACCTGTTATAAAGTCCACTGAAATCAATGGAAAGACTGCTGTTGACTTCATTAGGCTTGAATCATATCCCAGAACCCAGCTCTCCTCAGCAACGTGCTCAGTCCACATTAAAATACTCCAGTTAGAAGGTTTAAACTTTTAAGGTCTGAAGTTTAAGGCTCTCATTCAGCAGGTCTTGGGGACAGGGAAGAGGGTTGTACCATTTTGCATTAGTGATGAATGATGAGCCGTATTTGCATGTTAGATTCTAAACCCTTACAGCTTCCTTTCTCATTACTTGGGCTAAACTTCCATGGTCTTCCATGCCTGAGTAAAGTTTGCAGGACTTTGTTGAAGATCAATGATCCTTAATAGATCACTGAGCAGACAATAGTTTGTAATATTTGGCATGTACAAAACTTCACATTTGAGACTTTTTAGTAATAGTAACTTTATTTTCATAAAAAAATGAGGAGTCTGGTGGCACCTTAAAGACTAACAGTTTTATTTGGGCATAAGCTTTCATGAGTAAAAAACCCACTTCAGATGGATCGTTGTTTTTGTGGATACAGGCTAACACGGCTACCCCTCTGATACTTTATTTTCATCATTTTGCTATCTACTGCATTTGTGTTCATCTTGTTTGTTTTTTTAAAAATCATGCCTGTTGTATTTGTATATAATCTCACCAGGCATAATAACGGAAGTTCTCCCTAGCATAGGGATGCTCTACATTGCCCCCTACTCAGCGCTCTGCACAGAGCCCACGATGCTAAGATTTTCTCTTCTGGCTGTGATTGCCAGTGAAGTTTTTGGCACACACCTCTGTAATGGATTGGGCCCCCACCATTCCATCCTCAGTGCCAGCAACCCCATATTCTCTTAGCTATTTCCAGTGCAACCTTCCCAGAGGAATTGTTATGCTAACACATTGTAATGTTTGTCAGGCTTAAATATGATTTAAGATAGTAGGAAGCTCTTTTTTTAAGAGTGTTCCCATTACTTAGAACGTTACATGTAACTTCATTTTGCTAGAGACTTCATCTCACAGAAAGGTATTGCAAATCTCTCCTGCTTTGTTTTGGGTATCCGAACGTTGCTTAGGCTCATTATTTCGAGACCTGCAGATCTCGAGATAAAAAGCCAGGTGGTTTTCAGCGTTTGGCTCAGTAGCATGCACCGGAGTGTAATTCAGCACTACTTGACCGTTGCCTTTCATGGATAGACACTGCGTGGGCGGTCCCGTGTGACCTTGGCGTTGGTGTCTGACTAGCAGCTCCTTGCCTAGCCGAGAGAATAACTCCTACAAATACAGGAAACGCAATCTGAGCGTGAGTTCAGTGCATGGTACAGTGAGGAGAAATCCTTGGCAAGAGCATTCAGAAGCCTGTCACTGTGCAATCGTGAAATGACTGGCGCTTGGTTTTTGTTAAGCAAATGTGTTTTCGCATCTTGTTGGCAAAGAAATGGGTGCGGTTTCTGTGCCTAAATAAATGTGCTGTCCCCTTATGTTACAAAAGGAAAAAAAGTTGTGGGATTGCCACCAAGAGTGGGCGGGCTTTTGTGACCTTCCTGAACTTACTCCGGGCCCACTGGGTTCTCATGACCCCCAGGTTGATAAGCCATACATTAGAATAGAAAGTAGAATTCGGCGCAGGAGCAGACGCGAGCAGATTGCCCTGTGTAATTACTGGCTTGTAAAAATATCTCCGCCAGCTGTGGCTTAGCTGAGTTGAAAACAGCAGGGCAGACGAGAGGTGGCGCTGTGCCTTTTGATTTCAACGCTGCAACAGGGAAAAAAGCAAACCAACTATGCAACTCCCCGATAGCTCGCCGTGATCGTATAGTGGTTAGTACTCTGCGTTGTGGCCGCAGCAACCTCGGTTCGAATCCGAGTCACGGCAGGAAGGGAAAACATGTTTTTTAAAATACAGAACTAAAATATTAGTGAAACTCAATAATACAATGAACAAGCACTTAGAAATCTTGTAACTTTTATAAGGATGACTTGTAAATTTTACCTATAGCCACCAGGTAAGTTTTAGTTCAATAAGCCTATTGCAAGTGTGTGGGCTGTTGTGTTTTTAAATGTGTATTTACGGATAATGTGATGCACATTATGGCGTAGTGAGCATGTAATTTTTAGTAATTACAGCTACTTTAGGTCTGGACTGAACAAGCTCATGAAGTCTGCTTATTTCTGATCTTTGCCAGGGGTGTATAATAATAAAGCAACAACCCTGAATTACTTGAAAATATGACAGCAAGAGATGTGAAAAACTTGCTTAATCAGGCATGAATTGTTGGGGCCAGGAGGTTTTTCCTGGGTGACAGACAAAATTAACTGTCCCTCATCAGTGATTCCAGGAAACCCTTTGTCTCTGTGATAAGCACTGAGTGTAATTTTACTTTCTTCATCACTGCCTCATATAAGAACACTGGTTCTTAGAAAGAAGACCTCTAAAAGGGGCATTTTTATCTTATAAATTACACTATAGCAAACAACAGTAATTCATGTAATAAATCATATACATTAACAATAGAATTACATACCATATAACTAAATGAATGATGGCTTATTGCTAAGGAGTTAGAATATTTAGATGCCATTTTATGGAAGCTCTGGTCATTGGTTTTTAAGTGTATCAGAAGTAAGACTAAGAGCAAGTACCTTTTATTATTACTTATTTGTATTTGGTTTAATATTTGTCTTCTACCTGTGGATATATCCTGGAGAGACAGTGGGCTTGACAGACACACATTTTGGGTGAGTTCTATGATCCTGTATTTTCCAAAGCCCTACATGAAATACAGGCTTCCTGAAAATTTTCAGTTAAAAACTTTTTCAGAGAGTTTATATACTGTGCCCTTTTTAGTTGCAAGCTGTTCTGGGAATTAAGTTTCCTGAGATTGTGAGCAGCACTCTGAAAAATAATGTGAAATAAAGATGAGTTCTTTAACAACGTTATTTACATGTGTCAAGTCTCAGTGCACTTTAACCTGAGTCTTCTCCCACTCCTGTTGTTGCTTGTGATGTCATCTGGGAAATAAAGTGGGGTCACGGGTGTTGAAGTCCTCCACAAATCCTTTGTCAATATTAGAAAAACAATTATGCATGCGAATTCCTTATTTCCCTGACGCTTTCAATGATGTGGAGAGAAGGTCACACGAGTCTTGCATTTTGTGAGTGCTTCTGTACAGATGAAGTTGTTCCTGATTAACTCCATGTGTGGACACTTTTAATCCAGAATAAGAGTGTCCACACATGGAGTTAATCAGAAACAACTCCATGCATAGACAAGCCCTTGGAGCAGGGGTCGGCAACCTTTCAGAAGTGATGTGCCGAGTCTTCATTTATTTGCTCTAATTTAAGGTTTTGCATGCCAGTAATACATTTTAACGTTTTTAGAAGGTCTTTTCTATAAGTCTATAATATATATAACTAAACTATGGTTGTATGTAAAGTAAATAAGGTTTCAGAATGTTTAAGAAGCTTCATTTAAAATTAAATTAAAATGCACAGCCCCCTGGACTGGTGGCCAGGACGCAAGCAGTGTGAGTGCCTCTGAAAATCAGCTTGTGTGTCGCCTTCAGCACCCGTGCCATAGGTTGCCTACCCCTGCCTTAGAGTAAAGTTAACTATGGCCTTGATTCAAGACAGTGCTTAAGTCTCATTGAACTAAATGGGACATAAGTAGAGTATGTGCTAAATGATGATAATAATATCTATCTCTTATATAGGGCTTTACAAAGGAAATGAGTATCATTATCCAATTGGAAAACTGAAGTTCAGAGAGGTGAAGTGGTTTGCCCAGGACACCCAGCTCGCTAGTTTCCTGAGTCCTATTCCAGTGCTCTAGCCTCTAGGCCACACTGATACATTCCTGAACTAAAGTCTATAACAGTTAGCAGAGATCACCCTTTCTCCTATGCTACTGTGTGGTGATCGTTGTAGTAAATATACTAATTTTTATGGACACCCTGTTGTGAATGCATCTGCATATTAAATGTAAATTTAAATTACATTTACTGAACAAATTCCCTTAATTGACTGAATTCCATATGTGAAGTAATACTGCAGTCTACCTCAATAAAGCACTTCTGCCCTTCAGAGACATACATTTTTCACCTTTCTCACACCTCTATTTCTCACTCAGAGCGCTTTGGCATGTCACTTCTGTGCCTCAGTTTCCCTCTCTGTAAAATGCCTTCCCAGATGGAAAGCACTATGTAACTGCTAAATAGTCTTCCTAAATGTATGAGTTACAAAAAGAGAATACACTGTGTGCTGTCTGCAGTATTATTCTGGCAGTCCCCTATGGTAATTCTCTGCTGGAGCATGATCACATAAGGGCTGTAACTAGCTCTCAGAAATTAGAGATGCCTAAATGCTGCTCTAACTTATGTTGGAGCTGTAGTTGTGGCAACTCGAGAATTAGGCAGCCATAACTGGCTCTGTTATGGGCCCATGCTGCACTTAGAGCTGGCTCTATAAATGTAAAATGGATTACCCAGAAGAGACATTACAACAAGTAAAACTAATGAATTCTCAAGAGAACTTCTGTGAGGAGGACAATGATGTATGAAGGGAAGTGGCAGAAGAAAAACAAGGTGGACTGGTTAATGGGCCCACTGACCCTTTTACCTTCCTAAGATTTTTCTTATGTAAATACAGGGAGATCCTGTTCTTCTGCAAAAACATAAGCTGAGTCTCATTCTTTTCACAATATCTCTTACAAAGGTACTTGTGTGTGTTTCAGTAATTAATGAAAAAAATCTGTTCTCTGTGTTCCAAAGCAAAAGAGAGGATTTAGCCCAGTTGATTTACATGTAGAAATTAGTGTAGGTGGAAATATTCTAAATACACAGTATAACCCAATGGAGATTTGTGCAGATCCTCGTTTAATAAAATATTAGTAGCAAACTGTTGCTTTTATCAGCATTCAAACATTATTGTCACAGTGATTTGCTGACTGCAAATTCTCAACCCAACAATGCTACTTGATTTAAAGTCACCTTCCCTAAAAGTCCTCCTTAGAACTCTCTCTATTGCTGTGAGATCTACAAAGAAGTTGACAAGTTAGGCCGCTGGTATGCCAAAACCGCTGCCTATCATACTGACCAACATTCTCATTGTTTGTTTCCCTCGGTCCATATTCTCCTATTGTCTCTTGTGGGGCGGGGGCTTTCTTTTTGTTCTGTGTTTGTATAGCACGTTGCACAATTAGGTCCTGGTCCATGACCTGAGCTACCAGGACTCCCACAATACTACTAATAAATAAATTAATTAATGATAACCTGAGAATCTCTGTTTTTTAAAACAAATAAATTTCTCTCCCTCTTGGTTGCAGAGAAAAGCTTGTAAGTGTGAGCTCTAAATGCTCTAACACCACCAGGCAAATAAAAAGAACTTCACATTTGTTTTTTGTTTTTTTTTTTAAATCTCAGGAGTTGTGGGGTTTTTTTGTTTTGTTTTTGTTAACCACTGCCATAGTTTTTTTTGGGGCTTGATTCATGACTTTTGAATGTGTGCGGTTGGCAATACTGGGCAATATCATAATGGAGGTGGGGGTTCAAACAAAATGTCTACATTTTTGTTGTTGTGTAATATCAATCCCCCTTCTTTCCATGATGGGATAGCTGAGGCCAGTTTTAAAAACTAGAATTCCAATCCAAACCCTATTTCAAATGTGTTTTAGAGACTGTTTCAGGAAAAAGAAATGTACACTAGCTACTTAAAAAAATATCTATTTTCAAATTACTGGTTCAACAGAATGTGTGTGTGGTGGTGAGGGTGTTGTTTCTGGTTTTTAGAACTGTGGAAGCTTTTGTTTTAAGTTCTATATTATGGTATAGGAAATCCTTTTTCTGTTTTTCTTATTATGCACAGTGGTGGGGAGAAATAAGAATTTTCTTGTTTCCATTGTTCAAAACTTAAATCTTTCCTCAGTTTTTAGCACTGCCTGGGGGCGCAGACAGTCACATGAATCATTGCAACCTATTCTCACTTGGTAGCAGTACTCTCACAGCTCTGCTAAAGGACACTCTATACCCTGCCAATCACACTAGCTTGCCGTGATCGTATAGTGGTTAGTACTCTGCGTTGTGGCCGCAGCAACCTCGGTTCGACTCCGAGTCACGGCAGGAGGAGGGTGGTGTGGTGTGTGTGGGTTTGTTTTGTTTGTTAATATCTATTCCCTTTCCAAAGGCTTTCCTTTAACACAAGGCTAACTACATAGGAATGCTTGGTCAGCAGTAATTCAGCCAGCCCAAAATAATTGCATCTAGTTATTCTCTAAAGCACAGCAAAATATAAGGAAGAGGCAGTTGCACACAACTGCAATTAGCTCATTACCAGAGGAGGGAATTGAATCTCTGTGCACCATATTTGCCTTATCCCTTTCTTTTTATGTCATTTTGAACAACTTCTATATCCTGTAACCTTGGTGCAGTATTTAATTGACTCCATTCTGGGAGGATTTTAACATACTTCTCTTTTTCCCGGTGAAGATATGATTTTCTTTCTGCAGTCTCTCTCTCTCTGGAAATTCCACCACCACAAAAGAAAATCCCAGAAGGACACAACAGGAAAAGCAGCAAAGGATGCGTGAAATTATGTGCGATTCATTCCTTTAGCATAAGGCTTTCCAGCACCTCCAAGAATGAGCCATTTATGAGGTCAATAACTGACAGCAATAAATGCAAAACACCAGGTCTGTGTGTGACACAGGCACATTTGGTTCTAAAATAAGTGATAGGCTGTGGGAAATGAAGTACAGTTTTAGTGGGGGGCAGGGAGGTGTGGAGAGGAGGGTATCAACAGCTGGGGGAGAATGGGCATCATTTTTCTCGTTCTTCTCTTTTCTTCCCTGCTGCCCTGCAGATTTGACTCCATTTTTGTGGGGGAGTGGAGGAAGGAGGACTGGTCTGCTAATATGTCCAGGGTCTGATCCACTAAAGAATAATAATGTTTTAAACAAAGGAAATGCTACTGGAAGCAGAACCCATGCCCTTGGTATTCCCTGTTCTGTAACTCTCAGCAGTGTAACATTCAGCACTGCTGGTCTTAATGGATATCTTGTCTCTCTAGGAAACCCTATTGCACAGTGGGGTCTGTTGTTCTAGCACAGGGGTGGGCAAACATTTTGGGGCAAGGGCCACATCTGGGTGGGGAAATTGTACGCAGGGCCGGGGCAGGAGGGAGGAGGGGTGTGGGAGGGGCTGCGGTGTGCAGGAAGGGACTCAGAGCAAAGGATTGGGGCAGAGGAGGCGTGCAGGGTGTATGAGGGGGCTCAGGGAAGGGGGTTGGGGTGCAGGAGGGGTGCGGGGTGCAGGCAGGGGGCTCAGGGCAGGGAGCTGGGGGGGTTGGCCTCTGGGGTGACAGCGGCGCGCACTGGGGCCAAGGCAGGGTCCCTGCATGCCTGCCCTGGCCCTGGCCCTGCGCCGCTCCAGGAAGAGCTGCGGCCCCTCGGGGGCGGGGGTGAAGGGCTCTGTATGTGCTGTCCTTGCTGCACCTCCAGGTACCTCCCCTCCGAAGCTCCCATTGACAACGGTTCCCTGTTACCAGCCAATGGGAGCTGCGGGGGTGGTGCCTGGATGCAAAGGCCCGGGGGGCCACAGGGACGTCGGGTCGGCCACTGCTGAGAGCGGCACGGGGCCCACAGTGCCACAGGGGGCAATCCCGCAGGCTGGATCCAAAGCCCTGAGGGGCCAGATCCGGCCCGCAGGCTGTAGTTTGCCCATCCCTGCACTAGAGAGTTTACATAAAAGAGAGGAAGGGCTAGAGAGAAAACAAGAGAATATATGCAGGAGGGCAATGCATTTCTGTTATGAAACCTAAAACTACACAAAATCTTGCCTTCTCCTGGGTTTTGTTAAGAAACTCAGAACTTATCCCAGGTTCATCAAAAGATTCACAATATTCTAGGTATCCAGGCCCACTTCTGGGTTTGCACTGAAATCATGCAGAATTCATGATCAAGAAGTGAAGCAAGGTGAAACGCGGTAGTATGTCATTTATTTTCAAACCTGAAACAAAGCTAAACTCAAAGGGGTGAAAACCACAAGAATAAAATATATCATCACATAAAATTGTGTAGCATCCCTCCCCCTGCTTTCCATTTCATACAACTCGTTACATATGGGAAACCAGACACTTTACTTTATCTAGTGAACAATACAGTTTTTAAACACTAGAGAAAGATTATGGGAAATACCATACAACTGTAACATCATGCTCCAATTATTCTTTTCTAAATGCAAAATCAGGCATTAGGAACATCTCTCTCTCTGTCATTCTTCTTTAGCTAAAGTTCCACCAATTATCATCTTATACTGCAATAATGCTCAATAAACTCAGAGATGAACTTTCAGATGTAAAACCATCCAAATTGTCCAAAATAAATTGCTAACATGCTTTACTATGGAACAATGAGCTCTTTAAACTTTTAAGAATGTTCTCTACTGTAGAAGAACTCCCTTCAAAGATTCTCCTCGACATGGGCCCCTTGAAAGGTTTTCAGAAGGGGCCTATAAAATATTTAATACAGGTTGCAGTCCCGTAAAGAGAATGAAAAACAGAATTCATTTGATTTGATGACTGCAGATTCAAAACAGCCACTGCTTTCTTCGCAACTCAACCCCTGATCTGAATGTCAGACATGTTAGAAGTCACTCTTCTAGATTTGTGGACATGGAAGAAGGGAGCAAAAATAGATACCAGCATTAATTAATTAAGCTGATATCTTTTCCAGTTGTTCTATTTAGTGGTTCCTGTTCAACAGTTGTTTTTCCCATACCTGAAAAACACTTAGCTATAAGCCTTATTTGAAATTTGCTTTTTTTTAAAAAGGTTTTTTTTTTAAATTGTTCTTTAAAGCAAGCTGTTTTTCATGGCCAATCACCATAGTATCTGGGCACATTCAATTTGTGTCAGGGCAAAACGTATACTAGCCCCCTTAGAGATGCAGAGAAAGATGGGTCTCTGTTTCAATGATTTTACAACAAAACATGTCATTCAATGTGGGTACTTACAAATAGAGGGGCTGGAGAGTAAAAGTAACTTACTCAGTTATTATGCAATCAGTTTGCTGCTTGTATGCGGAGAATGCCGTGGAAGTGAGGCTTTTTGCTGAAGTGAAGATTTATATAAGTTCCTAGAATACAGGTATGCAAATTAAAAAATAAAATTCAGACTTCAGGACCAAAAGGATACAGTATGTTTAATTTAAAGTTAGATCCTTGATACCTATCTCTAACTTATTATTATTTTTATTAATAATGCAGTGTGCAAATGCATCCAAGTGTAGTTGGAACATATTAGCTAAAATTTTTGAGCCAAAAAATCTCAATTTTATATCAATATATCATATTTCCCAGAACAGTTAATGGGTGCTGCTCACAGTCAGTCAAGGTTTAAAACTAGCTCAAGGGCTGTATCACTGCATAGTCACCTAACTGTTCTGTACCTCAGTTCTCCTCCTGAAAACTGGTGATACTAACGCTTTGCTACCTCATAGGGTTGTGGTAAAATCCATAAATACTTTGGAGGTACTCAGAGACTATGGAGAGGGGGAGCTATATAAGTAGCTGTATTTAGAACCCTGCGCAGATACCAGTTGTATCCATGGAATCGCAGGGCTCTCCCGGGAACTGCAGCGGTGAAAGGAGCAGAAGGTGGGGCCGCCACTCCTTGGAGCCAGCGCCCCATGCTGGCAGGATCTCCGGTGTGGCTGTACCACCCGCAGCTCTGCCCAATGCGGCAGGCACCAGGCTCACTGGCAGCTGTCCCTGGTCATACTCTTGTGTTCGAGTGGTGCACACATCCACAGACAGCTGCTTGAAAGGGCTGGGGGCAGGGCTGGGGGCGGTACAGCCACACTGGAGGAGCTGCCGGCATGGGGTGCTGGCTTCTGGGAGAAGTGGCCCCATGTTCTGCTCCTTTCACCGCTGTATTTCACGGGAGAACCCTGCGGTTCCACAGCTACAGATTTATATCCGCAGATATAAATTTGTATCCGCTTGGGGCTCTAACTTTGTGGATGATTTCAGGGAGTAGCATGAGAGAAAGCACAGAAGTGCTTGTTTGAAAATTTCACAAGTGGGCAATAAAAGCTAGCGCCATTGGCAGAGCAGAGGCAATAACCTGATTACAGCAGCTGGGGTCTTAACACTAAATAACTCAAGACTCATGCTAAAATTGCAAGAGTTGGCAACACTAAGTAACTGCTGTTGGAAACCCAGCCTGCTACCTTTGTTACTTGTAAAGAAGGACTGTTGCAAAGTTTGAGAGATTACTTTTCAATGCACAATTGTTCACAGGACAGTTCTAAGTGTGGTCGTTATTAAAAAGGGACTATCAACTAGTGTCGGTTTTGTGCAGGAGGGTGCTGGTGAAAGCTTACAAGTTCTAAAATATCAAATATTTTGATTATATTCAAAAAGAAATCAGTGAATATACTTTGGGGAATTGGGAGTGTTTAAAGTTAACATCCCCTAACAGAGCTGTGAACTCAAATAACACTGTTAGCGCTTGCAGACCAACATGTGGAGGGTGATATGTTTAATGTTGTGCCACAGTGCATCGTTCTTTAGAGATCATAAAAACAGGAGGGCAGATAGTGGGGCTGACCACAGCTGAATAGTGGTATTTGGAGTTAATTTCCCCCTTCACAACGACCAGGGTCTTTTCTGTAGCTTAGTGATCCACCCACCAACTCTAACCTGAGGTATTTCAGAATGCCAGTGGGCTTAATCAATAGACAGGCTGCAGTGTTTTGATTTTCTAACAGGTATGCTAAATATTCTTGTTCGTAGCTTTGCTTTTAGAGATGAGCATAAGTTATGTTGTCCAAGTGTGCTAAATGAGGGCGTCACAGTGGGGCCATTTATCAGGAGAGTATAGTTGTGGTAAATCTGGAAGGCTGCAGTGACCATGTATCCTTAAGTAGACCGTATCAGACGAGTAGCCGTGTTAGTCTGGATCTGTAAAAAGTGACAGAGTCCTGTTGCAACTTATAGACTAACAGACATATTGGAGCATAAGCTTTTGTGGGTGAATACCCACTTCGTTAGACGCATGCGTGACAGGACTCTTTGTCGCTTCTTAAGTAGACAGCACTTCCATCGAGCTAAGAGGCTGTTCTGGAATATTAAGATCAATGTGGGCAGAATGTGTCCTGTGTGCCAAACACTAGGGAAGAGGATAACCTCATCCTGGTGTTTCTTTAGAGGTAACATGGGTTATTGGTATTTATGTACAAGTGCAGTTGTAGTTCGTGAAGCTTTACTGTGGATCTTGACTGTATTAAAGCTGTGACCTTTTCCTCAAAACCCACTGTGTGACTTCAGGCAATGCAATCCCAGCAGGAGTGTGTGTTTCACATAAACCCTATTTCCGATGGGAACATCTCAGTAACAAGGCCAGCAGATGTCAGTCCTGATCCACTTTTTTCCCCTCTGTACTTACACAATTACAGATCAATGTTCAACAGCAACTTGACTATAATCCAGCCATTGTTGAGTACAGTTGATACTGGCTAATTTGAATGAATGACTAGGAGATCCATTACAGGTTACTGATGTTTGTGAATTAGTGGGTAAGCAATGAAAACTGTGAGGATAATGCATCACAAAAAATGTACTTTGTTCTGTTATTTTGACACTTTCAATTTTGTTGAAGGATTTAGTTATTTGTTTCATTAAACCGGCTTGTGTCCAAGCTCGCAGCTCATGTTTAGTGCAATTTAAAAGTACAAATTGCAAATACAGATGGATCCAATGTCATCATTTATTAATTTACCCAACCAAAGAGGTTCCCTTACCTCTCAACCTGCTTGCTCAGACCATCAGAAAAAGTTTGGGAAAATAAATATCCTTTCCAATGTGCTCTGATGACCAACAAAGTTTGTGTGAGTGAGGAGGGAGATAGAAATGAGGCCACTCCCGGCTTCCAGGCAGACATCACTACGGACTGTGAGCTTGGACATCTCCACTGGTATTCAAGCAGGAGGAGAAAACACTTAGGATATTTATAACATGTACTGTAATATATTTTGCAGCAATGATGAAGTCTTAGTAACATGGGATCTCCCTAAATCACTCTACTGAGAATTGGAGACCAACAGTCTTTGGTGTGATTAGTTAAATGTGTGGATTAGCGGAAGTGTATTGTATTTTCTGACTTCTCTTTTTTGCCAAGGTGAATGAATATAGTTCACATTGCTCCATGAAAATTGTCTGTTTCTTTAAAATCAATTGGCCATTGTTCTCCCACTGTCCACAAGCTAGCTAAAGATGTCATTAGTTTAACAGTCTATTCATAGTGTTGTCCATTTTCTACCAGTGTACCAGGTACATTTAGTTGTTGTGTTTAGTGTAATGATAGAAAGCTCCCTTGTTCTGCAAATTAATTCCTCTGCTAATCATTTATTTTTGTACTGTTCTTTGATCTAACTTTGTATTGAGTCAAGGTTCTAAATTATGTTAACAGTCCTTGAGACAAACTTTCTCCACTCAGATGTACATGCACAGCTCCTATTAAAGTTTATGGGAGTTGGATTGCGTGACTAGGGCCCAAATTAGTTTTACTTCCATAATACTCATGCGTGGTCTCTGGCTGATTAAATGTTCTTCTACTTTTTATTTAAGAGATAATAGAAGCTGCAATAACCTGGTTCCCCATCGCCTTTGGTGGATAAACTGCAAGGTTGTAGACTAAATGGTTTTGTTGTGGGAGAACCAGATTATTGTCAGAAAAAACAACTAAAAGCTACTGGTGGCATAGTATTATGCCATCTATCTTTTTTTATTTAAGTGAGCTTTAAAACTGTTGATATTTAAACTTGAAGACATGTTAGTGAAGTTTTAGGGCTTGTCTATATTTGAAACACTGAAGTGCTTCACAATACGTACTACCTACACCAAAAGGAGGGGTTCTCCTCTCAGTACATGTGATCCACCTCCTCCAAAAAGTGGCAGCACTGTCTACACCAGGGATTAAGTCATTCAGAGATGTTGATTTTTCACACCCCTGAGTAGCTAAACTGGGTCAACCTAACTTTTTACTGTAGACCAGGCCTTAGCTAGTCTGTGTCTACTGTTGGTCTGGCTTTTGCATTTGTAGCTTTTAAAGCTGATTAGCTGTTGTGCACTCCTAGGACACAATTTGTCACATAAGACAATATCAACATGTCTGAATGCAAAACAAGTAATTCTGGAGATCCCAGGGCATGATAGTCTCAGTTACATTTCTTCAATTGATTTTTGTGGTTAAAAGTTAGCCATTTTCTTAAGATGGCTTAATTAGGAATGTAAGGAACTTAGTCTTCTAGCATGGAGTATGAGTAGTTCCCAATAAAAGGTTAGAGAATAAGCCCTCCAGAATTCTCTCTATTTATAACCAACATTTGATATGAAATAATCATTGGGCCTAACCTTGTGGGGGGGATCCAGCAACCTCATTTCTTATCCATCTCAGTAGGAGGGTTGGTGCTTGGCCCCTTGCAGGATCATGCCCCTTTATCTTGCCTTATGCAGCACTTTCTCACATTCTGCTAGAATGAGATGTAAACCGGAATCAGACATTTATTCATCATTCAGGCCTGCTCCATGGGTTGAAAATATCTGGTCAACTTGTCATGCTCCTGGTGGTAAGATGCTGCAGTGATATCAGCCCATCACTGTCTTGTCTTCACCTGAGCAGCCTGATGCAGGGACAACAATAGAACAGATCTGTGTTTCAGGGGCTGTAAGATTCATAGACTTAAGGTCAGAAGGGACCATTATGGTCACTAGTCTGACCTCCTGCACAATGCAGGCCACAGAATCTCACCCACCCACTCCTGTAACAAACCCCTAACCTATGTCTGAGTTATTGAAGTCCTCAAATTGTGGTTTAAAGACCCCAAGGTGCAGAGAATCCTCCAGCAAGTGACCCGTGCCCCATGCTGCAGAGGAAGGCGAAAAACCTCCAGGGCCTCTGCCAATCTGCCCTGGAGGAAAATTCCTTCCCCCTCCCCTCCCCCCCAAATATGGCGATCAATTAAACCATGAACATGTGGGCAAGACTCACCAGCCAGCACCCAGGAAAGAATTCCCACCCCATCTAACATCCCATCACAGACCCTTGGCCATATTTACCTGCTAATAATCAAAGATCAATTAATTGCCAAAATTAGGCTATCCCATCATACCATCCCCTCCATAAACTTATCAAGCTTAGGCTTGAAGCCAGATATGTCTCTTGCCCCCACTACTCCCCTTGGAAGGCTGTTCCAGAACTTCACTCCTCTGATGGTTAAAAACCTTTGTCTAATTTCAAGTTTAAACTTCCTAGTGTCCAGTTTATATCCATTTGTTCTTGTGTCCACATTGGTACTAAGCTTAAATAATTCCTCTCCCTCCCTAATATTTATCCCTCTGATATATTTATAAAGAGCAATCATATCTCCCCTCAGCCTTCTTTTGGTTAGGCTAAACAAGCCAAGCTCTTTCAGTCTCCTTTCATAAGACAGGTTTTCCATTCCTCGGATCATCCTAGTAGCCCGTCTCTGTACCTGTTCCAGTTTGAATTCATCATTCTTAAACATGGGAGACCAGAACTGCGCACACTATTCCAGGTGAGGTCTCACCAGTGCCTTGTATAATGGTACTAACACCTCCTTATCTCTAGTGGAAATACCTCACCTGATGCATCCTAAAACCACATTAGCTTTTTCCACTTGCAATATAACTTTCAGAATAGAATGGAAAATATTAGTGAGATACCAGTACTGTGTTACAGCTGCACTAAAGTAGGGAGATGCCATTAAAATCCCAATACTTCTTTGTCTGCCTTCCCCCTTAAGTTTTCCTTTTCCTCACACATCATTATTTTTGGTTTGTACCAGACTGGGCTTGAATTCCTACTTCTGTTCCTATAAAATTGTATCAACAGTCAGAAGGCAATGGAAGAACATGATTGAGCACTTGACTATTACATAGTGACACAACGGCTGGGGAGAGGGCCCCACATGACAGAATTTTTACTGCATTGCCTGAAAGCTACCTGGGCTGCCTTGCCACCCCCTGCTTTAATGGATTGGAGACTTGATTGTTCCACAGGATGCTGGACAGCCTCAGGATGAAAGAGGGGCAGGATACTGGGTTAGGCCCCACTGCTCATTGACTAGCCAGACAGAGATGGAAGCTGCATGGCTCCTTACTCCTCAGTATCATTAATTTAAACCCTTTCCCGGGGCTTTTCAAGCCTCTTGCTCCATTTTAGCTGAACTCACCCTCCCACTCCATAGTAGCACAGAACAGGACCTGTGTTTTTAGAATGCCATGTGTCTGAGCAGTTGCCTGTTTTAGGGGTCAGGAAATAATTTTCCCACTGGGGCTAAATTGGTTGAGGCTTGCTAGATTCTTTTTGCCTTCTTCCCAGCATCAGGGAGACATAGTTAAGTTAAACAGGAATAGGATTTAGACATAATATTAAAGATTTGTATAAATGTTTAGTTGGTTGCAACTTGAGGCCAGCGTTCAGTGCAGATAAGGCCAAGGGCCAGCGTTGCGCAATAAGAGACCTGGAATTTTGCTGGTGAACCTCAGATCCTTGGGGGTGGGACGGGAAGGAGACCTGAAGTCCTTGAAGACTGAGGTCCCTCTCTGGTAGCTTCTGTCTCCCTCACCATGGTAGGGTGAGAGGATTCAGCAGACCAAGCTGAATCCAAGGGATAGGCAAAGAAGAGCCCATCCTGAGTTATGGGCTATATGTAAAGAACCCTGTAAGCCCTGCACTGGACCCACATAAATGCCTGGTACAGAGAGACAGAACAGATAGAACCCCTCCCCGGTGCTAGGTTTAATAAAGTTGTGGTGTGCCACTCAAATCCACTCTGTGTCTGTCCTCATTTACCTGCCTATCCTGATTAATAGGGGCTTGGAAGGGCTCTGGCTGCATTATAGTCACTTCTGGCATACCTATTGTTAACCCAAATGCAGTCTTTTGAAATCCACTAGATTGTGTGTGTAAATAAGTCCAACACTGAAACCATTTTACACTGTAATAAACCTTGCAACACAGAATATTTTAATAAGTCTAAAAAGTCAGTCCAATTAATTGGATACCTGCAGTAGCAATATTATTACTTTTGCAACTGTGTGCAACTTAAGAGCCTGGACAGTTTTTTTTTATTTATTTATTTTTATTTTTTTTGAGCCAAGTTAATCCCTGTGTATCTATAAAGTGTGTTGTTTATTATATAAAGCTCCATTGCAATCAGCAGAACACTTAGACTATGATATTTAATGTAATACCATGTGGTAAGAATATCTGTTTTGTGAAATGTACAAACAAAAGCCTTTATTTAAAAAAATCTTATAATAAAAGGTGGCTTTTCTGAGCCTGGGTCTGAGGCCTTCTTGCTGGTTGACATCATTTTTGAGATACTCCTATCCAAAACTATAAATCTATTTTTCATCTTGTGCTTTAGTGGTGGCTTAATGTAAGAGCTAGTTGAATGTTGAGTATCTAAACATGAGTTTTCATGGTATCTATGCAATAAAATCTCCGTTGCTATTAAACCAGCATTAAAGCAAACCACCTCAAACATATGCAAGCCTGTGGAAATCCATAAAATGTGGTTCTACGTCCTATGACCCTGTTCAGTTGAAATTCATCCAGGATGCAGAATCTTTTTTTATGCCATTTTGTGAAGAAAACAAAAGGGAATAGAGCCTGTGTTTGAATGCAAATCCCTATCCAACTCCCACCCCTGCATATCAGTCCGCTGGGTACAAATGTGCCAAAAAATCTCTTCGTTCATGACCTGGAAGCTGTATTTTTATTTTTGAAAGTTAATCCAGCTCAAAGATGGATTAGAGATGTACATCCCTGAACAACAGACATGTAGGATCAGAACAGACAGTTGTTGGGAAATCCTGTCCTTTATACCCAGATTTCATGCACATACATGGATGGCTGCAATCTTGCCCATCTGTTTAAATGCATAGCAATGTCCCACTTGCAAGTTTGCCAGACCTTTGGGATCATAGGGCAGAGGAGCCAAGCAAACCTAGGCTCAGCTTGGCAACCCATATGATACTCCAAGTGCATCTCTTCTACAGGAAAACCCTCCCTGAAGTAATTTTAGGGCAATGCTGAAACACTTTTACAATAGCTACATTAGACTTGATCACGCTCTTCACACTTACCATATGTTCTGTGGAGAAGAATAACTGAAAGGTGAGAAGGCAAATGTTCACAGGCACTTCTGAATATCAACAAGACTGTTTAGGCAATGAGTGCTTAAGGGAGTCATAAAGACCTTACTTGCAGAGCTGTTCAAAATATATGCTCTTCAAAACACTCATTCCTGGTGATAATTAACTCCCCATTTTCCTTTTTATTTATCCTTTGTCATAGCATATATGGCAGGGGTCCGTAACCTTTCAGAAGCGGTGTGCCGAGTCTTCACTCTAATTTAAGGTTTCATGTGCCAGTAATACATTTTAACAGTTTTAGAAGGTCTCTTTCTATAATATATAACTAAACTATGTTTGTATGTAAAGTAAATATGTTTAAGAAGCTTCATTTAAAATTAAATTAAAATGCAGAGCCCCCCAGACTGGTGGCCAGGACCTGGGCAGTGTGCGTGCCACTGACAATCAGCTCGCATGCCACCTTCGTCATGTGTGCCATAGGTTGCCTGTCCCTGACATGGCAAGAAATGCCCATGCTATTAAATTTAGCTTCACCAAAGTTGGGCTAATATTAAAAAATGATTAATTTTAGCTTGATATGAACTCTTGTTGTTGGGTTTTTTTTTTTTTTTTTACATTAAAGTCAACTAGACCGTGGAACAGTTTTCTCATTAGGTAGTTACAACAAAATCATCCTATTATGAAAGCTGTATAAAACAATTTTTTTCAGGTAATCTTCTGAACTCTGACCCAAACTATTTCCAAATGTGATGAGTTGCGCCCCACCTTTTTATTAATAAGTCACACATTCATTAAGCAACCAATTTTTTTTATGGTGTCTTTGAGCAGTCACTTAAGACAAGTCTCCACTGGTGTCCCTTCAAAGTACATATTTCAGATCTGTATCTGAACTTTCCCAAATTTCAGGTTCAGGCTCTTCTTTGAAGGAGGCAAAATGAAATCAGTATCTTAGATGCCTATATACAAATGTGAGAAGTATGGGTAATAAGCAGGAAGAACTGGAAGTGCAAATAAATAAATACAACTATGACATTGTTGGCATCACCGAAACTTGGTGGGATAATACACATCATTGGAATGTTGGTACAGATGGGTACAGCTTGCTCAGGAAGGATAGATGGCGGGGGGGGGGGGGAGGGAAGGGAGGAGGTGTTGCTTTATATATTAATAATGTACACACAGGGCCGGCTATAGGCCTATTCCACCAATTCCCCCTAATCAGGCCCTGCGCCTAAGAGGGCCCCGCCCCCAGTGAGAATCCCTTCTCTGGCTAGAGGCGCCTTTTAAATTTTTACTCACCTGGCGGTGCTTCGGGTCTTCGGCAGCACTTTGGCAGTGGGTCCTTTGCTTGCTCTGGGTCTTCGGCGGCGGGTCCTTCAGTGCTACCAAAGACCTGGAGTGAGTGAAGGACCCACCGCCCGGTGAGTACAAGCCCTGCATGGTTTTTTTTACGTGTGTGTGTGTGTGTGTGTGTTGTGGTTTTTTTTTTTTTTTAGTTATCCCGGCCGGGGCCCCGTCGAAATTTCAAATTGGGGCCCTGCACTTCCTAAAGCCGGCCCTGTGTACACACTTGGATTGAGGTGGGGATGGACATAGGAGACAGAAGTGTTTAGAGTCTCTGGGTTAGGCTAAAAAGGGTAAAAAACAAGGGTGATGTCATGCTAGGAGTCTACTACAGGCTACCTAACCAGGTGGAAGAGGTGGATGAGGCTTTTTTTTAAACAACTAACAAAATCATCCAAAGCCCAAGATTTGGTGGTGATGGGGGACTTCAACTACCCAGATATATGTTGGGAAAATAACACAGCGGGGCACAGACTATCCAATAAGTTCTTGGACTGCATTGCAGACAACTTTTTCTTTTAGAAGGTTGAAAAAGCTACTAGGGGGGAAGCTGTTCTAGATTTGATTTTCACAAACAGGGAAGAATTTGAAAGTGGAAGGCAGCTTGGGTGAAAGTGATCATGAAATCATAATTCTAAAGAAGGGTAGAAGGGAGTACAGCAAAATAGAGACAATGGATTTCAGGAAGGCGGATTTTGGTAAGCTCAGAGAGCTGATAGGTAAGGTCCCATGGGAATCAAGACTGAGGGGAAAAACAACAGAGGAGAGTTGGCAGTATTTCAAAGGGATGCTATTAAGGGCCCAAAAGAAAGCTATTCCGCTGGGTACGAAAGAGAGAAAATGTGGCAAAAGACCAGGTTGGCTTAACCACAAAATCTTGCATGTTCTAAAAAATAAAAAGGAGTGATATAAAAAATGGAAACTAGGACAAATTACAAAGGATTAGTATAGGCAAACAACACAGGAATCCAGGGGCAAGCTTAGAAAGGCAAAGGCACAAAATGAGCTCAAACTAGCTACAGGAATAAAGGGAAACAAGAAGACTTTTTTATCAATACATTAGAAGCAAGAGGAAGACCAAGGACAGGGTAGGCCCACTGCTCAATGAGGAGGGAGAAACAGTAACAGGAAACTTGGAAATGGCAGAGATGCTCAATGACTTCTTTGTTTCTGTCTTCACCGAGAAGTCTGAAGGAATGCCTAACATAGTGAATGCTAATGGGAAGGGGGTAGGTTTGGAAGATAAAATAAAAAAAGAACAAGTTAAAAATCACTTAGCAAAGTTAGATGCCTGCAAGTCACCAGGGCCTGATGAAATGCATCCTAGAATACTCAAGGAGCTAACAGAGGAGGTATCTGAGCCTCCAGCTATTATCTTTGGAAAATCATGGGAGATGGGAGAGATTCCAGAAGACTGGAAAAGGGCAAATAAAGTGCCCATCTATAAAAAGGGAAATAAAAACAACCCAGGAAACTACAGATCAGTTAGTTTAACTTCTGTGCCAGGGAAGATAATGGAGCAAGTAATTAAGGAAATCATCTGCAAACACTTGGAAGGTGGTAAGGTGATAGGGAATAGCCAGCATGGATTTGTAAAGAACAAATCATGTCAAACCAATCTGATAGCTTTCTTTGATAGGATAACAAGTCTTGTGGATAAGAAAGAAGCGGTGGATGTGGTATACCTAGACTTTAGTGAGGCATTTGATACGGTCTCGCATTATATTCTTATCAATAAACTAGGCAAATACAACTTAGATGGGGCTACTATAAGGTGGGTGCATAACTGGCTGGATAACCGTACTCAGAGAGTAGTTATTAATGGTTCCCAATCCTGCTGGAAAGATATAACAAGTGGGGTTCTGCAGGGATCTGTTTTTGGGACTGACTCTGTTCAATATCTTCATCAACGACTTAGATATTGGCATAGAAAGTATGCTTATTAAGTTTGCAGATGATACCAAACTGTGAGGGATTGCGACTGCTTTGGAGGACAGGGTCATAATTCAAAGTGATCTGGACAAATTGGAGAAATGGTCTGAGGTAAACCGGATGAAGTTTAATAAAGACAAATGCAAAGTGCTCCACTTAGGAAGGAACAATCAGTTTCACACATACAGAATGGGAAGAGACTGTCTAGGAAGAAGTATGGCGGAAAGGGATCTAGGGGTTCTAGTGGACCACAAGCTAAATATGAGTCAACAGTGTGATGCTGTTGCAAAAAAAGCAAACCTGATTCTGGGTTGCATTAACAGGTGTGTTGTGAGCAAGACACGAGAAGTCATTCTTCCGCTCTACTCTGCGCTGGTTAGGCCTCAACTGGAATATTGTGTCCAGTTCTGGGCACCGCATTTCAAGAAAGATGTGGAGAAATTGGAGAGGGTCCAGAGAAGAGCAACAAGAATGATTAAAGGTCTTGAGAACATGACCTATGAAGGAAGGCTGAAAGAATTGGGTTTGTTTAGTTTGGAAAAGAGAAGACTGAGAAGGGACATGATAGCAGTTTTCAGGTATCTAAAAGGGTGTCATAAGGAGGAGGGAGAAAACTTGTTCATCTTAGCCTCTAAGGATAGAACAAGAAGCAATGGGCTTAAACAGCAGCAAGGGAAGTTTAGGTTGGACATTAGGAAAAAGTTCCTAACTGTCAGGATGGTTAAACACTGAAATAAACTGCCTAGGGAGGTTGTGGAATCTCCATCTCTGGAGATATTTAAGAGTAGGTTAGATAAATGTCTATCAGGGATGGTCTAGACCGTATTTGGTCCTGCCATAGGGGCAGAGGACTGAACTCGATGACCTCTCGAGGTCCCTTCCAGCCCTACAATCTATGAATCTATTCTTGCTGGTTAAAACTGGCTCCCTCTGCTGGACCTAAAGCAGAAAAACACAATATGAGTAGTGTCCACTAGAGATTCTTGTTGTTGTTTGTGGCAGAGAAGTGGATTTCCTTATTGATCTTGTTCATCAGTTTAAAAGCACCATCTTAAGAATAAAGAGTACAATTTATATGAATAAGAACCAGTTATGCAGATTTTGGTATCCAAAGGAAAGAAAGAGGCCTTATGTGAGGGTGGTGCTATCATTTAACACAAACATCTCTTTGTGTGAGAAGCTGCTGTCATATCTTTAATGGTAAAGGAAACCAAATTATGTTATCCTTCAAACCAGTAACACTGAAATCAGAGCTTCACAATTTATCTTTTCCATCTCAACTGCACTATTGCCAACTCCAAGGATTAAAAAATCATGAGATTTAAAAATTTTGCGTTCTTTTTGTTTGCTTTCTTAGTCTAAGTTGCACTTGGGTCACATTTTCAGGCTTTTCTCTGCAACCTTGAGGGCTTGAAACTTACAAGCCCTTTTAAATGAAAGCTGAGATTCTCAAGTAATCACTTGTCTTAGGAGCAAAGGCTTTAAGAAAGAAGAAATCATGAAACTCTCAATTAAAGCATGAAATCTGGCAAGACTGCAGCTGGAAATCTCCAAAACAAAGTTCATATTTTACAGAGTTTTTCCATAAAATCTAAGTCAGCTATAAGCAAATGATTTTTTTAAAATAATTATTTTTGGTCTTTTAGTCACTGCCCTTGTTGAGGTCATAGACCTGTAGGCCCACTTTGTAAGAGCTAAGAAGTGTCAAGATTTCTTGGCACCTTTCTATTCCAACCTGCAAAATTGCTTACATGCTTGTAACATTCTGTCGGTGCCAGGGACTATAACCAATTAAGCCTGAGAAGCCCTCTTAGACGGATCAGCCTGTCTCAAACGCAGACAGAAAGCATGTTCCATATAAAATCGGATTATTTTGCACATCTAATTTAAGATCCTCTGAGAGCCTGTTTCCATAAATCCTATTGCATCTTAGTCCTCTTCTCATGTCTCTCAGGTAGTCCAGCACCTTCACTTTGAGTACCTATGATCCCTTAAGCTTAAGCTCTTATTCATATGACTTCAGTGGGACTTATTGTGTTAGTAAAGGCTGAAGGGTAGGGATAGACCATAACAACACAGCTACTGTAGGATGCTGTTCCTTTTATTTTACAGTTTGAAGGGGTTTGCATGTGCCAGCCCAGACACTTGTTTAAGGCTTGTGTGTGTGTGTGAATGTGATCTCTTGCTCAACACACATCCACAAGTACATTGTACATCACCAACGTGTTTTACTGAATACAGACTTCTTGGGTAGCTGTAGTAGTGATGCAGGAACCTTGAAGGGTTCAGAATTAGATACACACGAGGCATCAAAAAGTTGAGATGCTTATCGAAACTGTCTGAACTGCCTGAATTGGCAACATTTGGATTGGCAACATTAGGGCTCATGCTGGCTCCATAGTATGATGTCCAGGTTGACTGTACAGTCACTAGTGGCACACCAGCTCTCTGTTTCACTGACTTTTAGCTGCAGGGAAGATTCCTGGCCCATTGTAGACACCGGTGTAAGCTCTCCTGTCTCAAACTACACAAGTATCAGTGCTCACCAGTGGACAGGCACTTTCCCAGCATCTCCTCCAGCCCCCAAACACTTTTCAATCCACCACTCCCCTCATTATTAGTTTACACACAAAAAATACAAAATCTTGCTCTGCCACCTGACCCCAACCTGGCAGTGAACTCTTCCCTGCCTCCCTGTAGGCATGGGTGGGGCTTTGGACTCTCCACTGCTCTCTTTCATGCTGCCTCTTAGCTTCAGTGGGAACATGCTAACCTCAGATGAACGTTTGTTAGTGCAAACTGGAAGGAGACTAAGCAGCTAATCTATGGACAGGGCAGACACATCTATGTAGCAGGACCATATTTCAGAGTAACATTATAGACCCACCCTAATGCCAAACACTCCCAGGCCTTGTCTACACTAACTTTTTGGGGGAAAACTTTCACTGGTGGTATTAATGGTGGGAGCACTAGCAAAACCAGTTTTCAGGCAGCTGCTGCAATTTTTGCCATGGTGTCCAGATATGCTGTAAGCAGGGTTAGATAATAGAGTGGCAAACATGCAGGTGCCCTATCTACACTAGTGCCCTCAGCAGTGAGATCACTGGTGGAGCTACATGAGTGTTAATACAATAATGGGAGATATCCCAAAAGGCAAGTGTCGACACAGCTGCAGGAAGGATGGGGTGGTGAGGTGGTGTTGGAAGTGGGTGCATTTTGCCATCCCTGTTAAGATGACTCACTTGCCTTTCCCAGTGCAAGTCCTAATGGTTATGTTTTATGAACAGCCCTTCTCACAGTATTTTGGCACTGAGTCCTGACCAGAATGCAAAAAAGCAGAGGCTAACACAAATGCAAAAACCTAGGGAAACAAAGTTAATCACACACTTCAGAATGCTGCTTTGGGTTCAGTTCCAGAAATCCACAGAAGTTAGTGGGAAGTATGGGCTGCTTATTCTTTCACACTTGTCCTTAGGATGGAGAAACTCAGCTTTGTCTCATGTTATCTGATTCAACCAGAGGTGAACTAATGTCAGATCTAGGGCAGGCCCTGTTGTCACCCTGCTTTAGCCTCCTATTGCCTGAATAGCTCTAACTCTAAGCTTTGATCGCCACGACATGTGACTTCAGCCAAATCATCCTGGCATGTCCTTTTCTGGAATTTCAAAGAACTTTCTTTCCTTTGAGGTTTTTATTAAAAACAAATAAAGGCATAACTTGTCCAATAAACCAGGTCCAATGCTTCTACCTAATCTCCCTCTAGTCCAGCATAGGCATCCACTAGCTGTTGGAGGTCATCTTAACTACACTTGCATCTTCCAAATGTAAACCTAGACAATACAAATCTATCTCATATTTATAAATATTTTAATCTGAGGCAATGGAAAAAAAATCCCATAGAACAATAATTATGAATATATTTCCATTATGCCCTTCCTTGGTGCAACATAACAATCCTTTTGCAATGCTATTTTCACCAACAGGTTACACTAACAATCTTCATATTTGCATTAGCAAGCATAACTTGTAGTTGTAAATTCCACTTAGGTGTAGGTGGCACTAGCAAGATATCTATTACATTACCTATCTTATTTTTTCTACATTGTTTTCGGTATATTACAGATAGCCTGTAACAGTTTCACAATTCCTGTCTGAAACAGTCAGCCAGAGAATGTTTGTTTGAAAAAGTAACAAAATAACACATTAGCAGGGGATTTTTGAAAGCTATGGAAAATTTTGTTTAACATACATAAGGCCTCATTGTTAGGTAAACATACTTTACTATAATTTTTTCTTCAAAGTTTGACAGACAAAATTGAACAGGGCCCTTTCAGTGCACAACCAAGAGACATGGACAAATAAAAAGTGTAGTATTCCAACTAATGCGCACGCAGCAGGAATCCAAAAATCCCGTAATTACTTGACATCTATTGCTTGCGCCAATGTAATTTCCAGAAATGTGCAAGTTCCTTTGTTTTCAAATCTTTAGGGATATTCTCCTATTTGAGACTTTTAACTCTTTCACTTCTATATCTGTTTTATTTAAAGAGCAAGACTGAAAATAGATTTAGAAGTAGCTTTGCGGGATCAACCCAGAACGGAAAGCACTCTGAACACATATTTTACCATGTCCTTTGTCCATATGTTTGTGCTGCATTAATATTTATCTACCTCTCATGTATTTGCCAATGACCTGTTTTTAGGAGTAAAATGTGTATGTGTTTTATTTGTTTTTTAATATTGGAGAAGTTATACATTTAAAAATCCATGAAACACGTTTATTATTGTTTGTCTTGGCCCTAAGTCAAAAGGAATAGTTCAAAAACATTTAGAACAAAGTTTTCAGTGAAGTCTTTTTCTCTCAAATATGGGGTGTATCAGAAATGCTGGGTCTGGAAGTTATTACAACATGTTTAGAAGTTAAAAGGTAATCCTAATGAGATCTTGCAGACAATGGGCTCTATTCTCTCTGACGTACAGGAGGATTTACAGGGGTATTATTGTCTGTGAATACTAATAGGAAAATCCCTTGTGCATCGATACAATAGAACTGAAAGATTCATTTGAGTCTAGTCCCAATTACAGCATTCGTTTTTACCCATTTCTTTGGTCTTTTTGTTCTATCGATAGATGGCAACGTTCAGTTGGAATATAGCCACTTTCCTATATACTTTAGTCACTTCAGCTCTGATATTCCACATGAGAATTTTGAGACACAGAAAGCTAAAATATAGTAGTATATAACTAGAAACTGTAAATTAATTCAATTCTTTAATGATCTGTATAAATTAATACAGTAATTATTTTATTATCTTCCAAATTCCAGCTTGCCCAGGATGGTGTTTGACTGAATAGACGCTGTGTTGGGAGCATTTGTTTGGCTGGGAGTCTGGAAAATGTCCGTGTCCTAACAGTTAAACCCTTCTTACACAAAATTACAATTAGTGAAAAACACCAGATTAATTTCTTAAAGGCTTATCAATAACTAGAGATGGACCTGAGCCACCAAACTGGGATCCAGATTTGAAATCTCTCAAAATTCAGATCTGTTCGTCTGCAGGGTTTCAGTTCAGGCCTATCTACTTACACTTATTTTGGGTCAGACTGTATCTGGCCCCTGTGTAGGTGCACTGAGGATGTTCCCATTAAAGTTAATGGGAGTTTTGCTATTGACTTCAGTGGAAGCAGGAACAAACCCTATATTTTTAAGGGATGAAACTGCTTTAAGTCAGTCAGAGCCGAGTAAAACTGAAATGCCCTTTTATAATTAGCTATAGCATTCTAGACCTTGTGTTATAACAGATGCCTCTATACCTCAGGTACACCATGAGTAAAGCATAAGGTGAAGCAGTATGTCTCCAATCATCCAAGATGGACAAATATCCACATCCTGAAATGTATTCTTATCATTGAGCACACACTGGATATACTTATATAATGTCTGGCCCTGGCAAAAGAGGAAAAGAAAAAGAAGGTCAGATGCTACAAACGTTGATGACCATAGAAATTCTGTACAAAGTAACACTATATATTTATTCAACAGCCAGCATTACTTGAACTAAAAACACTGATTTTATTGAAATAGCCATACACTAGTATAAGTCCAAGCAATTTATTTTCTATACATATGAATTGGTTTAAGTATTAAATATATGGCCATTGTGTAAGGCAGTATGATCTGTGTTTGATTTAAAAGTTGTTTTAAGATTTGGCAGATCTGCCCTGAAACCTTCAAAGCCCCCTGCCCCCAACAACAATAAGACCAAAGTCAAGTAGTATTCGCCAAGTTCTTTTCATTTCACTGTGCATTAAGTAAATAAATGAAGAGGTGTTTAATTCACGTAAGACTGTATGGCTGCAAAACTCCTCCAAGAAAGGGGTTTGTATGACGAAGCAGTGTTGTCTTCTAGTGGGCAGCTGTGCTTCACCCAGAATCAAGAGACGTGGGTTCTGTTCATCAGTCTGGGAAGGCAGAAACTGGGCTCTGTTCTGGGTAAGGGCACAAGGAGAACAGGGGAGCCATTCAGAAGGGTAGAAGAAGAGTGGAAGGCCCTGCCATGGGGAGGGAATGGTGGAAAAGAGCAAGGAAGTATGTAAAAAGAGAGAGGATGATTGCCCAGATACCAAGGGTTCATAAAATCACCTTTCTGAGGTGATCCAAAGGGGTGGTGGACTGCTTATTACAAATAAATGGATGATTTCATAGGTATCCTCTGGATTCAACCATACGTCCAAGTATATTTTGTTAGATGGTATTTGGTCTTTGACCTTCTCTTTTAGAAGAATCCCTTATGTGAAACTTCACTGGAGGCTATGCATTCCACAGGACATTTACATGGGTGTGAGAGAGTTCAGTGTGTGTCTTGTAGTGCTGTAGCTGCTGTACTTTTACTGAAAACTGAATAAGAGATAATAGAGTATGAAGAAATTGAGTATAGTGGTGCTGAAAAATAGGGTAAATGTTGAGCAGCTTCATCTTAGTATATCTGTAGATAGGTGTTTCATTTAGAGGGAGAAAGATGAAGCTAGAGTAAGAGGTAAATAGATTAGGATTAAGTAACTGAGGCTGCCCTCTATGCTTTAATTGTGTGACTGCAAAAATCCCTTCAATTAATGGCTCTGCTACGAAATCTAATGCAGCTGCTTGAGAATCATCCCACTGTGGGGAGAGGGGTGAATATTTCAATCAAAACTGGAAGAGGGCTCCCTAAACTTTGGCTGGCTGCTAAGGGCCAGGTTTGAATCAAGAGTGGAAAAACCTCCCTCCGGAGCTTTAAAGTTAAGATGTATAGCTGAATACGTTATCTGCATGTGACCCAGAGGAACGGGGAGACTTGTAGTCACTTGCCTCATTGTTAGACTCTGGCAGTATATTTCCAGAGCTGGTACATAAGGATTACATATTTTATAGATTTCTGGTAAATTTTCTGAGTAATCCTGGAGAGAATTAGTAGTGAGAAAAAGGCATACAGTTCCAGTAATCTCTTTGAAAGGGAAAGAAAAGTTTTCTTGTCTCCAACTAGATTCTTGCAATCTGGTCCATTTAATGGAATTGGAGGATACAAATATAGCTACCTCAAGAAGACCCAAGATTTGATTTACTTTTTGGAATATAGTCTTTCATACATTGTATGTTGAAAATAAAATGGTTGAGAGAGGGCCTCTCGTTTGATGCTGTCTTTTTTGGAATGTATAATGCAAGTGGATCTAAATTTTGGGAGAGTGCCCAGTTTTAGATATCTAAAGCCTCAGTCTCCATTGTTGAAAGCAGTGTGCTGCCAAAGTTTTATGTATGCAACTGCAGATTGATTATCTAATGACAACAGTAATCTTTGATCATGAGTATCTGGAGGGAGAAGTTTCAATAGAGCCCCCTCCTCTTTTTTTTTTCTTCTTTTGTAATACTCAATTCTAGTATTTTTATATATTGCTTCTCCGGTGCTTACTGCAGGCTTTCACTGCTACCTCAGCAAAGTTTCTCCCCATATGTACTTCCTTTCTTTTGTGTTGAGGATCACTGTAAAAGGAGTCATATATAGAAAGTGCCAGGTGAAGCAACTGCTCCAACACGTTGCCAATTTTTGTGGGTGAGAGGAACAGATGAAGATAATTTCCTCTTTCCTCTATTTCTTATTAGTTAAAACATGGAGATTTATCAGGTACAGAGCAACCAAGAAAGAAGACTCGATTGATGTACGTGAGAGAGATTTGGCTTTGGTTTTGTTTTAAATATGTGAGTCAGATTCATGTAATAGAGGTAATAGGCAGTTTCTGTTCTCTATTAGAGACTTGATTCTGATGACAAATTAAGATTTCAGCCAGATAAAATGTGAAAATTTGCAGATTCTAAAGTGTCTGTCCAGAATCTTTTGGACACATTTAAGGGCTGATTGGAGCCTGAAAAATCACATGTATTGCCATAAGTTTTCATTTCAGATAAGCTTTAGGAATTATATGTTGGACCAAAAAGTTAGCAACTGTCAGGAATGCATCCTTTGTCTATGCTTAGCTGGCAGTTTCTTCCATTTTTTAAAAGAGATTGGTGGATCTTTAGACAGATATCAATGGATTTACTGATATTTTTATACCTGCTAACTGCTATAATGTGATATCAGAACACAAGGAATTGCGCAGAAGTATGTCTTCCGATGCCTTGGAGACAATTTTGTACAGGCGACAAATTCTGAAATTTCTTACATAATTAAATGTTTGTCCTACAAGCAGCATGTGTTTTGTCTATCTAACTATAGTGTTGGGGAACTGTCTTGGAGGCTTTCAGCTCTGCTATGGAGACAGATGTTTGAGATCTGCCTTCCTATTCAATATCAACTGTTCAGCTGAGCATGCATCACAAGTAAGACTTCTCACTGATGTTTGGATTTGTTTTCAGGGAGGAATCCACAGAATTATTTGATAATGATGGGACCTCTGGTGGTCTTGAAGTCCTGACAAGTGCAGGAATAGTATGCCAACAATGGAATTTGTAGTTCCTTAGTTTTAAAGCTTACTTACAAGCCATTGATTCAGACAGTCTGTTTTGTTTAGTCTCCAGTGGGTCTCATCAGTTGAATTCCTCATGGATTTCACAGAACTTCCTTTAGCCATTAGGAATTCACTCACCTGACAAGCAGCAGCAGCAGATCAGGCACTTCTGGGGAGGAGGGCAGGTAACAGCCTTTTCCTGTAGTTGGTCCTCAGTGCAACAATGAATCTGAATCAAAGTTCCCCAATAAAGAGTTATCAAGGACAAACGGGCATCTTTTTTCGAGTTAGTGTCCCCATGCAGGGAATTTGAAGAGAAACTAGAAGATTAAACCTGGCCTCCCAATCAGCATAATGTATATGTCGTCTTTTGGGTTGTTACTTGGATTTCTTTGGATGTGAAAGTTCATGAGAAATGTTTTCAACTGGCACTGGCAACTCCCATTGTCTAATGCTGTTTCTCTTGCTTTTTCTTGGACAACCAGGAGGTGGTTAAGGGGAAACTCCTTTTTCTAATTCGGCGCAAAATAGCTCCTCTAGAGATGAACTTCAGATTGCAAATAAATGCCTCCAATAGGGATGGAGCAGGAGAACATCCCCTATTTGTGAACTCCCAGCTTCACAGAATAATAAAACCTCCATAAAATATTAAGTATCAAAAATAACAGTCCGCAAAAATGGTGGTAAAACACAATTAATCACTCTTGGGGGAGGGGGGAATGTTTTATTGTCATGAATTAGGGTGACCTCTGCAAGCTTCACTTAGTTCTTATTTTACCTCTTCTGAGCTTATAAAATAAAGGGTATATTTCATCCCAGGGGCAATGTTAAGATACCTTTAGTTAAGCCCAGAAATACGTGCAGAATGTTCCCCTTAACCAGGCTGGGCGGACCACTTCTGTTTCTTTATTAATAGAAATAAATTTTAATTAACCCTTTCAAACTCGGTCCCCCATCTGAAATCCTTCTTGGTACATCCTGGTTCACTGAAGGCACCCCAAATAGCCTCCTTCTGACTTCACAAATACCAGAAGTCTCACTGGAACCTATTAACTCCATGATGTTTGAAGTCTCTGAGTGATACATTCTGGGGATATCTGGAATGAATGACAATAGAATGTAGTGCTTTTTGTTTCCATTTTATACTCCAAAGTCATCTTTGTGGTGAGATGACAGCCTATATGACAGTCAGGCTGGGTGAAATCTCTGGGAGGGATTGTGCACCCCACCCACCGCTTCCTTTGCACTGCTCTCTTCGTGTATAGGGGCTATAAACAGCCTTCCAGGGTCTGGGCAATAATTATTCCAGTATGGGGCACGTGTTGGCAGGGGGGTGGAGGGAGGAGGAATAAGAGGATGGGAGCATTGGCTATAGCATTTAAGCTTTCTGGCTTGTGCTGCAGGCCACAAGCAACACTGGAGAGGTTGTCTTAACTGAGAGGGGGGCTCCCAGGACTGTCTAAAATGCAGCAGAGGCTATTTTGGCTCCTGTAGCAGCCCAGAATTGGGAGAGTACCTTGGTGGCTTAATATCACCTTTGCCCCATCTGTTTTCTGAATGTGCTTTATGTGCTTCAGTTTCTGGAGGCACAGCACAGAATCTGAAAAAAATGATTCTGACCTGAAAAGGGAGAGGAACTGGGCATCCACCAAAACTGTAAGTAACTGCCAAATAGGGGAACTTCTCCCTCAAGCAAAAAAATTCTTCCTCTGTTGTGGGGTCCAACCCTACCATGGAATTCCTGTAAATTATGCAGGGTAGGTGCTTGTGAATAGTTCCCTCTTCAACTTCTGGAAACCCTGGCCAGTAGGCCCTCTTTGTGAATTAAGTAGTATATACAGTTGTTACATACCCAGGGTAAAATCCAGACCAATGAGCTGCTGTGTCACCCCCACCCTCTAACTTGGAATGCCCTTTACTCTGCTTCACTGCTGTAGCCTCTGTGACTCTTGTCTATTGTGGGATACTGCTGAGAATGCCAAACTCAGGGCAGATACACCCAAAACTGGTGATTATTCTAACATTAGATTTACCCAACCAGCAACAAAATAGGCTTCTGTATCACCACACTGGTTAACAAGAAGCTAAACACAGTCTCCCTTGGCAATCCAGCCCTTCTCACCACCCAGACACCTGGTCTTTATGATGAAAGGTTACTGAAAACCAGATTCATCATATGCAAAGTTTTTCCAATCCCAAAGGATCAGCCACATCACCATGTATATACCCAGATCTGACTCAAGAATCATGTTTGTAGCCAATCCTTTAGAACTAAAAGCTAAAGGTTCAATGATATAAAAAGAAAAGAGTTATTAAATGGTTAAGGAATCATATACATTACAATTGATTTTTAGAGTCTGCAGGTCAGTGATGATAGATCTACTAGTTTGTAAAAACAATGAGTCTTTGTGACACCTTAGAGACTAACATTTATTTGGGCATAAGCTTTCGTGGGCTAAAACCCAGTTCCTCAGATGCATGGAGTGAAAAATACAGTAAGCAGTATATATATCACAGCACATGAAAAGATGGGAGTTGCCTTACCAAGTGGCGGGTCAGTGCTAACGAGGCCAATTCAATTAAGGTGGAAGTGGCCTATTCTCAACAGTTGACAAAGAAGGGGTGACTACCAAGAGAGGGAAAATGACTTTTGTAGTGCTAATGAGGCCAATGCAACCAAGGTGGACATCACCCATTTCCAGCAGGTGACAAGAAGAAGTGAGTATCAGCAGGGGGAAATTACTTTTTGTAGTGACCCATCCACTCACAGTCTTTATTCAGGCCTAATTTGATGGTGTCCAGTTTGCAAATTAATTCCAGTTCTGCAGTTTCTCGTTTAAAGTCTGTTTTTGAAGGGGTTTTTTGTTGAAGAATTGCCACTTTTAAGTCTGTTATTGAGTGTCCAGGGAGACTGAAGTGCTCTCCTACTGGTTTTTGAATGTTACAATTCTTGATGTCTTGTTTGTGTCCATTAATTCTTTTGCGTAGAGACTGTCTGGTTTGGCCAATGTACATGGCAAAGGGGTATTGGTGGCACATGATTGCATATATCATATTGGTAGATGTGCAGGTGAACGAGCCCCTGATGGTGTTGCTGATGTGGTTAGGTCCTATGATGGTGTCCCTTGAATAGATATGCAGACAGAGTTGGCAACAGGGTTTGTTGCCGGGATTGGTTCCAGGGTTAGTGTTTTTGTTGTGTGGTATGTAGTGTGTGCTGAGTGTTTGCTTCAGGTTGGGAGGCTGTCTGTAAGCGAGGACTGGCTTGTCTCCCAAGGTCTGTGAGTGTGAGGATTGTCTTTCAGGTTGTAGGATCCTTGATGATGTGCTGGAGAGGTTTTAGCTGGGGGCTGTAGGTGATGGCTAGTGGCCTTCTGTTACTTTCTTTGTTGGGCCTGTCCTGTAGTAGGTGACTTCTGAGTACCCTTCTGGCTCTGTCAATCTGTTTCTTCACTTCACCAACTAGGTATTGTAGTTTTAAGAATGCCTGATAGAGATCCTGTAGGTGTTTGTCTCTGTCTGAGGGATTGGAGCAAATGCAGTTGTGTCTTAGAACTTGGCTGTAGCCAATGGATTGTATGATGTGGTCTGGAAGAAAGCTGGAGGCATGTAGGTAAGTACAGCGGTCAGTAGGTTTCCGGTATAGGGTGGTGTTTATATGACCATTGCTTATTTGCACTGCAGTGTCCAGGAAGTGGACCTCTTGTGTGAACTGGTCCAGGCTGAGGTTGATGGTGGGGTGGAAATTGTTGAAATCCTGGTGGAATTCCTCAAGGGCCTCCTTCCCATGGGTCCAGATGATGATGTCATCAATGTAGCACAAGTAGAGTAGGGGCACTAGGGGACGAGAGCTGAGGAAGCATTGTTCTAAGTCAGCCATAAAAATGTTGCAAAGAGTCGGCACGCTGCGGGGCCATCCAGGTACCCATAGCAGTGCTGCCGACTTGAAGGTATAAATTGTCCCCAAATTTGAAATAGTTGTGGGTGAGGGCAAAGTCAAAGTTGAGTCACCAGGTTTGCCGTGACCTTATTGGGGATACTGCTCCTGACGGCTTGTAGTCCATCTTTGTGTGGAATGTTGATGTAGAGAGCTTGACTAGGATGGTGTTTTCTGGAAGATCACCAATGGATTGTAGTTTCCTCAGGAAGTTAGTGGTGTCTTGAAGATAGCTGGAAGTGCTGGTAGTGTAGGGCCTGAGGGAGAGTCCGTATAGTCAGGGTGCCAATACCTGAGATGATGGGGCATCCAGGGATTTCCAAGTTTGTCGGGACTCTTAGGGTGTGTCTGTGTAGATTTGTTCCTGTGCTGCTTTAGGGAGTTTCTTGAGCAGATGGTGTCGTTTCTTTTGGTAACCCTCAGTGAGATCAGAGGGTAATGGCCTGTAGAATGTGGTATCAAAAGTCTCTCTGGTCTAATCCCAAAAGGTTAGAACTCGACTTCAGCTTAGATGTAGAGTCTGATAGAATCTTTCCTTGCATTTTCCAGGGTATTCCGAGCAACTACTTGGAGATCCCAGTCCCACAGCTTGAACTTTTCCCTGTTCAAAATTCATCAGATTAGAGATGCAGGATCAGGCCCAAGGTTTCTCTTTTATAGTTGAAGCAGGCTGTCCAGTGTCTTGAGCACAGCAGGTGACTGAGGATTCTTCTTTGTTGAGCACACACTGACCCAGCACTTTGAAGTTAGCATTCAATCTCCTGTGCTATGCATACACAGGTAATCTAGTTACACTCATTTACATAAGGCAACAGCCAGTCATTTGTTATAACAGGGACAGATAAGATGAAGACAGTGTAGATTAATATTATTAGTTTCCTGCAGTGTCTCACATCTTGGGCCTTAAGGTTAACTGAACACAGTCGCATACATAATATAAGGCAATTAAGACATGAAAACGATTTAATATCTAAAAGCTAATTTGGTTACATTGGTAAACTTCTAACAGGATACAGACAAACACATTTAGCATCTACCCTTGATTTCTATTACTACAAATAAATGGGTTAGTGATTGCTGGTCTAGTATGTCTCTTTGATATTCACATACAAATGACTTGTCCTGATTGCAGTTGCAATGCCTCTTATCCCATAACAATTTAACATACACAGGTTAGCTGGTTTACCAGCATCACAGCCTCCAGTCTGGAGTGCTCACAAACAGCCTCCATCATGCAAGTCAGTCTCAGCTAAATCTGTGTATATGGTGCAGTCAGCCAGCCACACCTTGGATCTTACCAACCTTGGTTATGTTGCAGGGTGACCCTATCACATCCCCAGTCATAGATTTTCCCCAAGAAGTGCATGTCCTGTACTGCCCAACCCTCTCCTGGACAATACAAGCTTATATAAAGTCCATAATTTTATTAATAGAAATTATATGCATAAAACTTGTTACCCCAAATGGAGTTTCCAAACACTTCAAACATACTAGATTAGATAAAACAATAAAACTAGTTTATTAACTACAGGGAGATTTTATGCGAGTACAAGTAATGAGATATAAAGGTCAGAAATGGTTACAAGAAAAATAAAGATAGGCACCAGTTGCAGTTTACCTTAACAAAACGTTCAATTCAAAGCAAAGTTTTTCTCGACACGTACTCTCAGCAGTCTGACCAAACTTCTTAGATCAGGACCCCTTCCTCAGTTAAATAACTACTTCCTTTGTTCCTTCTGGTGCAGTGATTCAGTGGGCAGATCGAGAAAAGGGGGTCCCTTGGTGGGTCTGCTCCTTCTTTTTATAGTCCTCTCCCCACTTGGAAAAGTATTTCCAGCTGGAATCAAGATGACCGGGACTCTGTGTGGAAGGGAACTCCATACTTTTTCTTTGTTAAAATGTAGATTTTTTTTTTTTTTTTTTTTTTTTTACATCCGCACCGTTCCTGTCAAATAATGGCCACTTAGCAGGTAACGGCTCATCAGCCTTTTTTACACCTGGATGAGGCATCATCTTGCCCTTTGTCTTTGGGAAACTGGTTTGGCCATTCCCCAGACTTCTCTAGTCTTGATCTCAGTTTGTTTGTAACTTCACAGATAACACTTGCTACGTGTATTTTGCCATGTTTTTATTAATCAGCAAATTGAGTTTTTAAATGACATCTCACCAGGCATATTTTGTACAAAGATTGTTACAATAGTGAGTAGGGCATGAGCACAAAGGTACTTTATACTCGGTTGGTATATGTCAGTGGAAAAACCCTTAGGGTCAGGGCGGGAAGTGGGGAAAGATGACTATGATGGGTTGGATCACAAAAACCTTCTTGGGAGCTGTCACCCAATGTGCCAAGACTACTTCTATCCCTGCTTTCCCTGCCAGCTCGGGACTCCAGCACCCTGTTTTGCCAAACCAGACACTCCCGTCTCCTCCCACACAGACCCACGGTCTGAATTACTTGCCCCAAAGTTGCAGGTTTACCTGAGAGCAGCTAACAGAAGTGTGCTTGTCTTTAACACTCAGATGCCCAACTCACAATGGGGTCTAAACCCAAATAAATCCGTTTTACCCTGTATAAACTTTATACAGGGTAAACTCATAAATTGTTCACCCTCTATAACACTGATAGAGATGCACAGTTGTTTGCTCCCCCAGGTATTAACACATACTGAGTTAATTAATAAGTAAAAAGTGATGTTATTAAATACAGAAAGTAGGATTTAAGCGGTTCCAAGTAGTAACAGACAGAACAAAGTAAGTCACCAAGCAAAATAAAATAAAATGTGCGAATCTATGTCTAATCAAACTGAATACAGATAGTCTCACCCTCAGAGATGCTTCAGTAAGTTTCTTCCTCAGACTGGACACCTTCCAGGCCTGGGCACAATTCTTCCCCCGGTACAGCTCTTGTTCCAGCTTAGGTGGTAGCTCGGGGATTCTTCATGATGGCTCCTCTCCTCCCTTTGTTCTCTTCCACCCCTTTATATATTTTTTGCATAAGGTGGGAATTCTTTGTCCCTCTCTGGATTCCCAACTACTCCTTCTCAATGGAAAGACACCAGGTTAAAGATGGATTCCAGTTCAGGTGACATGATCATATTTCACTGCAAGACTTCATTGCCCACTTGCTAGCACACAGGTATACAGGAAGACTTACAGGTAAAACACACCCATCTGCAGAAAATTGTCCTGGTTAATGGGAGTCATCAAGATTCTAAACCACCATTAATGGCCCACACTTTGCATAAGTTATATTTCTAGTTGCAGATACAAGAGTGGTACATTTATACAAATAGCATGATCACACCCAGTAGATTATAAGCTTTGTAATGATACCTTACAAGAGACCTTTTGCATGAAGCATATTTCAGTTGCATTATATTCACTCATTAGCATATTTTTATAAAATCATCTAGTCTGCAATGTCACAATGACAAATAATGGAAATGTGAAACACTTGTGTTTTGGTGTGGTGCACCATAATTTACAGATGTTACAAAATGTTCTCATTGTGTACATTTAAATAAACCAGTTATTTTAGAAAAGGAAAATTGGAAAAACAAAAATCTGTCATGTGTGACCATGACACTCTTTTTCACATAGGTCAAAATCAGGATTTGAATCCTAGACTTTCACCGCTTCAGCTATCTTAGTGATTGGGAGCTTCTATTTAGGCCTTCCTTTTAGGGACTGAACTAGCACACAGTTCCCAGTGGGTCACACAACTGTTTGCTAGACAGCAATAGCATATTGGAGATCAGGAATCCTGGTTCTACGTGTGGCTCTTTGGGAAGTATGTTCTTCAGTGGTTAGAGAGAGGGATAACCAAAGCACATTCAATCTAAAGGACAGCGTGGATAAGATTTGAGTCTCCCATGTTAGAATCCGGTAGGGATTCTATTCCTTTCTATGTCTTTGGCCACCTTATGGAACCACTCTACTACCTTATTTATAAAATGGGGTGTCAGCTCATACTTGACGGCCTTCTAGAATTAGGTTTCATGGCCTTGGCCAATCATAAGGGTGGTGAAGTACATGAGGAATACAAACAAAGGGTAAATGCAGGTGAGACTTGAACTTATGGGCTCTGCTTTCACAGCTCAGGGAACTGTTCCCTAGTTTGGTATGTTTCTTTACAGTTGTAGAGAAAAAAGTGACTAATTATGACAGAAGCAAACACTACCTTGTGGGAGCCGATATTGCAGGGGTGGGCAAACTTTTTGGCCCAAGCACCACATCTGGGTATGGAAATTTTATGGCGGGTTATGAATGCTCATGAAATTGGGGGTTGCGGTGCAGGAGGGGGTGAGGGCTCTGGCTGGGGGTGCAAGTTCAGGGTGCTGGAGGGAGCTCCGGGTTGTGGCAGAGGGTTGGAGTGCAGGGGGAAGGGCTCCAGCTAGGGGTGCAAGCTCTGGGGTGGGGCTGGGGATGAGGGGTTGGGAGTGCAGGAGGGTGCTCCGGGCTGGGACTGAGGGGTTTGGAGGGCAGGAGGGGGATCAGGGCTGGGGCAGGGGGTTGGGGCATGGGAGGAGGTCGGGGTGCAGGCTCCAGGTGGCACTTACCTCAAGCAGCTCCTGGAAGCAATGGCATGTCCCCCTCCAGCTCCTAGGTGGAGGTGCAGCCAGGCGCCTCTGCACGCTGCCTGGTCTGCAGGCACCACCCCTGCAGCACCCATTGGCCACAGTTCCAAGTCAATGGGAGTTGCCAAGGCTGCCCCTACATGTAAGAGCCGGAGGGGGGACATGCTGTTGTTTCTGGGAGCCATGCTGAGCCACGGCACACATGGAGTGGGGCAAACCCCTGACCCTGCACCCCAGCTGGAGTGTGGCAAGCTCCATATCTTGCCTAGGTTTGAAGGCAATAGCACAGTCCAAGGAACTGTGTTAACCTACTGCTACTGTCACTGAACCCACGTTGGTTGTTATTTGCATTGTGGTAATACTCCCAAATAAGGATCAAGGCCCCACTTTGCTAGGTGCTTCACAGACACAAAAGGAGAATCATTTCCTGCCCCCAGGAGCTTATCATTTAGTTCTCTTCTGGACTTTTGTTAGTGCTAGATGCGTCCTTAAGAAAAATGGGAAAACATGAGACAGCAACAACGATTGATATTGGATGCACTAGTGCCCTCTGTACCTGGATCCATTTATTTTGGCGGCTGCATGTCTGCTATTTATCTCATCAGAGCAGTACATTTGAACTAATCCATAAAGGATTTTTTAAAATCATGTGGCACGTTTGTTGGGTTTATATGTATGTGATGCAGTGGTTAGAATGTGGTTGTCCAGTAAATGCTGTCTACAGGGGCTTGCCTAGTGGAGCAGAAAGTTGTGTCAAACTGCTTGGGTTTCTGAGCTGCAGACTCAGCACTCCTGTATACAGACATTCACACAGAGCTGGTTCTTTTTAAAGACAGGTCATCTTTTCCTGCAGCACCAAAAGACCATGTTTCTAAATCTTCTTGAAGGAGACACAGAAGAAAAAGGTGCTGCTGTCTAGCTCGTATACCTTAGAATCAAATAATGGGAAGGTACCTACAGTGACTCCCCCATTTGTGCAGTGAGAGACGCATTTCATTCCCGTTTCTAACACACGTTAGGGTCTTCCTGATTGTTACTGAGTGCTAGTTTTTCCCCCGGGAGGGACCTGAGCAGAATTCCAGTAGCTCCCTCAAATTGCTTCCCATTGTGAACCCATGTATTTCTGTCTTCCTCCTCCGAGTCACAGCCCTGCATTGGCGATTCTCTGACACGAGGGGGCGCGGGGTCCTTTGTTCTGGGTTAGCAACTGCAATCCTGAGACAGACTCTCTTTGCTCCCTCTGGGTCTTTCCCCTGCATGAGCTCAGACAGCCTTCTGCTCGCAGGGGCTGCAGATTTGCTCTTCGCCATATACCCCAGTACAGTACTTGGCTAGGGTTTGCTTTTAATACTGATCCTTCGAGCCAAACGTGCACCGAGAAATAAGTGCACGTGTCGGAGCTGGTATTGCTCCCGGGGGTGATGCAAGGACTTCATACCAGGACACAGTGTCAAGCTCCTCGCTGGATTTTCTTACACGTTGAAGACTCCAGAACTGGAGGAGAAGTCACAGCCAGACTTGTTGCAAGCATCAGCCTCCCCCTGAACACCGGCATAAGCAGCCCTCAGTGACTGAAGAAACTCTTTTTCCAGGCAGAACCTTAGGGAGACAGCTGTGGGGGAGCTAGGACCTCCGGGGACCCCCCCTTTGGGGAGTATGTAGCCATCAGACACTTTCCCCAAATTAGGTGATTTTTTTTCTCTTTCCTTACGAGGTGACACAACCTCTGACATCCTAAAAATAATCCCGGCTCAGGTTTTGCTTAGGGGCATGGGGTGTGGCCGTGAGTTTTGTGTGTATGTGCAAGGCAGAGAGATCATTTCCAATCGATCGAGTACCCTTGTGTGCAGCCCGAGCACCATCCTGCTTCAGCCGGGAGATTGCAGTACAACACGTTTGTGACATCTGTTGTTAAAGCCGGGGGATCGACGATCCCTCCCTCCCCCGCCCTTGATTCCTTTGCCTTTTTTCCCGTTAGCTCCCTTCCTCCCGACACCCCGCCTCCCAAAATATTTCAGTCCCAAACCAAGTACACCAGGAACCTGCCAAATCTCATACGTTTGGAAGAAGACTCGCTCCTTGTGTACGCGTGCGTGTATCAAATTAATAACTATCATATAAAGCAATTTTTTTAAAACAACCTCTCTCCCTCTAGGGAGTAAGGCTTTGGCAGTCTGGATCAATAAGGGTTTTAAAACTGCTGCCTCTAACCTATATCTATAGATATGCATTTAAAAATCCCCTCACTTAAAGATTCCCAGACGAGCGCTGCTAGATTGTTGAGCCATTCGTCCTTGTTGCCTTCGGACCTTGTCCCATCGATTCGATGTCAGGCTCGGGAAGCTCGGGTTTTGGGGAGTGGGGGGAGATAAAAGATCTATAAAGGATCAATTCCTTTGCAGATTTGTTAATTTCCTTAATCCCTGAAGGAAGTGCTTGCTTACTGATGAATCAGTGTTGGTGGCAGAGGGACCTTTACCTGGGCAGGTGGAAATGAAATGGGACAGATTAGTGGAAAAGCTTGCTGGTTTGATAGCCCAGGAACACTGTAGTTTAGGTTTCCGAAACAATCTGTGTACGAATGCTCAGAAAAGTCTTACTTTAGTAAGGAATGTGCGTAAGAGAGAAAGGAGTGAATAGAATATAGATCTTAAATGAAGCTTCCAGAGCTCATCCTAACTCGTGAAATTAAAGCGTGCACCATCTCCCCTCCAGCAGATGACTTGCATTTTGTTTGGGGCTATTATTTTTAGATTTAATCTTTTATGGAGGTTTTTATTATTCTGTAAGGCTGGGAGAATGTTCTGCTGCTCGCTCCCTGTTTTATTATTATTCTTTTTAGAAGTACGGGTTTGAGTTGCAGTTTGCAGTTCGTGCCAGTACATGTAATTGAGTCGAGTTTCTGACATAAAGAGAATATGTGGAAAGGCTGTTTGATGTCCATTGGCTGCATGCGTTATACAGTCGACACAGATCTCTAGCTACCTATATTTACATATCTGCTTTTTACAGATCTACCAGTTTAGATATCTTAATGTTGTGTATATAGAAAATAGTAACTTTATGGTAGATCATTCCATATACTGCTTTGCATTTTTGTATGTAAGCGTCGAGGTGTTATACTATTATTTTGCAAATACCATTGGAAATCAACTAAAATGCAATAAGTCACAAAGCATAAATGTATTGGAAGCCTTTATATTGTTAATGTAATATACATTGATTTATTACAATCTGTAAAATTTACTGCAGAATAGGGAGAAAAGTTAAATTTATTGATGTGTAATATACAAAGAAAGAATGGGGTTTCTGTTCCTTCTGAACACCATTTCAGAGAGTTAGCTTGCTAAAATGACAGTAAATGGGAAGCAATGTACATATGTATGAATGAACAGAACAATAACGATTTAAAAACTAAAGGAGACTTAACAGCACGCCAAACATCACAGAGACAGTAGACTTGTTAGGTGCAGTTTGTTGGTGTTTGTCTTAATGGCTGTTCATACGCAATTTCTTCATAACAAACACTATTTCTAGAACAAAACAGTTATTGCTCCTGGCCATAACAACGATCGTTACCCTACCAGGATTTTTGCCTCCTCTCTACTGCACAACGATTGTATTCTGTTATGAGTCTAGAGGTTTGGAGAGTGTGAAAAGGAGTTGGGTTTCACTTTTTTTTAGAAATACAAAGATCAAACTTCAAACCCACCGTACAAAAATAGTTTGCATTGATTTTTCTCTCCCCCTTTACCTCCCCACCCCTCCCTGCCTAACTCTGATGTTGTATATGTGCAGGATATTTTTAGAAATGTCAGAAAATCGGAAGGAAGATGATCACTCACTGGAATGGTTTTAGGGAGTGTATGGGGGGAGGGGCGGTACTGGGGAGCGAGGAACACAAGTTAATAGCTATTACTTTTTAAAATACTGTATGTACTGCAGCACCTGTAGGCCAGATCAGAGCTTTCCAAATTTATACCTACACAATTTTAAAGCCCCGTATCAGTTCTATAGACCAGACTGTATATCTGTGTCACTATGTGCTAAAGATCTCACAAAGGGTGTTTTTACAAGACTGAACTATTATTATTCAATCTTTAAGAGGCATAATTTGACAAAAAGTATCATTTTTCCTTCCTCCCCCCACACACTTTATTTGTTACGTCTCTTCATGATGATGTTTGTATTTTATATTGGATAGCTTGTAGCAAAACACACTAAGCGATGTTGTTAAAATGGATCCAGGTGATAATATTAGGCTCAGATGAGAGAGAGATGTTTTAATGCATTTTAGAATATAGTTAAACTGACTGAACCGTAAGATTTTGAAGAAGAGGGTTATTTAAATGTGATTAAAACGGGCCCCACATTTGCTAGGGATATTTACGAAATACACATGGAGCTTTAAAAGCTGCTCATTAAGAGCAGACCAAATGTGTTTATCAAAGGGCCAAGAACACATGGCAATATTTGGATCAGCTCTTATTTACTTTGATAGCTGTGCAGTCCATGAACGCAAATCTATGTCCAGTTGTCATACACAGAATGATCATACAGCAGGGAAACGACTGCAACAGACCTGCAGTTTAGTCTTTCGGCTTTTCCCCGTGACAGCTTAGAAACAATTCTTCACTTAGGCATTGGTCGTGTCTCATTGAGATGATTTGTCAAGCGATGGGAGCCGTTTCCTATAACAGGTAGTGGGACAAGGGAAACAGACCGTCTTAAATATCAAAGACTAGGCAACCAGCAATGAGATGTAGATTAGAGGAAAGAGAGAGTGGGAACATTTTGTTCCAGCGAGCGGGCTAAAAATAACAGCCCCTCCTCCCCCCTGCCCCGTGTTGCAAGGAGGTAGGTTTGGCCAGTGGGCTGAGCAGTAGGAAATATCAATGCTTTTATTAATATCATTCAATCCAGAGATTGGCCCAGAGGCACTAAGGATGCAGGGTTCTGTTCTGGAGGATGGGCGCTTTTAAGCACTCTTGGGTGTAAAGTAAAAACTTTTGCCGTTATGGCGAGTTTGGTCCCATGCATTGTGCTGCGCCACGAGGCCGGTCTGGAGTGATTGTAGCACTCGACAGCAACGCACCAAACGGTTTGGTCCCAACCCCTTTCCTAAGCACAGTGTCACCCGGTTCCATTCCAGCGTCCTGTCACTCGAAAGCACCGCCCCGAGCCCCCTGTCCCCCCACTCCCTGGCCTCGGGGGCAGGCATACTTTTCCGTTTTCTACTTACCTGCAGGACAGGCTCTCGAAAGATGTCAGAACTGATTTCACACTCAGCTGCGAGATTAGGGTTTAATTACGGTGCAAAAAAAATTGCTCACACACACCTCAGGAGAATGACTTAAACCGCATTAGTAGTGCCATTCTAGTGCCTTTAACATACTAGCTGCTCTGATTGCCCTCCTTAAAACCCGCTTCGGAATCCTTCCCAAACACCTCGAGGTAGGAGAGATGTTCTTGCCAACAGGTCGATTTCCTAGCAAATAATCACCCCGGCATGTTTTTTAACCAATAACTCACCTGTTTTGTGTAAAAAAAAAAAAAAAAAAAAAAAAAAAAAAAAAACCACCACCAAACCACATTCCAGTCTAAACCACCTTCGCAATATTTAATAATCTCATATTATTTCTTACAGGGTTTGCATAGACGCGCCCATCAGTGAGCGGATCTGCTCCCGGCTACTTCACAGGCACTTCGTGGCTGCTTATTTGCATTGTAGTTGCGTTAACTGCGAGCCAGTTTCAAAGTCACCCCCCTCTAGCCCTGGCTTCCTCCTTCTCCTTTAGATGCCGGCAGGAGAATTCCGCCCTAAGCCCAGACTGGGATCCTTTCGGGGGCAAACCTAGCCAGTGAGCTGTGCAGTTGCGTTTCGGCTCCCCCTGTCTCGGGCTGGCGGGGAACGTGCTGTCTCAGCGTCTAGTTTTGTTCACACTTTATTTTTTACCTGGTCCTGCAACATAGAGCTAGTCCCCGAAAACGCCGATTCCCCCTCCCACCCTGTTCCCTCCCAGTCACCCCGCACTGTCCCATCGCGATGGGGGGGGGGGATAGTCCTGCTCCCCATGCCCCACTTCCTGGGAGACAAGACACGTTCCCGGGGAGAAAGCTGGGACAACCCCCCGCAGGATTACCCCTCTCTCCTCAGACACCACAAGGGGTGTGTGGCTGTGTGTTGGTCCCCCAGCCTCCCTCCATGTCCCTGCGTTTACTTCAGTCGATATTGGGGATTTCCAGACCGCTTCAATCTGTCCTGTCTGGCTCGGTTTTTTCTGCCAGGGATTAAGCCCAAGTGAATGAAGTCACACGGTAAAACCCAGCCCTGGGCTCTAGATCTGGAAATAGAGCCCTATTCCTGCTAAGAGCTGGAAATTCAGCGAGCCTGTGGACGCACAAATAGAGAAACTTCGGCACTTTTTCAGTTTCAGAGCAGTAGCGAGCGACGGCTCCAGGTCTGCTGTGCTTGCTGGATACAGCCTGAGCTTAGGGTGGGAAAATCACACACAAATGAATTCTGTTTCATTTCCTAACAAAAATACCGACATCAGAATAAAGGTATTTTGTCTGCGTTGGTGGGAAGAGATTTTCCTAACCTCATTGTAATATCACGGCTTGTAACAGGTCGATTTGTGCTGGGGCGAGGGTCTGTACTACAGATTTCGCTATTTCCCTCTCGGATTCTTTTTAGGTCTGTGCAGTATGCGTGTATGGGAAAAGAGAGGTTATTTTTTAAAACCGAGAAACAGTCCTCACCAGTTCTGTGTCACTGTGCTCCACGTTATGCGGCGCTGACACTTCTCAGTAGACCTGGGCAGTCCTTTTTTAAAGTGCACGATATGAGAGGACAGGGCCGACAAACCCCTAAAGTCCGTGCTAAGGGTTTTTAACTCGATTTTCTGTTCTATCTTATGGAGACGTTTAGAAGATTGGTGTCGAGCTAATGTGTTACGCTTTCCGAAGACCTCTGAACAGCTCTCCAGTTGTGTTTACGCTTCAGTAAAAATATGAGAAAATGGTCACAGAGAGAATAATCCAGGTTTTTTTGGGGGGGAGGGAGGGAAATAAAATGATTGCATATAAGCGACATCTGTGGACGGCCACACAAAGGATGAGGGTGGCCTGAGAAACGTATTGACTGGACTGAAGGATTCTAAAAGGGAGGCAAAGTTGCTGCTGTAGTGTCTATGTTTTAAATACCCCCCCCCCAACAAATGCAGGTAAAGCGCTCAGACTGAGGGGGCTGGGCAGCAGCTGAACTCTGACGTTTCTCCTGCCAGCAGGAATTGAGTGTTAGGCATTTTTTACTCTCCTAAGTAAAAGAGAAGGAGAACATCAGCCACCAGGAAAACTAAACATTATGCAGCTAGTGTAAGAATGGAGTAGAGAGGGCAAAGGAACAAAAGCGAAGGGGCAGGAAGGAGTTAATCTGAGGGAATTAGTAAACCTCATCTGAAACCTGCAGCCTTATAGGAGTTCCTTCTTGTTGGCACTCTGAACACTGAATATAAGCACTATGCACAAGGAGAGATGCCCCTTCGGAGAGTTTGAACAGCTGAAGTCTGTGGCAATGCCGGATGTTTTTAGGGCCATCTCACAGAACGTTTATTACTCTTCATTAGCTACTGTTGCTGGCTACAGAGAGTCAGAAGCCTAAAACCGAAACTTTATGGTCACTTTCTCCTTGCTGGGCCCAATTCTCCACTCAGACAAAAGGGACACAAGGCTAATGGACATCAGTGGGAGCTGCATCACACCCCTATGTGAGGACAAGATTTGGTCTATTCATTTAGTCTTCTAGGTCGTGTGTGTGTTAAATGCTACATCTAATTCTTCTAGCAGAATTCAGTGATGATCAGTGTCTAACTAAAATACAGCAAATACATGTTTTCATTCTAGCCTTATAATGAAACCAACTTCCTGAATGTCTGTGGAATAGCTGTAGTTACACTTCACAATTTTAGTAGATTCTCCCTGTCCCCTACGCAGCCCAAATGCAGCCACAATTTACTGAGGACAGATTTCTAGTAACTGAAAGACAGTCTCAAGAGACTGAGCAAATAAAGAAGTATTAGCAATATGAGATTTTTGTGTTTATTTTGTGAATATTTTGTTGTAAGATACCGAGGATGGATACACCAAAATGTGGTTGACAAACTGGGTCAACTACAGTTCAGTCCATCTCCCTCTATAAAAAGAAAATGGTGCAAATACCACCAAGCATGATGGTCCCTTAGATATCAAGTGACTAGTGGTACCTTCTTAAAAAGCTTTATTGAGTGGAAGAGAGCATAGAGGCCAAAAACCAAACCAACATAAACCCTACCCTAACATACTGCACTGTAGGCAGGATCCAGAAAGCATGCTGTTTGAGAGAGAACAGTCAGATAACTGCAAGAAACACAATCAGTCCACAAAAACAATTTATCCTGCACACCCGGGCCTTCTCCCCTCAAACAAACCATCAACCAGACTTAGCCCTGCAATGATGCAACCGAAGGCAGAATTTAGCCGAGCAGGGTCCCTAGTTGCTTGGCCAATGCTGATGACCTTTCTCTTGACTGGATCCTAGAGCCAATTTTGCAGCAGCAGTTTCCAGTCAGGTCTATTTAAAGCCGCTGCTGCTTTCTGCAGACTTGGAACAGAATTTGCCAATCCTCTGTTCTTGGCAAAGTTATTTGCTGCAGTTCCCTGAGTGTATGATATAAAAAGCAATGCTGCCTATGGAATCTGCCTGTGGGGGGAAGGAAGGGGGTGGGGGTGAAGAAACAGGAAAATAGACAGCGAAGGCGCGTGTATAGGAACTGGGCCTCTGTGCCAGCAGCCTATTACTTTCACACGTCTGCGATCTGCTGTAACAAGATCTTTTGCGATAACATCTCGTCCTGTCACATCTACATGTGCTCAAGAAACATTGACAAGCCTGACTGTCTCTGGGCTGCAGGTGTCAGGCAGGAAGAGGGAAAACATCCAATGACCAATGAAACTGTCTTTAAGTGAATCTCCCACTACATGTATCAGCAAAAGGCTAGCACTGTCCCTGCCCCCTCTCCCTCCTCCTGATTGTTGGCAGGAGCTTCAGTAGCTGTCCTCTCCAGCAATCTGGGCTGGGAGAGTATCCCCTTCCAACAGCTAAAGAGTCTTGTTTTTAAATAAAAAAATAGCGAGAAGCTGTTTCCTCCTGAGGCTTTGCAGATCTATGGCCTACAGGGTGACAGCTTATGGGGGCCAAGGGCAGAGGAGATGAAGGGGACGGTCAGATGGCGTTTGACCGCTTTTGGACTAATGTCCAATTGACAAGCACTCTCCTGCCACCTTCATCTCAGCAGCTTCACAACCTGGGGCTGAGAAGTTGTTTTCTTTCCTTTCTGACCTTGCAGAGTAATTTGTTCTCCTGGATAGACTGGTCTGCCATAGAGCAGGTGGGCCCAATCCTGCACTCTGTTCTCCCCACTGCATGGGGATTTTGTCAAAGAAAGAAGTGCAGGATTAGGTCAAATATCTGCACCTTTGTGAGGCTTGCACAGTCTAGAAAACAGTGGATATATTCTGCATTGGGCCCTGAGTCAGGAAAACATGCATACAAAGGCAGGCTGCAGTGGAGGCAGTGCCTGTCCTGATTTAAAACCATACTATAAGCTTGACCTGGTGCTGTGAATTGTCTCTGAGTCTACCTTATTGGTTCAACATCACCTACACACTTTCACATGTTGCTGGATGCCACTGGTGTTATACAGTTTTAATCTTGGATGTGTAGATTGGGGTTCTCTAGTTTATTTTATGATCTTGGGCCATCAAATTTAAGTGATAACATTGCTATTTTTATACTTCTAAACCCACGGAAGAGGCAAAAATACACATTTAGGTTTCATAGTAATGTGCAGACCCGGACCCCTGTGTGATTCCTATGTGACATACATTAATTTTAACATAATTGTTGCATTTAAAAAAAAATAAAAAATGGTGGCTCTTAAGAATCCTAATCCAATATCAGGCCATCATTGTGCTAGTTACAATACAAACAAGCACCCAGCAAGACAGCCTCTGTTCCAGAGAATTTACAAAATGTTAAAATAAACGGGATAAAATATCTGAATATTTGTTATGGGCTAAAAGTAGATCATTAAGGACAAAGAAAGATTTTCATTGGCATATAAGAAACATACTTATCTTTAGAAAGAAAATAAGTTTGTCTATATTTTCCATGTTGATCTAATCTTCCATCTCTATAGTGTGTGTGTGTGTGTGTGTGTGTGTGTGTGTGTGTGTGTGTGTAAAAATTGCACAAGCCCAGGGACAATTTTTACTTGAGAGTAATTTGTTTTACTGCTATTACCATCACAGAGAGTCTGTGTATGAATTTTGTTCATACATCAGAGGTTTTTGGGGCCAACTGTCTTTCCTCCTTCTCAGGTGCCTTATCCCTCTTCCTGCCGCTTGCCCCCCCCACTTATTTCTTTTCCTTCTGTGTCTCTCTTGCTTAGTAAGAAGGAAAGTGAATATTTTTGAAGCTTCGAGAACAATTTTTCTTGGTCAGCGCCAGTCTCCTCACACTCCTTGCCCTTTTCCAGAGCCAGTGCTTGGGAGCGGAGTCCCAGACTGACAACTTTTCTTGGTCTGGGCTGACATTTAGCTGCCAATACCAACCTCTTCGTCTGACTTTCTCAATCCAGTGGTGGTGCCTTATTCTGTTCCTTGCTAGCTTTAGTTTAGAAGGCAGTAGTACACAGTACATTTCAATGTGATACTTTATGAACCCGCTGGATTGGTTAAAAAAAAATGAAAAGCTTAATAAAGTCTTATTTTATTGTCTTGAATGCGTGTGTCTATATATTTATGGTATTCACAGCAGTAAGACTATAATTAAGGTTGCATAGGAGTTCTATTATAACCTTGTTTTCACTTGCTCAAAGCTTTCTGAAAATGTTGCCTTTGGGGCTGAAATTTACTGCATCTTGTAAAGACCCTCACATTACAGGAAATCATCCTCCGAGCACAGTGTAAGAAGAGGCCATCCAGAAGCCTCAGTGCTCTAAGACCCATCTCTGGAACATTTGGGTACAGAGGGTCAGCGGGATGGAGGTTCCCAGCTGTAGCAGGAGAAGAGACTGGGATCTGGTAGACTGATATGCAGCAAAGGGAAACAAAATAATTATCCTCCGAGGGCCAGCCCTGGCTCCATTTCACAATGTTCTGCAATGTCTAAACTTTCCTTTTTTTTTCTGTTGCAAAAATACAGCTGCTACAAAATCAGCTAATGTTCTGTTGTTCTATTAACTGGGCTCGGCAGAAAAATGCTGCCAGGCAAAAGTAATGACAAAGATGTGAACCCCTTCCCATTTCATTTACCTGAATGAGGTGTGAACCCAAATGGTTATGTAGTCCATTTAAATTCTACCATTAACCCAGAGCTGTTTTTTACTTTTTCTATTTAAAATAACAATGTTACAGTTCCTCATCCAATGCACTCCAATAAAGTAGAAGTCCTGTGGAATAAATAATATATTACCATATTATAAAAAGCTATACCATGATCCATACCCAGATGAAATAAAGTTGCACAGAATACAGACAGCATTTTTAAAAAACTTTTAAGTGCTCAACTTTACAACCTTGATCATGTTGTATTAATGTAGAGTTTTGTTTGGAATTTCCAAGGTTTTTTAATAAAGGAAAATGAAGAAACAAAGAAATTACATCATTTGCAATTATTTGCTAGGCAGTAATAGAACGTTGGCTATCAGGATCCCTCAGTTAAATTCCTGTCTCTAGGAGAAGGATATTGTCTAATGGGTAAAGCAAAGGACTGAATATTAGAATTCCTGGATGCTATTTGTATTTCAGTGAGGTTTTTCATTACATAGTGGCCATTTTATTTGTGGTACAGAATGCACTTTGTGAAGATAGGTATGCAACAGTAGCTGTGTTTTACTCATAGCATTATCAAGCACACAGATTTGGCATATATGTTTTCTGAAAAGGCAATGTAATTCAATTAATGTAACATGAGTTGCTGTATTAGCAACCTGGGATGAAATCCTGGCCCACTGAAGTCTATGAGAGTGTTGCCATTAATTTTAGGGGATGGGGGGGTCAGGATTTCACCCCTAGGCTTTATTCCCAGTTCTTCCAGAAGAAATCCGGTACAACCTTTGCTGTGTTCAGTTACCCCATTTGTAAAATAGGAGTGATGCACCTGTCTCTTTTAGAATAGGAGTTTAAGGACTTGCTTAATAGTACAGGGAATTACCAGTCTGTGGAAGCCATGAGACTAGAGCTCAAGTCTCCTGGCCCAGAGCATCTTACCCTGGACCAGAGAGTATTTTGATGAAGGAAAGAAACAGCAGCATCCATCTTGCCCATGTTCAGTTTTGAGCTATAATTCTATTTAGTTGCTGGGAAGCATTGCAAGAGGCTCAGTTGGTACTGAGAACATCTAAAGTACAGTGTGGCAAAAATATGAACTTTCAGAAATAATGAGCAGTTGTAGTGCATGTGTGCAAATAGCAATTTTCTGTGGCTTATAACTCAGTCAAATGCACTTTTCTAGCCACAGGACTGTCACCCTGACAAATTTTAAGCCCCTGCTCCAAACCCTTACTTGATAGAACTGATGTAAAAAGAAAACTGTCTGAAAAAAGCCAAAGCTACCTATTTTTCACTGAACTGTGATTTTCAAGAATGATTTTGATGTTTTTGATCAAACTTTCAAAAATAATTTGATTTTGAAACAGGTAGTAAGCATACACATTTTCAGCCTAAAAAGGATGAACGTTGACAAAGTTTTAAGCTACTTTTAAAAGTTAAAAGCAACTTAAGAAAATGTGGGGTCACAATGGAAAATATTCAGCAATCTTAAAAATAGCATTACTACTGCATCACCTATAATTAACATTCATGTATTTTATTCAGGGGACTGTCTATTCTGGGACTGTGTGGCCACAAAATTTGATTTTGTTCTGTGACTGTACTGCTGACAGAAGCTGCTGTTGTGTCTACCACTTGCCACAGACTCCTGTTCCAGAATCTTGGCTTTCATTTACATTATCTTTCCTTGCCCTCTTGGTTGTGAAGAAACCTTGAAAACAAGGACAGTGTTCACCAGACCAGTGCTGATTTCCTAAGTGTGTGGGCACTTTAAACAATAGCTTAGACAACTGTGATCTTTCTAATTCATATATATATATAATAGAGAGAGAGAGAGACACTCTGAAGCCTACAGATGACACATTTAAGTGTCAATACTGGTAACAATTGCACTGCTGCTCATTTTAGCAGAAATTCAACAAAGGAGATTTTCCCAGTCCCAAACTACCTTCCACTCTTTTCCAGATGGGGCACTGATTATCTATCAGTAAACCACATAGGAACTGCTATGCTGATTATATTATTTTTGCCATTTACAATTTTAAATGGCAAAAATAATATAAACTGCCACAAAAATTCCACTATTTGCATACCAGAAAGCCGCTAAATCTGGGGAATTTGCAGCAGAATGTATATTTCCGCTTTGCAGTGGAGGACATTGGGCTTTGATTATACTTGTAGCAAAACATACACTTAAGAAAGATACACAAAAACTATACAAATGAGAAATCAAAGGCTAGAATTTATATTTAGCACAGCTAAATAAAAATGTTAAAGAAAGATGCCTATGACAAATATCAATATATATTCAATCTCTTTTCATCTGTTTTGAGTAGTTAATATAGCTTTGAGCTACAGCAATCTGTCTTTGAGACCATTCAGTGTTTTGTTTTCCGCATTGCCATTACTTCTTTCAGCTGATACAGTATGAAGAATTCCTGGTGGTTTGCTAGATCAGTTGCAGAGTCCTGAATTCTATACAACAAAAACAACCACAGATTCCCCCTGGCATGGAAAAAGGCCTGCTATCCAGTCAATTAACTGGATGGCATGTAATTTACAAAATCCAGGGCAGATACTATTTTAGCAATTACATTAACTAAATGTAAGAAAATGTTTTACATTTAATTTTTCCCATTTTTGACTTTTTTAATAAAACAAGGAGAAGAAATAACAAGAAAACAATTTTTTTCTGGGATTTCTACTTTATGGTTTTTATTTTTGGCAATTTATGCTTAATTGTAGGAGTATACATATTAGTTTTAAAACTATTATCAATCAAACAAACAAACAAAAAGCAAACGGACTTCCTGAGAGGAACTTCCTGATTGTCCTTGCTCCCAGCAATGGTCTCAAAGCAATTATAAGGTTTCTTTCAGGTGTACACTCTGCAAACACTTTTTAGCCCTAAAAAGATGTATTTTAGATTTATAACCTCTTCCCACACTTTTGGTTCAAGGGAATTTTATCAGTCTATGGTCCCAATCCTACAAAGAGCTCAATGCATGTGCAACTCTGAACCTATGTGGAGCTCCAACTGACTTGAGGTTTGGGTCTAACAACAATTCCACTGCAGTTATTTTGGTCCTTTTGATAATGGTAGTTTGGCCATTTGGCACTTTATAATAGGTATTTGAAGCCATGAGTAGTCTGCAAAGGCTTTTTATAAAAATGCATGTGAAGAAATTTATTCTTCTTCAAGTGCTGTACATAAATATTAAGCTTTTTTTGGGTAATATTTGAAGCAATTACAATACATTGAGTATTAACTTCCCAAAATTCAACTTTTAATTCCCAACTTTTTTAGAATATTATACATTCCAAAAAGTTTCAGATTGGTACAGACCAATAGTTTTTATATCTATGTTCATTAATAAGCTGTGAATTTATTTGATTTGATCACATTTAATAAAAACATCAATATCAAGTTGAAAATCTACATGTGCCAGCTTTCAGCTTAGAGCAATTTTTTGTCATTGAAACACCTGAAAAATATAAATTTGTACATAGAACTTCATTCACTGTCACATTTTTAGCAGTAACAGAGGCCACTCATGCCACTATTGAACTCGCTGGCATCAGGATTAGACCCACAGACAAGCACATTAAATAGGGTGACAGACTTTTTTTAAAAGCCAGGCTCTAACCTATAGTTAGGCACCTAACTCAAGAAGCCTGATTTTGAAAAGTTTCCAGCACTTTGCAACTCCCATTTTAACCCATTTTCAGTGTTTGCACCAGGAGCCTTTTATCCTGTAATTCCTGAACATCCAAAATTCCCATTCACTTCAAATTCAATGGGAATTTTGGGAGCTCACAAAAGGTAGGCAGAGGGAGTAGGTGGTTGCACCTTGATGACAACTGAGTGAATCCTGCTGTTTCTTTCTTTAATTCAGAAATACAATTATTTTTAAAAAATAAAGATAATCTTCTAGTATATATAGTAGGAGTAGCGTATTTTCCATTCGGTACTACTCTATCTATGCAGTGAGATAGATAGATATATATATAATATTTATCAGAGGTGTGTAGTTACCGTGATGAGTAAGATTTTAAACCTCTTTCCACAATGAATGGGAATTAGGACAAACTTCTGTTAAAGAACAAAATCCGTGCATGCATCTGCAGCATTTGAAACAATGCAGTCAGCAGAGTTCTCCAGCGCGCGCGCACAGAGCCTCGCGTTCATGCAGCAAAAGGACCGAGTCAATTGCAGCACTGATTTCAGGTCCCTGACCTGTCTGGGGCGGCCGGGGCCGCCTCCGGCTCCCCCCTCTCTCTCATTGGGTGTTGCTGTATGAATATGCAAATAAACTTCCCTCTCCCCCGCCTTAGCTTTTTTCTTGGTTTCTTATGCAGCCGCCAGGCGGAAACGAAGAGCCGCACTTCCCCAGGGCTCCGGCGGGCAGATGGGGAGTCGGGGAATGGGTGGTTTAGTGGGTGGTGGTTAAGGGGAGCCACCGCCGCTGGCCCGGCCAATCGGAAAGAGGTGGAAGGAGGCCAAGTACGCACTAGCTCCGCGCTAGTATCGCCAGCTCATTCTGCAGTCGCAGAGGGGGGAGCGAGAGGGAGAGAAAGAGAAGGGAAGGAAAAAAAGAGGCAGCAACACACATACAGAGACCAGCCCAGCTCCACACACACATACACACACACACACACACACACACACAAAGGTCTCAGCCTCTCCTGGATCGCGTTCAAGTCAGCCACCAAAACCTACTCTCCAGCCTTGCAAGTCAAAGAGGAAGGAAGATTGGAAAGCGAGAGGAGGAGGAGAAGGAGGAGGGGGCTGTCCACTGCCTATAGACTTTAACTTTACCGCCTTTTCCCCTCCTCTGGCCAAGAATTTTCTTCCTGTTTGGTGTCTCCATTAAAAAAAAAAAACTGAGCAAACAATATTTTTTTCTTTTTTAAAAAAAGAAGGCCACTTCTGGAAATCCAAACAAAAACAAACAAACAAACCACACCGAGCTCTTGAGAAAAGAATAAATTTCTTACCTGAGACATGTGAAGCCAACGGCCCTGTGTTGTGTGTTACAGATTTCAGGATCCCATTTATTTAATGCAATACAGTGCAATGGTATGTGGCGTTGAAAATTATGCTTTTTCTCCCCTTTCCATTTGCTTGGCTGTTCCCTCTTCCCCCCCTCCAGGCTGCGATTGTGTCTCTGTGGTTTCCAGAGTGGATGTTATATCCCCTTCCTAAAAGCTGATATCACTTCTGTTTTACAGGATGAGATATAAGTGGTGGATTGTTTGTTTATATTTTGCTTTTTTGGCAGCTTTTGTATATGGGTCACACTTTTATGCCAGGAATCAGTTGATGGGAGTTTGCGTCCAAAAGTGCTGAACTTGGCACATGTCCTGCTTCAACTTTTCCCCCTCCCCCTCTGCTCTGGCAGGCAGCTATCAGTTATACGCTGGAAAGGATTAATGAAAATGCTACTTTATTTGTATCTCGCGACAGTTTTTGTTTCCCCTGGCTTGTTGCTGTAGTTTCTTTTTTTGTTCACCCTTTGATTCTTTTCCTTCTAACCGTCTGGATATATTTTGTAATGAATACACTTTTCACCCTGAATGTGTCCTTTTGAGGAAAAGTGGCACTGATCCTCTGTTTGCTGTGCTAAATAGTTAATTTATCCCGGGTGCTGCATGTTGCAGTATGAAGTGTTCGTGTGGTATCTCTGAATTTGTTTTTTTAAAGTTACTTTTGTGGCTTTCCTGTGGTTTCTCTCTTCCCCCTTTTCACCCTACTGTTTTGCTGTGGGAGCCGTGCATGTTTACTTTTAATTCATTCCTTTCTTCTCTCTGTGTATGTGTGTGTGTGTCTGTCTGTCTGTCTGCTTTCCCCTCTTGTCCTCTCCTCGCCTGTGTGTCTGGGCCACATTTTAATGCACAATATCCCATCCATTAAGTTGTGGTTGAATGCGGAGTGTGTGAGGACTTGGCAGCTCTCAGGTTGAAGGGGGCGGGGAAGCCAGTTTCGACTTTGACACAAGATGCCGATGTGGCGTGATCTGAATTATTATTAGGGCTGCGAAAATGGCCATCTTCCCCTACTCCTGCTGCTGGAAAGGGCTGCCATTGAACTTGAGACGGGACAGACAAGATCTCCAAGTTTTGTTTTTTTTTAAGTACAGTAGCTGGCAGGGAAAAGGCGCCAAAATACACAAGACTTAACTCTAACTTTCTTTGAAGTGATCTTGAGCCGCAACCCATGTAACGTAACATTGAATCATAGGGGAAAAAAGTTAACTTTTGAACTCTAATTTGTATAGACATTTACATCAATCTCTTAAAAAAACCCATAATAAATCTAGAAAGTCATATAAACTGTCAGAAAAGATACAGCTGCAACTATTTTGTGTGTGTGTGTGTGTGTGTGTGTGTGTCCAGGAAGTTTTAAGATTAGTTAATGTGAGTTTTGAGAGAATTTGCTATATTAGCGAGAATGGGTTTCCATTCCTTTGTAAGGCTGCAAACGTGACCTTTACGCAGTCAGGGTAAAAACTGCAGCGTTGTATAACACAAAACGTTGTGGTTTACAGTTTTTACATTTGAGGTTTGATGTTTTCATTTTTCTGGTCTGGGAGACAGAGAAAGCTCGGGTATTAGAGTCACCATCAAACCATATGTGGACAGAGGTCAAGCGCACACACCCAGTGAGCTAGATAGGTGTATGTGTGTGTTTCTGATCATTCAGAAAAAAATAGTAATACTATGATTAAAATACATTAATATATTTATAGGTGTGATGATACTATAGTGAGTTACAAATTTCACTGTTCACATTTTAAAAAACCTATACTGAAAAATTAAACTGCATTTAAAAATCGCGAACAGATAAAAATATTGAGTTTCACTGTTTATTTCCCCAGTTACATTTATTTTCTATCGTAATCGGATAGGTGTAATAGACTCAGGAGAATTGAACAAAACTATAATTATATGACATTATAAACATCTGGAGCGTTGCTGTATAGTTGAATACGATATCACAAGGAACCCTGAATCATAAGGAATCCTGAATCGCCTTGCAATTCACAATTACTGGTCATATTATATATAATATATATTGCACACAATATAACATTGTGATGTATATAATACATAATTTAGTCAATCTATGCTATATGTGTGTGTACATATGCATTTGTGTATATAATGGGTATAAGTTTAATTTTCTTACTGCTGATGAAGTTGAAAAGTTGACGTTACAACATAGATGCGTATAGCTTGTCTTTTGTGTCACAAAAGCCTCGTGAAATAGAACTTTAAGAGGAGGCGATTCTTGCATACTGAATTATTTGAAATAGCTGCAAAATGTCTGAAAGATTTTTATTTTAAAAAAGATCCTATGATAATATTCAGATAGAAATGGATAATTCTCTGTATGTTTGTAGATAATTAGGAAATTCACACCCTTGTATACTAAAATAAGCACGTATATACAGTCCAACATTAACAATATCTTTCTCTTGATTTTGAGGCATAGAACGATGTTATGATTGACAACCAAAATACTAGAACAAAGAACACCAGCTGGAATCCTACATTAGCAAGAATATAGACTTTATACAGGCCTTTCCATTTCTAACTTTTAAAGGATCCTCTGGAAACATAACTACAAACGCTCTGTAGAATGTGTAGATATTGTGTGTTCAAAAAACAGAGCGAGTAAGAGAGCATGTGTTTCCATAGGAGTCCAATAGAGCTCAAATCTGAATCGTCCGTGGAAAACTGCTGCGGAGGGCAGTGAAAGTTTGTTTGGCCTTTAGTTTCAAAAAGTGTTTCTAGTTTTCCATATAGACGAGCTGACGAGCCTCGTATTGTATTTGAAATCAGTGCTGCTCGGTGAGTTTCAAACTGTAAATGTGCATGAAATGTAGACAGTGAGCCACAGTTCCTGTATTGGTATTGTGCGTTGGTATTTCGGCACTAACGTTATTAACAGTGATTTTCTCGGCTTAGTTTTGTCCCCAGGGAATACAAATAGCTCCCAGTGAAATAAGTACAGGATGCCAGATACGGGGTAGTGGGGGATGCTGGGAAGAGGAAAGACCAGACTGGTATTAATTTTCCGAGAGAGAATTTAAAACACCGATTGGACAATTGCGAGGTAATAAATAGATAGACGCATTTGACTCTTTATCTCTTACAGGAGCCTTCGCTTTAGTTGTGGCTGTTTGCTTTGTGAAGTTTCACATATATAAAATGCACACCCTCGTCACTCCCCCAAGCTGCCACTGGCAGAATATAGTGTTCCCATTCCTGTGATAGCAGAGCAGCTTCTCTAAGCACTAGCGCAGAGCAAACCCGTTCTCAGTGTCACTCAATAGCTAGGTCAGGTGGCGAATTTGTGTGTGTGTGTGAATATTACAGACATATGTGGATTTTTAAACACTATATGAAGGTCTGTTTATCTCCAGTATATACAGAAGCGAATATTGCAATGCTAGGAAACGTAGTGTTACGAGGAATTGTCAGAAAGACAGGATATCAAAGAATACAGAACTTGCAACAATCGTAGCTTATTTTTAGGTGCGTTGAGGTGTTTGAGCTACCTTCATAAAGAATTTCGCTGCATGCCAAGGCCCAGTCGCCGTTATGGTTTGCTTTCACTAACTACCACGTCCTTAAAAAGTCAGGCACATGAGGCATCAGCATTCATATACATCTGTACCTAAGCAAATAACTTTTAAATCTCTCCTGGGTTAATTTGCTGAAGAGATAATCCTAAAGGGTTGGAGTGGGTGGGGGGGAAGAGAGAAGAAAGAAGAGACCGGGGAAAAAAGCAATCTTATATTTCATCTTGTAGGCGTATGTGCTTGCGGAGGCTGTAGGGGAATTTCTGTACCTTTGGACTTGCGAGTAAAACTTTCTCTACTTCCGAGACGCTATTAAGCATGTTGTTTTTATAGTTTGCTTATTAAAGAGGGGGCATTTATTGAGATGAATCACCATACCGTTTCCACTCCGTCCCTACGGATGTCTTCCCAGAATGAGTTTGGTTAATCCTGGCTAACACATCTATTCCTGGAAAGGCCTGGAGTTAGTCTGGTATTTTGTTAAAAGTAGCGCTGGTTTGCTGGTGCGTCAGTGTTTAGTGAGTGAAGGGCCGGGCGCTGCATGTGCAGGGCGCCTGAGGACAGAGGGAGACAGACACAGCCGGCCACATGGGGCCCCAAGCAGTCAGCCTCATCTCTCCCCCTCCCTGGCTAGTCTTTGTCTCACTTAGTGGAAGTGAAAACCAGTTATTAACAACAGCGAATGTATACGTGTATGTATAATCCCCAGTCCTTGTTCCTGTTCCAGAGTGTGTGTATGTGAATGTGTCTGAGTGGGGAGATCAACCGCACCCATCTAACTCAGGAGTTTTCTTCTGGCTTGTAGAAACCCCAAGGCTCATTGGCTCTCCTTACCTTGTTCCCCTTCTTTGTCCTGCTGTTCGAGCTGAGAAGCTTGTCACACTTTGTTACTTTTAGTGTAAATGTCTTTGGCGAAAAAAGGGTCCCCTTCCCAGTACGTACCCCGGGGGAGGGGCTAGTTATAAAATCTGTGCAACTCACAGAGGCAGCATTTCTAGTGGGGTGGGGTTTTTTTTTAGGAGGGTAAGGGGTGAGTTGGGGAGGGGAGGGAGAAAGCTATTACGGCTTTAAAGCAGACCCGTAGTAATGGCTGGTTGTGTAGGAGTCCAAGCGCTTAAAGAGGTGTTCAAGGACATTAGTGCATTTGTGCCAAGGGGAATGTCTTTTATGGTAAATTAACTCCAGTTAAATTGAATATTTATTCAAAGGGAAACTCCAGTATTTAAAACTGGCGTTATCAGCTTTCTGCAGTGTCTGGCACAAGATGATAGGATTTGGTGTATTCTGTGCAAGATACGAAATGAAGTGTGTTCACTAGGGTTAACCCCGAGTTTGCCTCATCACTTCTGGCGTGAGTGCGCGCTCTAAACTTGCTTGTCACTTTTAAATACGACCCTTACAAGGAAGAAGACGTGACTTGTTCAAACACTGATGCTTTGAGCAAAGCCTGAAAGTGCAGCTAGCCACCAGAATGGATGTGGATAGGTTTCTTTTAAGGGTTAATGCGTTGGGATCTCGCTGTTTCCTTTGACATTACCTGTCTTGTACGACCCCCCCTCCCTTTCCCCCTTCCTTTGGCTTGTAAATTTATGGGAATTGCAGCTGGTAGACTTGGCAAGCTCTCCTCATTAAGAGCCCTCTTTGAAAATGGGCTGTGTTTGAGCATTTCCCTAATGAGGACAGGACGGGGTTAAAAAGTGACCATTTCATGGTTGACTTGAACCTGCCTACTTTTCTTGATGTGTCGTTGTGAATAACTGACGTGAATAACTCCCACTTTGGGAAAGGAAAAGTCACTGGTCCCTTCAGGACAATTTAGACTAGAGAGGCTCTCAATAGCGAAACACAGTGAAGGTTTAAACTTCAGGCTGCTGCAGGAGCTGGCACTGATCAGGCGCTTCGTCAGCTTCTCGTTCCCCTTTGTGTCACCACCAGCCCCAGCAGCGCGCATGGGGTGGGTGCCCCCTCCCCCCGAGATCCGCACTGCATCACACCGCCCTCCCTACAGGAGGAGAAATAAGTTTCATTCACTACATTCCTGGAGCAAGAAACTCGTCCTCGGGCTTCAGCTTCCTAGTAAAGCTGGTTTGGAAGATTGAAACCAGACTTTGCTACCGCGGGGCCCATCCTCCAGATTGTTTGATGCCCTTCGAGTTGCTGCTTGCACCCCACTGGGCACGCCGGGGGAGAAAGCCGCCCCCTACGCCCCCCCCCCCCGGGGAAAGCTGGCCTGACCTCCCCCTATCGCATAGCCTCTACGACAGGGAGCCCGTCCCGCAGACTATCCCGGTCCCTGAGGGCGTGTGCTGCTCAGGCTGCGACGGCAAGGCGGAGGGCTGGGGAGGGGGGGGGGGCACGTGTTTTGTAAGGGGCTCCCTGGCAGGGAGGCAAGAAGCAGCCCAAAGCAGGAGGCCCCATTGCACTGTGAGCGAAAGCCCAGCAGCCCCTCGGGCTTTAGGTGCCCAGGGAAGTAACGCTGAGAAACGCAACCCGCGAGACAGGGCTGCAGGCTGGGCATGCAAAGAACAAGGGACCCCAACTCCCACCACCTCGCTGGGCTGGGTTGAATGAGGGGCGATGTGGCGAAGTTTCACGCTTTTAGCTTCCCGCCCAGGCCCCCGCCTCTCCTCGCGGGGTGCGCGCAGCGGCTCCTCCTGGGCTGGTGGGCAGAGGCCAGAGGAGAGAGCCAGGCGGCTGCAGCCCCAGCCCCTTTCTGTCTCCCTGTGAGGGAATTTTCCACTGGGCACTTCCCAGGACAAGCAGAGGGAAGTGGGTTTATTACTGCCAGTGCTCTGAAATAGCTGCTGCCATAATCGCTGTACCAACTCCCCCCTTCCCCCCCAAAAAAAACCTTCTTTCACCAGAAGGGAGGGGAACATTAGGCATGTTTGTAAAACGTGCTGGATTCTTCTACAGTGGTAGATGATTGATGAAGAGGAGGAGGAGGGGGGTGGTGAAGATCTGGTGGAAAAAAAGGAATGTGTTTGCAGGAGGAGGAGTGTAAGCGATGATTGTGTAATTAAATAATTAAAAACAATCCTCAAGTCTCATTTGGGGAAGCGAACTGGAAGGGGGTCCCCAGGGTGTAACCGGTGGATTTTCCAACTTCCAAGTTTTGCAGCAAGCGAGAGAGGGAGCAAATGGGGAGGGAGAGAGGGAGAGATTTATCGTTTTGAATTTTCAAGAGATCATTTTTATTATAGTGGGCGTTTGGAAAGCAGCCTCTTAACATTGCCCACATTAGAGAGAGAGAGGGAGGGAGTGGATAGGCAGAGAGAGGCACAGGCTGCTGCGAGAGAAGCCCGGAGATTGCGCGCTGCGAAGCATTTCCCAGCCTTGGGGGACTCACACTCTCACTCACTCTCTCACATACGCACATGGTCTCTTCCTTGCAAAGTTTCGCCTGCGATTACTTCGGGACTTTCCTGCTCCGCTCCGGGCTGTAACCTTGAACTTTGGTAGCGTGGTGACAGTGCAACCACCGCCGCCGCCACCAACATCTTAAAAAAGCAAACAACAAAAACCCTCCCGTCCACCTCCCCCACCCCCGAAAAAACCCTTAATCCGAAAACCAGCAGCAGCAGAAGCAGCAAAAGCGAGACTCCTGCGCCGCCGACAACAAGAGGGTTAAAAGTGTAGATTGGATTTCACCCCGGGAAATCTAGCACACGGAGTGAACTTGAATCTTTGGCTATTTAAGGAGGACTGGAGTTTGCTGTGAAGTTGTGGTGATCCAGGGCAGAATCCCGTCCTGATAGATCTCATCTTCCTTGAGTTCTCAGATGTCTAAAATGAATAGATGAAATTATTCCCTTTTGAGGCTTTTCTTAGGGGCTCTCCGGGAAGTGTGTTCTCAAAGCGAAGTCATGATGTATTCTCCCATCTGTCTCACTCAGGTACAGATGCATTTTGATTTTATATTTTATATTTTTTATTATCTATATAAAGCCACATATAATATGGTTCTCAATGAGTCATGCTAATAGTAGTAACGGCTTAAAGCATAATTATAGCTGCTTGTCAGGGTCCAAACTCCTGTTGCAAAATAGAACAGCAGAGAACAAACTGTACAAGGCCATTGTTTTGGGGGAGATTCGTTGAAAGCACCACCCCTAGATAAATACTGCTAAATTGTTGCAAAGGTAAAAAACAATATAAATTAATATAATTAAAAAGCAGGTTTGAAAAGTTCTGATTAGACTAGAGAATATTGATCTGCTGTCTTTTTTTGCTCTCCTGTTTACTCACTCAGTGTCAAATATAAGGGTTGAAGAAGAAAAGTGTTATTTTTAATTTAACATTGACTGATGTAAAAGTAATACTGTTCCACGCTGAATTAATAATCTATAGTCTGCCAACAGTATGAGGTTGATTAGAGTGAGAATGACCAAAGTACAGGATATAATTTTTATTTGACTGTCTAGGGACATAACATTTTTCTTGTTTAATTTTGGTGTTTTATAATTTTATAAATTAGCATGCAACTTCAAAAGCAAAAATTATCTTTTATATAAATTGCCCTTATAGTTATTGTCATCCTTTGGTGGTAACTGACTTTTTGGCCCTTATAAGAAAAACAAGCAATAATTGTCTATGCTGCATCCAAGATTATATGTTTTGATAAATTTTGGACCAACTGTGCAATATTGTTTCAAGTAGGGGAGATATAGAGAGTAGATTCTGGAAAATCCAGGGTTTTATGAAGATATTTAAAATATGGTGAAGGAAACAGAATACGGATCTACAGTTCTTTTGAAACTATTATTTTAAACAGCAGAAAGTAACACATCAGAAGTTACCGCAGAGTATATTTATAATCATTTTAACAAGAAATACATGTATTGGTGCTAAAACATATTCCAAAGAGTAAACTAACTCTAAAGCTATGGGATAGTTTTCAGCAGTTTTTAGTAAAAGTCTGCCTTAGGAGGATGTGATGTAAACTGATTAACTGATAGCTGCTTGTGTCCACATTGGTGCAACAAATATCTAAAGAAAAGTGAGAACATAAATCTAGTGTTATATTAGTGTAAATCTAATATTAATGCAGTTATATTTGTACAGAGGACAAATAATTATGATTTCAATTATTTGACCATTAAAAACGTGATTTAAAAGGACTGAAGCATTCAGAAATTGTGAATGAAGATGAAAACAAAGATAAGGCTTATTCATTGATTGGATACAGTCCTGTAGCTTTTTGGCTGACACATTTTTTATTGTTTATATTTTGTTTGGCATCTATGTGTGATTGACTTAGATATGGATATTTTCAGCAAGTAAACGTCAACTAAACTGGAAAAGAGTATTAAGTTTTTTTTGTAGTTTAAATATAAATAATTATATCATAACATATAGATTGCACTATGTATTGAAGATATGCATATATGTTTACAGGTACGCACCTAGGAATTACTTCTGGTGTAATCCATGTTTAGTAGATTTCCTCCCTCCCCACCCCCATCAACTGTCCTCTAAAAAAAAAAATTGACAAGTTAATGGGTCTTCTGTACATGAGTGTACATCTAAGACTAATACAAATAAAATAGTTTTTACATTATATTAAAGTAGTAGGGCAAATTCGCATTCCCACCTGTAATATAGCGGATAAGGTCTTTTGCTATTTCCAGGTCTTATGACTTTTTTTTTTAATGTGTTTGGTTTACATCTTTTTTTCAAATCTATATTAAAATGTCACTATTTATATGTTTATAAAACTTAATTTATGGGATTTATGTAAGCATAAATAAGAGCATTATCGTGCACTGATGTATTAAGAACTTGTTTATAAAACATAGCACTTTCCAATCATGCTGTATCATATGACTATTTAAGTAGGCAAATTTAGTAATATACATTGGGAATACAACTGTAGCAGTTCTCATTTTCTTTATTTGTAAAAGTTTCTCTCCTCTATTTGAAATGACTGAAATTTATTCACTAATTCCTCTCCTCTTGCCTCCAATTTGAAGGTTAGGTTTACTTGCTTTGTCTTCTCTTTATTTTTTTTAAAAGTAGAATATCACTGACTCTGATATGAAGTTCTGATTAGCAGTTTGGAAAAACCTGGATACAATGATTTTAATTTCTACTGTACTCGCTATTTGTATGATGGTCTGGACATATTTTGACTCTAGTGCTGTGTGCTCATCACAAAATATTCTGTTAAAACTTGTAAGCGCAGATCAAAATAGCGCTTTACAAAAGTTGTAGTTCAGTTTGTGAGTCTATCGCATTGTAGCCTCTTTTGAGAGTAGATCTAAAAGTAGGTTTGTTAAGCCAATACATGGCAATTGGGAACGTTTCCCATCGCCAGTTCAATGGATACAAAATACTTGTATGTTAGTATACAGACATCACATACAATGTATTTCCCCCACTCTCTCCTCCTGTGTTGGAATGAATATAAACTCCAATTTATCTCTCTTGACCGAGACATGATAGGTTACAGTTACCGCATGCCTTTAAATGCTCAGGCTCTTGTGATATATTTAACACGGTTTATTTTTATATTACTAGAGAATATTGTTTAGTTATAGGGAAAATAATAAAAATCCATGCAATGAAATTGTGAATGCAAGATTGTCTATGTGTAATTGCTAGACTTTTACCTCATTGTCTGTATCATAGTTCTCTAATCTGAATGTAGATAGATTGAAATGAAATTTAGGAAGAGGTAAGGTGAGGGGGAAGGAGAAGGGAAATACATTTCTCTTGTAAACTACTTTAAAAAAGGAAGCTTGGCCTATCTGTCAGCATTATATTGTGATTACAGTGTAGGTATTTGTTCATTTATTTGCAAGCTATATACATATTTCAGAATAACCTCCATGTTAGTTTAAATTGTTGGTGCATAATGGTTCACCTGAACCATTTGTTACGACACTTGAAAAATCTTACCTTCATAAATCACTTTATTGCAAGAGCAGTTATGATTCACATGGGTAAGTGCCACATAAAATAATTTTTTCAATATTGCCTCTACCAATGTTAGGGAAAAAAAATCAAATTTAGTAGATGGCTTTTTAGGAGGCTGAGCAGAGAATGTGTATGATTAATAGCAAATCTCCATTTAGGATCATTTTTATGGGGCACTTCTTGTCAAGTAATGTTTCATTTGAAAGGAATCCAGATGCACAATGACTCTCTCAAAGATATTTGATAATACTGCTTTACAGCAGGACATAACTTGCTGCTTTTCTACTTTGTATTTTTCTTGAACATAGACAGTATTTGATGATATTGTAAAACAAAACCCTGGTCCTAATAAAAAAAATAAAGTTTCTCTTTGTATAGAGAAAAATTAAACTATTAGAGCGTCAGATCTGAAATGTAAGTATATAAAATGACTTATGGTTTTGGATACTATTGGATGTCATTGTTAATATTCAATATAGTACCTAAAAGTAAAGTCAAACCAAAAAAGTTCATGATGTCCTTATTAACACCCCCCCCCAAACTGCTCGATATACAATATTTTATGTATTTTAAACTATAAGCACTGCAGCCTACTTTAAATGTAAAGGAAATTTTAGTATTTGGGACAAAAGGACTCCCCCCACTCTAATCCCCTCCCCCCTGGAAGTTACAGGTTTCAAAATCTGTAATAAAATGAATTAGAAATGTTATATGTTAAACCTTTTTGCTACATATGTTAAAATCAAAATGCTATTAAATGACTTTCTTTAAGATAACTTTCTGAGGAGAAAAAATAAACTTTCTGTAGTAATTCTAATGAGAGGAAAAAGCATGGCATCAGAAAGTATATGGCGATAGGGAAGTCTTATCGTGGGCTGTGGTTGCTCAGTGCACTACTGCCTTCCCACACAAAGAACAGATTGTGGTTTAACTCTTTGCCTGGCCTAGTTTTGTGTGCCAGTATCGTATCAGAAATGTTCAAATCTCTGCTGGAAACTACTGAACAGTTTAATCATTGCCTTTATGTTTCACACTGTAATAAAACCATTTGCATCCTTTACTGTTCAATTTTGGTTCAGATTTTTTTTCTTGTGAAGGTAATGTTTGGCCATATGTGCAACTGTGCTCACAACTTTTTTTTTTTTTTTTTGGAAGGAGGGGCAATTAGGGATGAAAAATCAAATCATACATGATTTTAACATTCAGAATACTCTGAAATTGCTTTTCAATTTGAAGTTTTTAATACTAAAATCTCAGTCTGAAGTCCAATAGGTCGCCAAGAAAATATTGTGAATTCTGTATAATTATAAAGCCATTAGTTATACTTTCGTCATTTTTACCTAATCGAGTTAATCATCCCACTGATTAAATATGTCATTCCATTTCTATCAGTGTAACGAAAATATTAGTTTATATATTCTATTCTTGTGTATAATCACATGAAGAAAGCTAAGTTGTGGTATGATTGTATTCCATCATTCAATGTGATGCATAACCACTGCATAGTGCTTAAAAACAGAAACACATACAAAATAAAAAATAGCGAGATCCCCCACCCCCAATCTCTTCCTTCAAAACCAAAACATAGTAATGTTTGGTAGTGGATTTTGGCCATTTTAAATTAGTGGAATAATTACATTCATATTTGTTCACAGAGGTAGACAGTACTTTGGGGGAAAGTCCTGTTTGGGCATGAACAAGTATGGAGGATGCTACTTAAAACAGGCAAAATGAATGAATGATATGCTTGTACATTACATTACATTTATGCTTTACCCCCTTTAATGCATTGCACACTGCAACTAGGTAGAAGATATGAACCTGCAGGTAAAGCCACATGCTAGGAAGGATATTTAAAAAATGTAAATAAATGGTGTGGATTTCACAAAAGCGGTGTTTGACCAGTGGTATACTCCTAATGTCACCCTGCCACAGCATGCAGAAACACAAAGAATGCAAAGTTTGTGCCAAGTTGCCATTTTTCATTGTACATCTCAGATTGATTTTTAAGGGGTTTAGAATAATTGCCACACTCATGTGATCAGTTAACAAATTAACTAACTCTGTGGGGCTTCAAATCCGATAGTAGAGCTTCTGGACAAACATTAATGTAATTTTGTTCTCAACTTCATAAATTTCTATTTTACTAGGTGTGTGTGTGTGTGTGTGGGGGGGATAGGAGGGAGGCATGCAGAGCTCTAAGTACAGAAGCTTCTGTTCAGGATTTTTACATGCTGTGTCTTTTGCCCACCTTCCCTTACCGTATACTGGTTTCTCTAGTTACCACCACTGGAATGGTGCTGTTTCAGTGTTGGAATGTTGGACGATTGATAAGAAAATGGATCAAGTTTAATGGCGCATGCTCTTTGTGCCACCAGCAGTCTCTTGCTGAGAGCATGCTCCAGAAGCGGGAACTGTGTGGCATTACACTGAGCATGTATATGCTTTGTGTTTCTGTGCCACAGAGAAGAGAAATGAACTGTGGCATTCGCTCCTGCGTTCTGAACATTTCTGCTCAGAATTTTTAAAATCGTATTGTGTCCTCTTTGTAAAATGGTACTGCTTGGCATTAGCCGATCAGTCAAATTTTTAAATGTTAGAAACAAAACATCTTGATCGCATCTCTTTTAAATGATGTAGTCTGTATAGCATTGTGAATGGAAGGGCATACAAAATAAAGCCTTCACGTGTTTCTTTCAGAGGATGAAATGTGGGGAAAATGTGATGCTCAGGATACTTCTGTCTCTTGTCTGACAGTTGTAGTAATTACATAAAGGGGTGTTGTGCAGAAATTGTTGTAAATGTTAAGTCTATATTTTCTTCATCTTGGTTTTCACTTCAGAATGTTCGGAAACTTATCTCTCTATTGCCTTTATTATGAGAACAAACTGACTTTGAGTTTTCTTCTTTTTCCCCCGCACCTTTTCTTTCAACAGGATGAATTTCACCCGTTCATTGAGGCACTTCTACCACATGTCCGTGCAATCGCTTATACTTGGTTCAACCTTCAGGCTCGAAAACGCAAGTACTTTAAAAAACATGAGAAGCGAATGTCAAAGGATGAGGAAAGAGCAGTCAAGGATGAGCTACTTAGTGAAAAGCCTGAAATTAAACAGAAGTGGGCATCCAGGCTCCTCGCCAAACTGCGCAAAGATATCCGCCAAGAGTACCGGGAGGATTTTGTGCTCACTGTTACTGGGAAGAAGCACCCATGCTGTGTATTGTCCAATCCTGACCAGAAGGGTAAGATTAGGAGAATCGATTGCCTGCGACAGGCTGACAAAGTCTGGCGTCTGGATCTAGTCATGGTGATCCTGTTCAAAGGCATCCCCTTGGAAAGTACGGATGGAGAGCGACTCATGAAATCCCCACATTGCACAAATCCAGCACTTTGCGTCCAGCCACATCACATAACAGTATCAGTCAAGGAGCTTGATTTGTTTTTGGCATACTACGTGCAGGAGCAAGGTAGGAAGCAGATTGTTGTGTTTCTATGTTAGTATGTCAAACACTGGTTCCAAGCAGCTTTTTTTCTTTTAAGGGAAGACTTCCAATGACACATTTTTCTGTGGTGTATATACAAAACTTGGGTATGTACACATTTATAAGTCAGCATGTATACGTATACACAGATACATGTTCACTCCAACAAACATATGTACTTGACACATGCATATGACATACATGCTGGTTTTTCTTGCAAAAGGAACAAGGAATATTTGAGTTCCTTTGACGTTCATTTTTGTCAAAAACTGACAATATGTTGGATATTTTTGCAGTTAGTACTCCAGAAAATATGAATATTTTATAGATCTGTTTTCAACATCATTAATGACATATGCATATGTGTGTACTTGCACAGAAACATACATACAAAATATAAATATTTACATTTTCTTTTAATTAGTTGTGTTCAATGACTTGTCTTATATTGATCAATCTGTTATTGCTCTGAAGAGCAACTACAAACTTTCTCAACTGTTGCAAAAATCAAACATAAAAAAGGATTTAGCAAAGAAACCTTGACATAGCCCCAGTAAATATTGTTGTTATATAGTCAGAATTATAGCATGCAATGTTTGCATTTTATCATGTTTTAATAACTACTCTTTGATTGTATGAACCACTTCATATTATCGATATTAATTTTACTTTTCAAAGATGCATGATGCAGATTTGCCCAAACTTTTCCATCAAAATAATATTTTCATAGTACACTGATACACATATTTTTACTTAAGAATTGTTTAAATATGGAAAATAGTAGGTACACTTAAGAAAAAAAAAAGAGACAGTTAAACGTAGGACTAAAAGGAAACCAGCTGTTCATAATGCTCTACAGATGATTCAGAAAAAGTATTTTTGCTTGTCAAAATTTATGTATATAATTCATTGATAATAGTATTCATTTGCAGGTCATCTGAATCATAAATGGATCCAAGTAGATACATGCTTTCATATTTCTGAAACCCGTGAAATGCACGCTTTCTTATAGGTCTTTTTTTTATTCTCTTGTAATTATACCATCCTCTAGAAGTCTTTATATTACTGATTATCCACATTAATAAAGCATTTCTTTTTTAGCTGTAAATCCAAACTGGGTAAAGTTTGAACTGCCACAGATGGTGGGCCATTTCATAACTTGGCCTGGTGGTGGGCAGAAATGGCCTGCAGAAAGGCAGATGGCAGACAGTTATCTGATGCGTTGTATATAACTAGGGGATTTAACTGAGAAATTAACTGAATGGTTTTTATTAGTAACAAAAGTAAAATGGCACCTACCTTCATTTGGCTATAGATTTTACATACTATTTATTGTATTAATTCTATAGAAGAACATATACAACGATACATTTTTAATGAACCTCTATTCTAGAATTCATATTTAATTCCCCAAATTGTGTGTTATGATCATATAATTTAAGTAAAGCAAATTAAATACAGTGAGTTTTGCTGAATTATTCATAATGGAAAAAATATAATTCGGTAGTTGGTTCTGCTTGTTTTTGATAGCCTTTTTCTCTCTCTCAGGAGTATACAGTGTATATACAACATTTGGTTGCTTTGCAGTGATTTGATGTGGTTGCAAAATCTGGCAAAACTGATCCAGGAAAACAAAAAGAAAAGTGTTTGTTTACTGTCTGTGGTAGCTTCAAACAAAACATCTTAATTATATGTTATAACTCTAAATTTCTTTAGTGCAAAAAGTTCAGGAAGTGACATTATGGAAATACATATTATAAGACATAGCCTTAATACTAACACATTTTACCTGTAAGTAAAATATATCTTTCTGAAAGTCAAGACTACAGGAGGAAACAAAATGGTTCAAGCAACTCTGGAACCAAGGAAACGTAGGGTCGGTATAATCTCTTAAACTTTGTTAATTTTTAAGTTGGTGGCAAACTTTAACTTGAAATGGGGAATCAGGGTGGGTGGGGGGCGTTACTGGATGATTGGTTTGAATGAATTGACAAAATACGTTATTTTAAGAAGTGTCAAATAGACGTGAATAAGATAACCGTACGCTAACATTATATATTTCCAAAGATACAAGGAGCTACTAAGAAAATATACTGGAAGATAAAGTTGATTAACTTATTTGTATCAAGTCACCATTGGTAGACCCTTTGTTTATTGTAAACTGTGCATCTAATTTGTATCTCACTGCGTTGCAGTAAATCTCTTGTTAACATGTGGTGGCTCTCTACTTTTGAAGATGTCATGTTAAGTTAACTTTGTATTTTTTTCTTTTGTCAAGCTTTTAATCTTTCTCTTCTTTATCAAGAGCAGTTCAGTTATGGCGAATTGCAGTGTAATTGATTAAGGATGTCAGGTTTTGTAAAGATACAGCAGTTTCATTGACTTCATGCTTATCTAGCACATGACTTTTTATTTCTTTTTTGGTATATGAAAACCTACTTAATTATGTCATATACATTAAGTATAGAAATAAAAACAATTCCTGAAAGAAATATGAAAAAATAACAAGTAAGTGAAACAAAATAGAGGTTGTTGTTTTTTTTAAAAAATGACTAGGAGAAAACATGAGGAAGAATAGTTAGAGTGCCAATGATGGTTGCCAGTGGCACCAGGATTGGCATCAGACCTTCTTTGTTTAGCCTAGGATGCCTGTGATTTGTTGGTTGGCATCCGCATTGCAGTGTGGAGTAATGTTACAATATATTGACAATTTCCAGATCTAGAAATGTCAATATCCTTTTGGTCCTTTATAAAAGGGGTTTCTACTTCTTGTATTCGATGTTGCTTTTGAAGGAAGAAATAAAGACCCAGCCTATCAAGTTTTGTCATTGACCAACTTTATCTGGTTCTCCTTTTTGCTCCTCTCTCAACGTTCAGCTCTTTTCTCCCCCGTCTCTTATTAGCATCCTCTTCTGTTGCAGAATGTAAAAAAAATTAGAAGGGGTTTGACACGGGTTTCAGTATTGCTGCTTTTAGTGGTTTTGGGGAAAAAACTAAAGTTTACATTATGCTCTATACCTAGGTCATTAAAATGCTTAGCATAAAAATAATTCTTTTAAAAAACATATTTCTCTGGTGTTCTGACTGTTTGATATATCAATTTTTTCTGATTTAAAAAATAAATAAATTAGTAAATGCCCTGATTACCATTTCTGTTGACAAAACTAGATATTTTTTTGTTATCCGATAGACAGCATGTATCGTTTGGTATGAACTACATCTCAGTCCATAAAATCATTTGGTGGTATTTGATTCAATCAGTGCAGCGCTTATGCTGTGTTTCGTTGCTACAAGAACCGCCATTTTGTTTGTCAAGTGCCAGGAGGAGGAGGGGGAAGGCAGACAATGTGCTTGATGCCAATAATGGTTGCCAGTGGCACCGAGGTTGGCATCAGACCCTCTTTGTCTAGTTGCTGAATGCCTTTGATTCGTTGGTTGGCATCCGCATTGCAGTGGGCACATTGGAAAGTTTTTGACAATCACTGAATGAAAGCTGCTGTACTTGTTTGCTGCAGTAGAACCTCAGATAATATAAATCCTTTCCTCTTGTAGATGTTTTACTTAATCCTACAACAGATGATTTTAAAATTTGCATTGCTGTTTTTCTAAATCATAAAATATCTACAGTGATGTTTCTCATCTGTAGAATTCTTAATCCTCATGTTGTCTTTGTTAATTTTTTTTAACATAAATAAAATACAACCTTTATATTAGGTATGCCATTGTATACTGAATGAAGCACAGTGCACCTTGAGAAATGTTTTGGAAGTCTAGAAGACTAAAATAATAGTAGATGCATTAAGCATTTTGAAGTGTTTTTTATGTGCCTGTTCCTATCACAGTGTATTTCTCACAAAAGTTATATTACTTTATGCTTACACTCTTCTCTTTCTCACGATGTAAGAGTGATATAATTGGAGAGCTTTAACCCCAGGTACTAATCTATATCAGGAGTTCAGGGAAGGCACTTTAAACTTAATAATTAAGTATGAGTGCAGCAAAAAGATACAGTCCCTCTTAGTCTGATATAGTTCAGACACTCCTAAATTTCTAAGTTCTTAAAACATCAAGATGTTAGAATTTCAGCTGCACAATTCTGTTACCAGGAAATCAACAGAAAGGCTAAATAATTTCTGTTGAAGTTTCCTAGATAGTTAGCATTAATACTGCTTTCTGGTTAACCACCATTATCTCTTTAATTAATAAGAAGGATTAGCAGTTCTACCCAAAGGGCTGCACAGAAGGAAGTCTGGCCTATGTGAGTCCCTGAATCGCCAGACTGTGTCCTGTCTGTTTGGGGGAAAGGGGGGGGAGGGGAGGCAGAGAAAGAGGGAAGGGAGGGTGTAGACTGAGCTTTCTCAAGAGTGAGTAGGGGAGAGCTGTATGTGTGGAAAAATTCATCTATTGCACTACTAGGATGTTTACAGATCTCAAGAGATAGCAACTGTTGTGTGCTGGCACTTTGTACAAACCACATGACTTCAACAGTGTGCAGTTTAAACTAACTCAGGCTTACTGATTTTTGGACTGTACTTCGTCCTATTATTTTGTACATTTTCAGATAATCTGAACAGGAACACAGAAGTCCATGTGTCTCAACTGCATTGATTTGTAACAGTATTCAGCCTTTTTAACATTGACAATTATGGTTAATTTTTTTTGAATGGTCACATCACTCTTTTCATGTGGAATATCATAGTAATCCATATGCATTGTTTTCCTGTGAAAAGTGTAACTTCATTTAATAAGAAATTGTAATAATTAAAAAAAAGACACTTCTGAGTTATGAGTTAACTAGTGAAATACTAGTGGTGTAATAGTTCAATCTCTTTATTAAGGTTTGTTTTTTAGGTAACTGACATCTTTGAACTAATATACTTTGTTTATATTTTTATTAATATTACTAAAACTTTAGATCATAGTTAGGAATATCAAAGTGGTAATTTTTAAATATTTAAAAAGTGCATGAAATTATTTACGATGATTAGTTCAGTTTAGGAATAAAGTTTAAAGATATTTTATTCAGTTTAAAACTACATGCAACAATATATTGCTGCATAATCTGTTTTATGTATGGTTCATTTAATGCTGGTGATATGCAGGTGCTCAAAGTGCTACATCATCCTCATATACTTAGGACCAGAGTTTGCGCTTCTTGTGCACTTTGATGCCTGTGTGTTCAATGAATGCAAAAATGGGCCTTTAAGGATCAGTTCATTGAATTACTACTTGTCCCAACTCCCATTTCCTCACAGGATTGGCCCATTATTGAAAATTTAATATGGGAACATAAAATTAAGTATTATAACCATTTTACAGAAGGGTACACCAAGGCACAGTTGTTAAATGACTTACTAAATTCATACAGTAAATCTGTGGTTGAACTGGGAACTCCACCAAATAGTTCCAACTAACATCTTCCTAACCACTAAATTATATGGGTTAATCCTTGTCATAGCATGGAACTTCAGTCATGACATACAGCTTCACAAGGCAGTTCCAGGTTTAACTATCAGAGCCCAGGTGCTAATATGAAAACTTGGCATCTAGGTTCTCATATGGCAAACTGAACCCTTGTGTTAGTAACAATCTCATTTTTGGAACAACGCCAATATGGAGCAGAAGAACAAGTTTCATATTTTATCAATTCTGATTTTAAAATTGTAGTTTATCTTTAGCTGGCAGATTGTTATATTATATTAAACATCAGTTTGTTTTGATCAATTCCAGTTTAACTGGAATTATGAAGAAAATATAATATTTAAACTGAAAAAATGCTACATGCTTCTTTTGGCATGAGAATACATACGGTACCTCATCTGTGCTGAAAAGAACAGACATGGCATGCATTCATTGTTAAATGATCATGGTTAATTAGATGTGAACATGGATGTGGTAATGTTTTGCAAATGGTTCTTGCAAATATTTTATGCATGAAGATATAAGGAATTAAAATATTTGAAAAGACTGCATGCTATTCTTGATTTTTTTGGTCTCTGTGTGTCTACTGACATTTTGGAATGCAGAACTAAAATCCAAAATGGATGGTAATTTTTTTGTTAATTTCCCATCAAAGTGGGACTCTTAACGGTAGTATAGGGTTGGTCAGAGAGAAGGAGGAACTTTTAAATATTTAATGATAATGTTCCTGGCATGTATGGAAGAGATGTATTTCAAGAAGGCTTCTGTTCCTCTTGGTCTCAGTAGTGAAATCATCACAGGATTAAGCAACATAGTTCCTATTTAAGTCAAGGGGAGTTTTGTGGTTAAATCCTGTGGCCCTGTTTGAAAGTTTAGGGCATAATCTTTAATTTCTGATATCATAGTAGTTTCCATGGCAACAGGACATAAAGTCAACACTGGATTATTGCCTTATTGTAGAGTCAAACAAAAAATACTCAGAGTTGTGAACAAAAACGTCTTTTTTTAAAACGTAAATAACTTTATTAATTTGTAAGGGAAATGGTTAAAATAAGAGACAAAGACAATTTTTTAAAAACATTCTCATTTTCCTAAATGTTGAAGATGTCTGTAGTTACAGTGAAGGCTTAGTTAAAGGTGAGCTAAACACTAATACCATCACACTTTATATTTTGAAATCTATTACAACAGAAGTGTTGTCAGTTAACATACTTTAAAGGTGCATACATTGTTTGTGCTAAAGGAGGGTGACTGAGCAACCCACCTGGTTTTTCCAGACTAAGATGTCCAACTTTCTTTTCCTCCTGGCCCCTCTCTGTGGTGGAGGAGTAACTCTGTAAATCTCAAGGACTAGTGGTTACGCTATCGGAAGCTCTGGTTATTATAGCAGCATACCACAATGCCAAGCATAACAATTCAAGAGGCTTTCTAAAGACTACACTCCCTTCTCAGTGGCAAGGTGGTATGTTGCTTTACAGTAATCATTTGGGTTGATGAACTTAAAATACCCTGTCAAGTTCTACTGCTAATTTAACGGAATAGGTTTAATACTTACATTTTGGGATAGAGAAGAAATCACTTAACTCTGGAGATACTTTTCAAATGCTAAGTGAAGAAAAAGGAAAAAAAGCCTGTCTAATTAGCCAAGGTTTGTTTGACAGTAACAAGATGCCACTCTTTATATGGAGGTTGCATGGTTTTACTCTTTTTTAATACCAGTAGAACTTATAGAAACAGTTGCTAATAAACGTAAATAGAGGCAATGCAAGCCTAGATTTTAATTGGAGGTTTAGGTGCTCAAAGGTTAGTAAGTGAGAAAAATGTCCTATAGTATTATCTTGGTCAAAGGGAAAAGAGAGTTGATTTCTGTGTGTGTATATTATATTGTTCGTGAGCAGTGAGCACTGAATAGGGTTGAGTTGCGGTCTTGCAGTATCATCTCTCTTCCTCTCCCCACCTTTATATTCATAACTTTTTCAAACAGATGAATTTTGGGCTGAAATTTTCCAAGCTTGAACTCAGCACAAAGGTGATTTTTTACTTTTCTTTAAAAGTTTGAGCTGAATGACTGCACCACAACTAAAGGTGGGGCAGAATTTGTGTGGGCTTACCCAAAGGACAGCTCTGCTTTTTTTTGGGGGGGGGGGAGGGGGCGGGATGGGGAGAGGAAGAAGTTCAGAAACTGCTGCAAAAGGTGCTCAGTGGTCAACTTTGCAGCAATGACTCACCTCCGAACCCCCAGGAATGTGCATAAAGGCACAAAACCTGAGTGGGGGCAAGTCTCTATGTGAAAGTACTGAGGAAGCTAGCACCCACCCTCCCTCACCTAGTAGCCAGCAAGTGGAGGCGAATGGCAGGCTGGGTTTGGATCTGGTGTGGACATTACGCTAGTCACCCCTTTTAAAGGGGGGCTGGGAAGGAATTTTCCCCAAACCTCCAGAATTGGCTTCATTGGAGTGTGGTTTTTTCACCTTCCTCACAGCGGGTGTGAGGATGGACCTTTTCTGGTGAATAGAAAAGGTGGTAGGCCATATGTCACAACTTATTTTGTAATATTGTGCGGATGTTCAGTGTAGTACTCCATAAGGAGGGCAGAGAGAGACCAGATAAATGGCCTGGTAAAGGACTTAAAAGGAGGTATTGGATAAAGAAACAGAACGGAGGAGGGGGTTTGGGGACTCCCATGACCGGTATGGCAGGGAGCCAACCCCCTCCATTCTCATAGCCCTCCTTAAGCATCTTGCAAGGCTGGTGGATGGTAAGGTTGAAGCCATAGGTCGGCTGGGGGACCTGGATGGAAACAAAGGGGGGCTGGTGGAAGCCCCAGAGAATTTATGTGAATAAGCTTGGATTAAACAAAGGGGGGGCTGAAAAGCCCCGGATAATTGATTTGAATAAGCATGGATTTGCCTGCACTGTACACTTTATCTGCCAGGTAGTCCCAGACATCTATATAATAAAGTTGCGGCCTGGTTAAAACCCATAACAAGTCTCCTGTCCTTCTTGCGGTATACCCAGACAATTGTTTTGGCCATTTTTTGGGTTGTGTGTGTTGGGGAAAAGAAAATGATTCAAATGAAGTTTTGCTTTATTGTATTTCAAAAATGGTTAGAGTTAGAAACATCAAACCTGACTTGTTTTTTTTTGTCCCAGTTGAAGTAGGAATAACACTCCAAAATGTGTTCCTTAGTTTTTGTGTTAGAAACGTTTTTAAATCAGCACTTTTTTACATGAGCATTAGAACATTTTCTCTTAACTTCTTGTGTGTTCCATTCCTTCCACCCAAATCACTTAAAATATCAGGTACACACTGAATCACTTTAACTTTAGGCCACCCATAACTACTGAGGGCCGTAGATAGCATTCCTGTAAGAATGTAGCTAAAGGCAGCTCAACCACTAAAGCTTCCTTTAGTCCTGAGTTGCCTTAAGCATTTTTATTGTAAAGGCGCCTTTAAAACTAAAGCATAAGGGCATCTTTGTAGCTCTCAGTGTCCTTTGCTATATAAGGATACCTTTACTGAAGGTGCTTGTACAACTCTAAGGGCCTTTTAACTATTTTCACCCTTCAAAACAATGAACAAGGAACTTAAATACAAAAACTAACTGTAATGCAGTACTACTGTTGAAAAATCAAGCACACAAGTTAGGAAATTCAAAAAATTAAGATTTCTAATACACTGTTAACTCAAACATACCGTATGTATGTAGCATTTTCCATATTATTTGATCCAGTGTAGAATTTTTTAATTTTAATTTCTGAATTTCTTAATTGTGCACATGACTCTTCAACCGTAATGCAGTATTAACAGTTGTACCCCTCATTCTCACATGGGATGAATTTAAATAAATGAGAGAGAAGTATCAGCTTTTTATGCTGAACACAGTATGTGTGGTTTATTTTTTAGTCAGACATTTCTCAGTATGCTCCCAAAACTGCTTCTGTAATAAAATACACTTATTGGAACATTAACTATTCTGATTTATGTTTTTATTTAAAATAGAACCAACTAAAATATGCATACTATCTAATATAGAAGTTTCAAATGCTGTAATTTAAAAGTTTTATAAATATTCGAAATTAAAAAGAAATCTTGATTTTTGCAAACCACATTGGTCAAAAATAACATGATTTTCAGCTTGATTTCTGGGTCAGATTAGTTCATAGCAAGTTGTAAAGAAACTTGTATTCAAATCTATAAATGTATCCTATGTAGCTAAGCAACAGTATTTATACTAGAGCCACTTCTCCACTTCATGTATGTGTATAACTCTCCACTAATGCCAGTGAGAAAGTTGCAGAGGTATTGAAGGGACAATTATGCTCCAGTGTCTCTGATTTAAAAGTGTGAAAATGTCTTCTAGTCAGGACAACATGTATTTTATTATTCTGACATCTGCAGTTTCTGGATGGATTACCTTAAATTTGTTATGCCATGTTAAAAGCCTTGTTTTACGAGGCCAGCCTCAGCTCCTGGCCTTAGTGTCAGGAACCCTGCTACGTGATGCAACATGTCTTGTTAGGTTTAATTGACCAAAGCTGATTTGTTAAAACAAGTCATTTGTGCTGTAACTTATGCCCAGGCCAAGTTGCTACCTGAATCTCTTGACCTTGACTTGTCTGGGTCATGAAGTGGCTTCGAACTGCTTGACCTTTCCATTGTTTAACAGTGCCACTGTTTCCTCTGATTCTTTTGTGGTAGCAGCTGACAAGAAGACTTCAGCCCTGACTTTACACCCCAGTGGATTTCAAGGCATCCCTCTGGAGTTGCTGTGTCTTCTGTTTGATATGGTCTGGCTGTAATAGTCGTCTTTTGTCTGCTGACAGTGATGGGGACAAATTGGCAGCCCTCCTTGGTGGAAGAGGTGGCAGAGGGATTACTAGTTAGAGGGACACTGCGTTCTGTTTTGCTGTATAAAAAAATTCCATTTCTTTTAGCGCGTGTAGGATCATTATCTCTTCCAAGAGAAAATGCCACAATTCTGCATCAGTCAGATGCTCTTAGTTCATTTTTTGAATTTTATATCCACCTTAATGTGTCTATCAAAAACACTCTTTGAATGTAATATGCTGGAAAGGGGGCTTGGCCTTGATAGTACTTTAGGATGAAAATGTCAAACATGGGACTTTCATTGTAGCGTGTAGCGTTGTTGTAGCTGTATTGGTCTCAGGGTATTAGAGAGACAAGGTGAGTGAGGTAATACCTTTTATTGGACCAACTTCTGTTGGTGAGAGAACACTGCAAGCTCAAAAATGTGTCTCTCTCACCAACAGAAATTGGTTCAATAAAAGATATTGCCTCACCCACCTTGTCTCTTAAACATGGACTTGTTACTTCATAGGTGCTGGAACTAGGGGTGCTGACACACCCCCCTGGCTTGAAGTGGTTTCCATCCTGGGGTTTACAATTTGTTTCAATAGCTCTCAGCACCCCCATTATACATTGTTCCAGCACTCCTGTGTTACTTCCATTTATTAAAGAATTGCTTAAGGTTAAAGGGACAGTTCATATTAGTGTCACAAATGGCTAAGTAACTGATTTCAGAATTATTGTAAAACTTCCTTTTTAGCTAGCTTGTGTCCAGGGATAGCTGTGGTCTCTGTAGAAAAAGACTTTTTGCCCAGTAAGTTAATGTAATACCTAAATTTATTAAGAGAAAGGAGGGAAGAAGAGAGAGTGTTTTACTTCTCTCTCTAAAATTCTTGCCTTTGATGGTACAGTGCTTGCACTTTTTAAATGTCTGTGAATTACCCTTGGTTTGACGAACAATCAATGGTGCAATATCCCGACAGTCTCCATAGTATATATGTTGCTGTTTCTAATCTCAGATTCTTCATGTGTACGTGTGCTTCCCACAATCACTGTTCAGCTAGCAGAGTAGCTGATACTTTGAGATGGGCATGACAGCTAATAATCTGTCTCAAACCCTGGGACGTATAGGAAGATGTCCCTATTGTAATAATTGAATAGGTAGATCTGTGTAAAAATTAATGACATAGTATGGTCTAACTGGTTTTCAGAAATCACAAGGAAATGGTTATTGGGCCTACCAGTAATATTGCTGTGATAAAACAGCACTAAATTGTAATCTAGCACTATTCAAATAGTTAGTAGGTTATTAATTTAAGGTCTTATCCTGAAAGTTTACTCACATGAGTAGGTTTATTGAAGCAAATTAACTTCACATAAAATATTTTTTTCTTTTATAAAATATCACTAATTTGATTTTGCAACACATGATCATACATTTTTTTTAAATCCATCTGTGTTTTATAAAAAGCAAAAATAGTTTATTAAATCTGTGTGTATGTATACATAAAATAGTCGTTTGATGTAATTATAAATGGCCAAACAGATCTTTTAAATTTGATTTTGGGGTAAGACGTTTTCAATCTAGAGAGATTTTTTTTTAATGGCCAACCTATAAGCCCCTTGAAAATATGCTCACCACAGCTGCATGCAGTGGGTCCTTTGGCTGGCTGGCTGGAAGAAATGGCGTTGTTTCCACATAGGGGCTCCTGCTGCAATTGGCACCAGAGAAGGACGAAAGTTTACCAGAATGGAGCAGGGAGGAACAGAAAGTGGCTGGACTAAGTGGGGGTCGGTGGTCAGGGCACTGCCCTTCCAGGTGATTGGAGGGAGGGATTTATACCTTTGGCAGTTCCAGAGAAGTCCTCCACCCTACGACCCCTGGAATGCACTGTAGGCATTTATGCTAGTCGCCTTTGTCCTTGGGGGCTGGGAAAGATCCCTCACTGACAGATTGGCTGAGATAGGGTGGTTTTTTTTGTTTGTTTGTTTTTCCCAGTGTGGATCAGAAACCCAGTGGGGTGGGCAGGAAAGTTAGGTTAAAATGTTACAACTACGTAACTAAAAACATGTGGCAGTGTCCAGCATAGGCATTTATTACAGAAGGGTTATGGTTACTGAATAAAATGGACTGGAATGGGATTTAGGAGACAGCATCCCTTAAGGAAGCTAGGGCAGGGGGCCTCTTACACCTGGCTCATTGGGGAGCTAACCCCCCTCCTTTTATAGTTCCCTTAACACTCAAACTAGGGTAGGGCAGCAGGATCCCAGCAATGGGCTGGCTGGGGCCACATTGGAAAGTGGGAGGGCTGATGGCAACCGTCCCAAGAAGGGGGAAACCATTAAGAAAATAACAGTAACCTGCTTTGTACAGCTTATTACTGGGTATTCTCAGATATCTGAAGTGAATAAAGTTGCAGCCTAATTAAACGACTTCCATCGCCTCCTGTCTTTCTTCCGGCGTGGCTGTACAAAGAAGGGTGTATCTAGTGACACAGACTAGACTGTACTTCCTTAAATGGTGTCATTGTCAGGGGCGGCTCCAGGCCCCAGCACGCCAAGCGCGTGCTTGGGGCGGCACGCCACGGGGGGTGCTCTGCCGGTCACCGGGAGGGCGGCAGGCGGCTCCGGTGGACTTCCCGCAGGCATGCCTGCAGAAGGTCCGCTGGTCCCGCGGCTTCGGTGGAGCATCCACCGGAGCCGCGGGACCAGCGGACCCTCCACAGGCACGTCTGTGGGAGATCCACCGGAGCCTCGGGACCGGCGGCCGGCAGAGCGCCCCCATGCGGCGTGCCGCCGTGCTTGGGGCGGCGAAATCGCTAGAGCCGCCCCTGGTCACTGTGATGATAATCCGAAGTATTGGTCAGTGGTTAGGGTGGTAGCCTGGGACTCTGGAAACCTCTGTTCCATTCCTTGCTTTCCTGTTGATTTTCTGTGTGACCTTGGGGAAGCTACATAAGTGTCTCTGTGACTCAGTTCCCTGTCTGTAAAAGTGGGGTGATAGTACAGGGGTGTTGTGAGGATAAATACATTAAAACATCATTGAAGTAGTTGGATGCTTTGGTATTGGGGGCCATGTAAGTAGATAGATACGAACTAAAAAGTTTACAACTCTTACTTTTTTTTCCACTGTGAGCCAAATCCTCATGCCAGTGCCCAGCCCAAAGAAGGGTTCTATGTTGTGTAGCAGGTTACCATCTCCAGCACCTCCAGCTCAGTGGTTTGAGCATTGGCCTGCTAAACCCAGGGTTATGAGCTCAGCCCTTGAGGGGGCCACTTAGGGATCTGGGGCAAAATCAGTTCTTGGTCCTGCTAGTGAAGGCAGCGGGCTGGACTCAATGACCTTTCAGGGTCCCTTCCAGTTCTGAGATAGGTACCTCAATTGTCTCATGCCCTATGGGTGAAATTTGCCTCAGTGTGGAAGGCCAGCACAAAGCAATCAATGTCCTGAGGTGGTAGTGTGCAGCAAGACAGGTAGTAGGAAAGCAGCTGTATGAAGGAGGGGTGTCTGTATGCTGCAGAGGGCTCAGCAGAGGTCAGGCTGCTTACCATATCCAGTATATGGGAGTCTTGTAGGAGCCATTGGCTGGAATGGCTTTTGTGGATGGGGCCTTGTGGCCTGTCCATAAGTTGCAGGTGTGTATGAATTTCATCACCCTTCAATACTTCTGGAGGTCCACACATATAGCCTCATTACTCACACTTTGTGGGAAAAGCACCATACATGTAAACATGCTTAATCATGAAAAGAATACTCAGAGATGAAAGAAACTGATGACAGCAGCTAAAATTTATGTTGACATACTTGAATGGACACTGTGAGTACAACTTAAAACAACTTCTTGATGATTTGGATAGATCTTGTTTGTAAGGCAGGTGATGGTGGTTCGTTCTTCAGGTTTATTTGGTATTGGAAGTGATTTAGTATATTTTATTTTTTTTCCCTTTCAATTTCTTTTAAACGGCCATCATTTATTCTGAAGTCTGCATTGGTTAAACTGAAGCCATCCAAAACATTTAATTAGTAACTTGAGCTATTTTGAATTCATTGTGCCATTCACCTTTTCCTCCTTAAATCACGGTCTCCTGTATTCCACGACAATATTTTAGGCTTGCTAATAACCTCGCTGTAAGATTGTCAAGATTAACATGCCTATTTCTAATATTGTAACTTGATTTTAATTTATGCTTGCACAACAAAAAAGTAAAAGGGGGGGAGGGGGAATAAAGATTGCCCACTTCTTCCCCTCAAAGTAGGATTTAAGCATGAATATACTGTTTCCATTCAGTTTGCTGCTAACAAAGAGTTAACATTAAAAGGTATTCTATTGTTTGTCTGTTAGTTAAAGAATAACCAGCTGTGCAGAAAGTAGAATTGGAAAATTGATTAGGCTGTCTAGATTCAGACACATAATTTAAAGTAATCTGTATCATGTTTTTTTTTTCCACATATGGCTTCAGAGGTGAGTTCACTGTGTCTAGTGTAGTGATCTATAAGGGTTTATGTTCTGCAAATTGTAGACTTTTTATTGATTTTAGTACATTTTGGAGAAATTTTGAAGAGGTTAAGAATATAAATTCACTATTGGAATTGGCTTAATTGTAGTTGAAATCTTCAAAAAAGGATGCAGAGACTACATTTTACTTAGGTCAAAAGGGATTGTTTCCCCTCTTTTATGGTAACTAAAAATGTTGGTGTCTAAATGTGTATTTTAAAATAGTCACATAATTTTACATTGGCATATGAGTGTGTGTGTGCACACATGTTGCAGTGCTATAATTCTTTTAAGGTCCTCCATGGTTCCTTGTACATTCTTTTAACTCTGTTGGTGTTTATAATCTGAATATTCTGTGGCATGATTTATAGTTATCATGTAATGATTTCTGTTCTATTTACAGACTCCAAATAAAGGAAAAGCTGCTTATAGTAATATGAGGATCACTGGTCTTTCAGTAATTAAATAGACTTGTTATACTGCATTAATCCTTTTTGGAACATTTGGAATGACTTCTTAGCACTAACAAGCACAGCATTAGGGTCCACAATTAATCTGCTGTTTGTCCTCCAACATTTGTGTAATATAAAACATGTGCACTGAAAAACATATTCCAGTGTTAAGATCAGGATCACTGTAGGGACAAATATTAAATTGTCCTAGTGGCTTGTCCGGTTCTGTGAACCAGAAGTAGAATGGAAAGGGTGGTTAGGATAACATGGTTAAACCTTGTGTTTACAAACCATGAATTTAAGCCACCAGTATGGAATGTGTAATGGAGTGCTTGGGCTGAGTCCCTACCTTGTCTTTGAACAGAGGCGTGAATGCTGACTTAGTGTTCAAACCCCTTCCTGGAGTTTGGCTTTATTGGTAACTCAGAAACAGTAAACCAAGATAAACATCAACCTAAACTTCCTCCCTGAGCTTGGCTGTTCTAGAGTTGCCCTCCTGGACTGTCACTCTGGTAGCTCCCTGGTTCCCTTTGGCACCAAAATACTCACTTTATATCCTGATTGGAGCTAACTGCCCCACCCTCCCCATAACCCATAAAATTCAGCTGTAATTATCCTGAATCTCAGTGCAGAGTTTTAGCTCCTAAGCCGAAGCTGACTCAGTAGAAGAGCCCTGCATTTCTACATCATATACAGCCTTAAAGTATGTTGTCCCGTTGCAATATGACAAAAGTGTTATTTAGCTAAATATAACCTAGCAAGGTTTGACCTTGTCAAAATTTAATTTATATTAATAGAAATCTTTATGCTTGCTGAAAAGTCAGGTAATAGGATGAACATTAATGTACAATTCTGGGATCTGTTGATGGATCTACTGAGAAGTCTATACACAGATCTTTTGTTAAAGTCCATAAAAAGTATGTTCTCACTTCCATATGCATGTGTCACTCCCCATAGCATAAAAATTAGACTATACCCTTAATAATTCATTTTAGGTCCTATCATGGCTTTGCACTTGTTTTGGGCTATAGAAATACCGTGCTATTTGAGTAGTTTGAAACTGGTTTAGATCATGTGTTTGGGACCAACTAGTAAGAAACTCTATGAGGCAACCATATTAGATTATGCAAATGAGACTACTGGCTAGTAATAGTTACGAGTAATATTTTGGAAAACACTGATTAGTGACGGCTTTATTACAGCAAATGTATGTATGGAGTCCCCAGCTTTCATTCTAATCCACTGAAAACAGATGTCAAAGTATCCCAAGCAGAATTTAATGTTTAATTTACATATTGCCTAGAAACTACAAACAAATCTTTTAAAATTCTGTTATTTAATCCTGTTAGTGTGTCTGGAAAATGCACCCTTTATAGTACAAATATTGTACATGCATGCATTAATATATATAGTGCATGTGTGTTTGTATAAATTTGCTGACTCTTTATATTTGAAACTACACAGTATACCTTGCAGTGCAAGGGGTTTGAGCCTCTTGCCAGTCATTATGTATTTTATTGAAGTGAAGCTTGACTCTAGACAATTCTGATAACTTATTGTTTTCCAGTCTCCTTCAGTTACTGTGGTAACCAAAAGTTACAATATATTACATTTATTCCAATGCTGGGTTTCCTTGAAGGCGTGGGGGTCGGTGGGGATACACTCATCCTGTGTTATTTCCTTTAATAAAAGACAAATTCAGTGAAACTTTGAAAAAAACATTATTTTTCCTCCTCAATTTATTAATGGTGATGGATAGTACATATTATAAATATCCTAAATTTAGATCGGCCCAGAGTCCTGTTGGAAGCTCTTTGACTCAGATAATCTATTATTACAGTAACACAAAAGTCTGATGAGGTTTCTTGGTGTCCTGGATTCCAGGAGTGTTGCAGAGGGAAATCTATCCCTATTTGGTATCATTGCCTTTTGTGGTCTATTCAGGAGCTGTTCTGGTGCATGAAGAACCGAAGCAACAAAACTGGAAGACTGTCTATGTCTAAAGTATTTCTGACTTTGTAGACATAATCCTGCAAACCCTTAGTCACTTAATAAATCCCATTGGTTTCAGTGGAGCTACTCACATGAAGAGGGGGTTTACAAGATCAGGCCCTTCTTTCTTGAGACCCACTGCTGCCATGACACCTAAGAGAATCTCACTGACTGTTAATGATAAGTTTGAGGAACAGTTTGGATGCAAGCCACTGCTTGCATCCGAAGAAGTGGGTATTCACCCACGAAAGCTCATGCTGCAAAACATCTGTTAGTCTATAAGGTGCCACAGGATTCTTTGCTGCTTCTACAGAACCAGACTAACACGGCTACCCCTCTGATAGTTTGGGAATAGTGTATTTTCTTATTTTTTTACATTGTGTTTACAAAATCTGTTACTATGATGTGGCCTATCACCACCTTGGCCACTCTCCTTACATATTGTACCTCTTCCCCCTATTCTGGTCTTTATATTCTAAGTTCCTCCAGGGATCAGCCCTGCGTGCAGCAGAGCAAAGACTGAGTATGTGCAAAACCAAGCTTTATGCCAGCTTTGTATTTATTCCTTTTTTAAGTCCTAAACAGGGCATCAGGCATATAGACTAAAGAACGTATGTGTTTTGTTTTAGGAGCTTTTAACAACCTTTATTGTTATTTTTTATCTTGCCATGTACTTCAAGCCTATGCCATGTTTCAGTATCGGTTGAATTTTTAGACTAATGTACTAAAAGTAGAGGTTTATAATGGATTTGCTCATTCTGATTAAACTTTAGAGGTGTGAAAAGCATGTATATGGAAACTACAGCAAGAAAATATATGGATATAATTTAATTTAGGGGCAAATCCCATTAGCAGAGCCTGAGTAAAAAGGGGTCACAGTGTTAAAATGGATTGAATTTCCATCTCTCGAAACAGGATAGACGCTGCAGCCTAGGGGCAGGAGTAACAGCTTTCTGTGCCCTTTTTGTGAGGGGCTTTGGGCTTGTGGGAACCCAGTGGCTGTGATCCTACCCCTTTTCTGTTTCACTCACAATCCCTGTTTGTGCTTCTGACATCGAATCACCAGGGAGCCTTGTTTCACAGCACACAGAGGTGTGCGGAGTCCCATTAGTGGGCTCTGTTCCTCAATCGCATGACATGTAGTGTTTGTACTCATTCTGGCCTGACTGAGTGAAATTTTTAACAGTTTCTTTTTTGCACCTTTTATTATTCAACTTAGCTGATAAAAGTTAAAGGACAATTAAACAAAAATCCAAGTTAATCACTTTTTTCTCATCCATATAAGGTAGTAAAAATATTTGAAAAATGCTCCACCTTGGGAGAAGTATCCTGTGTTAGGTAAACACTAACATTGAGAATTAAGAAACTGAAAGTGGGGAAAGTAAGCAAGAATAAATAAGGCAAACATTAAACATTGCAGCCTCCATATAATGAAAACCTCATGATGCCTTCCCCAAAGAGAAGCATAGCAAGGAATAATAAAACAAACTCAAAGTGTTCTCAACACTAGGGGGTAACATAAAGTAAATAACCCTTCTAAGAAGACGGGAATGTCATTAAAAGTCTACAAGAAATTAATCTTGGATAGATTCCTCATAAGAATCCAATGTAATTCCCCTCCCCTTCATTTGTCCTAAAACCTCTCACTCAGACCAAAATATTCTGGCAGTGTCATAAGTTTCTATTTTTAAAGAATAGTGCAATGTCCATTAGTAGGAACAATGACCATATCAATACTCAAGCAGGAAAATTCAATCCTTAATATCAATAACATTCTATGGGGTTTAATTTACCCAGTGATATTAGGTAAAGTCATTAATTATTGTCTCGTGAAGCATAAATAATGTCATCAAAATAGTTATAGGAATTAGAGAAGAAAAGGATGTGGTAGGCTAACTATCCATCACCCTAGCAAGGCATGTTGTTTCTCTAGTCTACTGTATATTTTTAATACTTTGTCCTGTCCATTTTCAATGTTTCAAGTGATATCCTTTTCACTTTTTTGAAATCAGATTAGCTGAAACTCTATTTTCAAATATGATTCAAAGCCTAATGTAGACAAGAACTTTGTGGTCCACATCTGGCACTGACATGTTAGGGCCTGTATGAAAAATGACTTGCAGGCTATATTCTTTTTTTTACCAGCCATGGAGTGTAAATGGCATGCATTTGTGTGTGGGCATTGCCATTGATTCTGAATTAATTTGTGTATAATACTATTCAGTATCCTTTCTAGTTATTTTTATTTTTCAGATTTATAATTCCATATTCAGAAATCATACATAATAGCCGTATAATTAAGAATATGTTGTAACAAGTTTCTTTATATTCTGGAAGATGCTTCTTTATAACAATGTAGGAATTTCATAAATAAGTGTTTGTGGATCTTTTTCTTTTTTTAGTGGAAATATTTTTTTCTCCTCTTTGTTTTTTATTTTGATAACCATTTTATCACTGTATGCCATTAATAGCTTTTGAAAATAGGTAACACACAGAAAAAAAAACAGTAAACACTTATATAAGGTTACAACACATGTTCTGAGTCCTGCTGGCAAATTTTATGGAATTACATTTTCCCACTTAAAATGGCTTTCTGTTCCTATTGCTGTGAGAGAGACCCTCACAAAAACAGGGGAAAATAGCTGTTCCCAAGTGCTGTTAAATGAACAACAGACTGAAAAATCAAAAAAAATATAGACTTTCTCTAATCTCTTTGTTATATTAATCTAAGGGGTTACTTGTAACTGGAATATGTAAAAATATTGAGACAAAAGTATTATTTAAGTGTTCTTTTAATTGTTTCAGAGAGCTGTGTGAAAATGCAACAACGAAAGTAACTTTTACAAAATGTGGGACTTGGTGACAGATTTTTGTGGTATTTAGCACATTTTACAGTGATGTGCAGTATAATACATTGCTTTTTGGCTCTGTTGGCATTTAACCTGGGTTGCAGTATGTCTTTAACTGAGATGAGTGCCATGGATTGCTTTATCCCCCACAGCAATATGTTTCGATTCACATGAGAATATATTATCCTGGGTCCAATTTCATTTATGCTAGAATACTAGAGTTTGGTGGTGGCACTCGATAATTTCAGGTAATTGAGGAGATGGAAAGCTATCAAATCTCTTTCTAGGGACCCTGATCATGAGCTAAGACTTTAAAGTCTATTTGCCTCTTCTACACAGTTTACCAGTGTTCCTAGATAGCATGTGTGAAAAGGCACCTATATAAGACACAGCCCTGAATACTGGGATTGTCCCTGTAAAATTGGAACATCTGATCACCCTAACTGTTCCCCAGCCAGTCTTCAAGCTCTAGAAGAGCTCTGTGGGACCAAGTAGCTTGGGGCTGGCTGGGTGACCTAGGACTGCTCCCTCTGTCTTAGAATCGACACCTCTGCCCTCGCTAAAGAGGAGCTCTGGAAAAGAAGAGCTGGGCGGCAGGAGAAGGGGAAGCTTCTTCCCTGCATAGTGATAAACAGAAGTGCAATCTCTCTGCAAGCGGGGGCTAGCTGGAGGAGTAGGGGGATCCGTGCCTCTGTTTCCTGTGAGTTGGCCAGCACTGAGGAAGTTGGCGGGCTGATTATCTTTTGGATAATTGAGATTCTTCGTATGTATATAGTATGCATAAATTCGTTGTCATGATATGTTGGATAAGACTTTTACGTGTTTCCAAATGTAGAAAGTCTAATAAAATTTTGTATTTACAAGACCAGGTCTCCAAAATGAGCTCCTCTAGCCCAGGGTTTAGAACTGGGTTTACTGTTCCTTTTTTAAAAATAACCTGCATAAACTGGGGTAGAGGAACATGATCTTCACTGTTGGTGCAGAATTCAAGTGTAGCATTACCAAATTTGTTAAACTTCTCGTATAGAAATTTAAATGTTGTGAACGCAAAGTGGATAAAAATAATAATGAAAAAGACTTTTATCATTTAAATCAGATTACTTGTTGCTACTTCTTTCTTCTGATTTCATAATATTAAATTGGATGTTTTGTACTTGTTTCTTTCATTAGTTTCCTAATTTGTACTTGAATTTCAGATTTTACATAGAAATTTCACTTATAATGGTCTTCTGTGCTGAAAAAGACAAATATAGGGCCTCATTAACATCTTTAATGTAAGCACTGCACAAACTCAAGACACAAAATGGATAAGCAAATAGGCTTTGTTATACTTCCTACTAGCTCCACCTTCCAATAAATTAAACTTCCATAAGTCCAGAAAGCTGAAATGCTTTGTCTATGCTATACTCTCCACAAGGATTTGAAGTAAGTGGGACTTGTGCTAAGTTACTTAGGTGCTTTTGAAAATTTTACCTCGAAGGGCCTAAATAAGGGTTTGGAAACCTAATTTGGGCTCTTAATTTAAAAAAATTGTCCATGCATAGAAAAAAGTTCACAATAATGTTGTTAATGTATTGAAAGTTTAAATAACTTTTTCATTGTTAACACTAAAGCAATTGTGTTTTGAAATGCCAAATTTAAGCCTCTAAGAGAAAATTTTAAATAAAAATAGCGTTAGCCTCTGGTGCTGCAAATACTTATGCACATGTGTAACTTTAAGCACACTGATAGTAGTAGAACTATTCATGTGAATGAAAGTCTGCAGTTGCTGAAGTGTTTGCAGGATTAGGGTCTTAACTTTCAATGTTTTGGTTTTTTGCCTATATCAGTTTTGTAAAATTCAGATAAGAGATGCTACCAGTAGTGATATTTAAAAAGCAAAGAAAACTGGCATTAATAATTTAGTTCATTGTAAATTTTAATACAAAGTTGCAATAGCACACATTTACAAATTAATTTTATAATTTTTTAAAAAAAAGCATTGATTTAAATCACGATTTAAATTGACGTACCCTGCTCAAGACTAATCTGTTCTTCTGATGAGAAACATCCTTTCTCATGTGTATTTTCCAACTTTTGTATTGAGCTATGTGAGAATCTGAAATATACTCTTCATGATTGTGCAACGCGTGCGTGCATGCACACACACACACACAAATAGCTTAAAATGAAAGCACAATGGAAAGGATTAAGGATTAGTGGTGTATTGATGCTTCCACTGCTATCCATTTCATAATTTAAAACACATCACTGAGGCAGTTGGGTGCATTTTCCTGAGATAGTGTATGCTGCACATTTCTGACATTGCAGCATGAATAAGAAATTGATTTTCAACAAGTATGGAAGGATGGACACATTGCCTGTATTCATAGCTTTTTTCTTTGTATACTGCAGATTAGCAATTATGTGAGAACTGTATCTTTGACACTACAAAATCATGAGATAAATCCTGATTTCCAAGTTACTTGCATATGGTTTTTTAACATTTCTTTGTTCGAGTGTGTCAAAATAGCTGTAAATGACTAACAATTAGGAAAGACAGTTAAATTTTCTTTCAGAACGTCTGTGTGTGTTGGTCATATGTAAATTTAATTTAAGTTTCTTGACTCTGACAGTCAGGAACCTGGATTTAATATTCTACATTTGGACTAGCAGGACACATCCTAGATAAAAGGAAGGATGTACTTTTCACTATGTTAAAATTTAAAAAGGCAGAAAAAACTCTACAGAAACTTCAGAGCTGTAATCAGCCAAGTAAGATGGATTTCACTTAAGTGCCTGATAATGTGAGAATTTAATAAGTAAAGTATTGCTAACTCACATAATTTTATCTTTATCCTTGATGCTGATGAGATAATTTGTGAAAACCTTTGGATCCTGTGAAATTCCAGGGTCCCAACACCTGTTGCAATGAGTTGACTTTAGATCTGTAATTCCTCTTTTATTTTATTCTTTAAACTTAAAGGGTATTTTTAAATTGCACTTTCCATTTCTCTCCAACTTTACTTTTCAAGATTTAGCTGTGTTTTTTGCTTAAACTTTTGACTGGCAGAATGGTGCAAAAACAGAGGCATTATTAGCAAAATTATCTAGATTATTCTTTACTATTCTATATAGTTCAAGATGCAAAACTTCTCTGCATAGCAAGTGGAAAAACAAAGACAAAACAAGGCTAAATTTACGACAGCGTGCCCATATTTTTGGATTTATAGACCAAGTAAATATGTACAGAAGAACTCGCCTGTGAGTTTTCATTTTAAAGATCTGGATTTCCACATGTTAAATCCAAATAATAACTGCATAATGAAATATTATATATTCCCAAGAGTTCAGTATATTGATATTTTGCTAAATAAAACGAACACTTGAACATGTTATGTTTATGTTACACTGTGCACTTTTCCAAGTGTGGTAAATTCTTTAATCTTTTGAGAAGTTACAAATGTTGACCTCCAGTTCTAAGTCTTCTATTTTACTGTCTCAAACAGTGTTTATATGGTAAGAAAATAATTCTTCTTATACCGAGGTTGGTTTAGTAAACTGTGTATGTGTTTGTGCATGTAAGTGAAAGGAGCTTTTGATTTGCTGCAGCTTAGTCGTAGTCATAAGTGACCTGGTATGCTTTTTAGCATACACTTTATCATTGCTGGATTTAGTTTTCTTTCTTTGTGTTTTTGTTGTCTTTTTTACCTATAATGTCAAAACACAATTATTTGGAGTGGGTATGTTCACTAATAGCAGTTTATCTCTGTGTGGTTTATAGACAAAGTTAAAAGCCAAACTATAATTACATCCATGTTTCTAACTTAGCAGCAAGCTAGGAAAGTGAAGCTGAAGTATGCCATGGATGTTGTGCATCCAGTGGGAATTACAGGGTAAAGTCGTTGCTGTGCATTTTTTTGGTTTTAGAATAATTGTTACTTAAATTTGGTTTTGGGGGTTTTACCACTGTCTGTTGTGTTTATATGACCACATAAAGAGCAGTTAAGTTCTGAAGTCAAGTTTCTTGACTTCTTTTCTTTTTATATTTATTTACCAGTTATCCTTTCATTTTCTTCTGACTCGGCAAAGTTGTAAATTACAGATAACTTTCTGAAGCAGCATGACATTCATGCTATGTGGAACCTATGGAGTTCTTAAGTGTGTGTGTGTAATTATGGCAACCATGTTGAACTTCCCAATTGACCGTTTTAGCAACTGACTTATTTTCTAATTTGTTTGCAGTATTGTGGAAGCCGTGTTGGTCCCAGGATATTAGAGAGACAAGATGTGTAAGGTCAATTTTTTCTATTGCACCAACTTCTGTTGGCGAAAGAGATAAAAGCTCGAAAGATTGTCTCTTTCATCAAGAGAAGTTGGCTCAATAGGAGATATTACTTCACCCATCTTGTCTCTTTACTTTCTAATGTTCATTAACAGGATTCAAGTTAACTAGCAGCATGTAAGTTTAAACACAAATATATTGACATAAACATCTGCCCTTTCTGTGACACCGATAATCCTGACATTTTGAATAATTCCTGTTATGTTGTAAGGCAGAGATGCATTTAAGCATATAATAGAACTTATTATTTGGCAGTTAAGTTTAGACTTTCATTGAGCATTAAAAGGAGTGATGCTTTTTAATTTGTTTGTTTATTTTTCCACGGTCCTTGTAAATCATGGGCTTGTTAAATACTTTTTCTTAGTAAGACAGATTTGAACTCAAGAGTTTCAAAGTGGCTCTGAAAGCACATTATGTTTAATCTGCCAGAAACCAAAGAGATAACAAAGAATATATGAAAATCACCCATTTTTTAAATTGCAGCAATGCTTAGAGCTGTTCTAGGCACTGTATAGACACATAGTAAGAATGAGTCCCTGCCCTGAAGAGCTTTCAATCTAAACAGACATGACAGACAACAAAGGGGCGGAGAAACAAAGTACAGAGAGGCAAAGTGACTTGGCTAAAGTCATACAGCGGGTCAGTGGCAGAGTTGGGAGTAAATCCCATGGTCCTGAATCACAGTCCAATGCCCAATCAATTGGACTGTATTGCTGCATTTTTGACTTAATGAAAGTTATGCCTGATCTTTGCACTAGAAACTACGTTAATGTTTTTGTTTCTTTGAGACTTCCATATGTTTATTTTGTACAAATTCTATGTGATACTGTTATTTTGTGCTCCAACTTTTATAACACAATTAAGGCACAATCATGTCATAAGTGGGTTTCTCAACAGAGGACACACAGCCATGCTAATGAAGTTTTTTGTTTAAAAAAAAAACCAACAAAAAAATGAGCTGACTTGTCTGAGGGCAGGTCTACACTTAAAACTCTTCATGAGCACAGCTGGACCACTGTATCCCTTCAGTGAAGGTTCTACTACACCAGCATGAGAACTTCTCCCATTGGCATAGTTAATCCATCCCTGTGACATAGTTATACTAATATAGGTCTGGAGTATAGACCAGGGCTGAGTCGCTCAGGGTGTGGATTTTTCATAGCCCTGAGCGACATAGCTATACCAGTGTACGATTTTATAGTATAGACCAGGCTTGAGAAATTGTGCTAAGACATAGTTATCAGTAGTTGTATGTAAACACAGTTACAGCTAGCATAGTTGTAATCTCAGTGTGGACAGGGCAATAGTGAAACAGTGTAAGTGCTTACTATACTAAGGGTACGTCTACACTACCCGCCGGATCGGCGGGTAGCGATCAATCTATCGGGGATCGATTTATTGCATGTAGTGTAGACGTGATAAATCAATCCCCGATCGCTCTCCCATCGACTGCTGAACTCCAGCTCGGCGAGAGGCGGAAGCAAAGTCGACTGGGGAGTGGCGGCTGTCAATCCTGTGCCGCGAGGACGTGAAGTAAGCGATTCTAAGTCGATCTAATATACGTCAACTTCAGCTATGCTATTCTCGTAGCTGAAGTTGTGTATCTTAGATCGATTTCTCCCCCCCCCAGTGTAGACCAGGCCTAAGGTTCCAGCTACATATGCATTTCAAATGTGTTTTGCAATTGTGTTTTAGCATGGGTTAAAATTAGTTGTGACTAGACTGATTTATAGTGCAGTTTTGGCTGATTTTATACCATTGCTGATAGAACCAAACTATGATATTGTTCAAGGTCTCGGTGTTTACTTTGAAGGCACTAAATATCCTGGGTCCAACATATTGAAAAGTTCATCAAAAGCTTTGGGATGAGGATTTGAGTGTACGTAGTATTTTTTCCTACCCCTGTTCACATGGGTAGCTATTGCTCATGTGAGTCAGTGGAATCACTTGTGTGAGTAAGGATTGCAGGATTGGCCACATAGTGCTAGAATAGGTAATGCACAGCTGCAGCATTGAAGCATGTTAGCTTAATTGCTTTGTTCTTCCAGCACTTATAAATCATGGTATTTCAGCTGCAAGCTGCCAGCCACACTTTTTTTGAGTCAATGGGGTCACCAGCTCTCTTTCCTTTGGTTCCTTTGTTATGATTATTTTTCACTTGTAGTGAATAGTATAATCTCAACAATGATCTCAGTGGTACAGTATCTTCAGGTTTGTAAATGTAGGTTTTTACTGGATGAATTTAAAATAACATTGGCAGTGCCACCATGTGTATTGATAGGAAGGACACTAGGTACTCTGATTTGATGCAGGGGGGAAACAGGCTGCACATTTTTTAAACACAACTTATAATAATACTGAATAACAGGTAGAATAATATTTGTAGGCCAGGCTCAAAAGGCCAAAAAAACACTAGAGCACTTGTGATATAACCCAAGTAACATATCCACAGATTTAGCCTTTTCCTTTTGGGTCATTTTGCCAAGGGCGCCTGATAAAGACTTTCCATTACATCCTCATCTGACCCCTTTTTAAAAACCTTATGCCTAAGGCTGTAAGAAAGTTGTGATGTTTTGTTCAGAAGTTGCTGCCAGAGTTTGACACTGCAGTTCAAGGCTTGCAGCCTGCCCTCCAAATCTGGGCAGCAGCACAGAAAAGAAGCCATGTGGCCTGCTTGGCTCATGAAGGCAAACATGATGGAGGGGCAGCTGGGCCAAATTTGAGTGGCATTGTGATCCTGTGTGCCAGGTTGCAATGCCACATGCGCTGATCTGGCCTGACTGCCCCTCCATCAAGTCACAATGGGTGTTAAAAGTTATGGGTTTCACAATAAAATTGCAGCCCATGATTTTCTTACAACCTTACATATGGTCATGTTTCAGTGTAAGTAGGTTTCTCCAATCCCTATGTCACAAAAAAGGCGGCTATTGCCTTTTGATAATTGCAACATTCCTAACAATCATTTCAGCTGGAAACCTAGTCACATATCCAGAAGGTAGTTTCATCTTCTAACCTGCTTTTTCCTTAATGATAAGAGGGAGGGAAGAAAAGATTTATGGGTGGGGAACTTGTTCACTCTCATTAAAGGAGTGAATCTGATGGACTGCTTCCAGTCAACAGCTGGGGTGCCCATTTGCATGGATTGGCAATATTCAACCCCAGTAATCACACAAGGCCATTTTGTACTGCCCCATTTCTTGTTAGTAGTGGTACCTCATTCAGCTTGATCAGAGACATTTAAATCCACCAATCACCCTGAGTTGTGCAAAAGAAGGAATGGACATTATAACAATTCTCGCCATCCCCATAACAAAACATTCACTCCCGCTACCCCCACTTGGTTATGGGCACATTCAATCTGATAGTTTTTGAATATTGGGCAGAAAATGTGTGGTAACATTACAGTATTTAGTAGGACAGCCCGAAAAGCCTGACACTTGAATTTGGCATGATTTGATAATTTTACTCCCTGGCTCCCCTAACTCTGTGTTTCACAAAATGATTACTTTTCATATGGTAGAAAACTATTTTCAAAATGAAAGGTTCTAGAACACTCAGTGTCATAGTAAAGACAGGAAAATAATCAGTTGAATTCCCAAGCTAGTAGCTGATATTGATTCTTCTGAATTAATATTTGTCATAGAATTTGGTATGGTCACTCTTTTTTGTGTCTGAAAAGAGAGACTCAGATTTAACCTATGTACCTTGTTAGCTATGTTATGACAAATAGCAGCAGCTGTATAAACTAATCTTTTTGTAGCTTTCACACATGGGACTCAATTAACAATGGGCCGCTGTCAGTATCTAATCCTTTCTATCTTTTTTTTTTAAAGTGTTCTGGTTCCTGTGCACTTTTCCATGTGTGACTCAACTATTTTTCCTACCTATACACAGAAGAAAAGGCCAGACTGTAAATGGATTGAGCTTACTTGACATTATATAGATGATTTATAGAAAATTGTGGCACTCTTGTTTGCTTTCCTGGTAAATTCAGATTAAAATGAAGTACCTGTCACTTGCAAAGGCTGTAATAATCATAGAACCTAGAATTAGCTATGCTTTGGAATTCCTATAAACAGAGCTTTACAGTGCAGAGTATTAAGAAGATATAATAGTTCTGAGTATGTAATTGAAGCAGTTGGTGGTAAGGCAGAAGAGGTGCAGATTCTGCAAGTACCTGTCATGATAAGCATGTGAATCTGTGGTATGTATTGTGCCATGCAAAAGTTTATTTTTATCTATGGCACAATCTAGGAATGAGACATTGAAATCACAAATAACTTTTGACCTCTTTAGTCAACTTCCGTATGTGTATGTTGCCAGAAAGTGGAGGGGAAATTAGATGTGCCAGTACAATGGAGGAACTTTGAAGCTAGTGTTGTAGTGTTGGAATAACAGCGAACACAAGTGCAGGTTCCAGTTTAAATGTACTTGACATTTGAATTCTTGTCTGAAATTCTTGCTTTAGATTTATCTAAAGAGGACATCTGAAATTCCAGTGTCTTCTACTCTGTGGCAAATGAACAAGAATGGATGACAAAAGGATATAAAGATAGAGCTCAAACAAGTTGTTAATTCTTTCTTTCACCTAGGAAGACTAATGAAAAGCTTAAATTACTAAATTCAGACTAGACCATTGTCACTACTTGCCAAATAGTACATGCTTGTGCATCTGTCTAACCCATATTTGAAAGCCACAAACAGAAGCACATAATTTGGCACAACACCAGAAACATGCCTCGGCACACTTCTGGTGAATCTTCCAAATTACTTATTGGTTCAAAAAGTCCATTTTGTGTGTGTGTATGTGTGTGTGTGTTTTGACTGCCTGGAGAAGTTTAAAAATAATTCTGCCAGAAAAACATGTGCATTAGATTTGAATGTGGGATTTGATGGTTTTGTATCAGTACTGATTCACAAGAAGTTCTGTTATCAGCAGGCAGCTTTCTGTTTTTATAGTCAAGGGATTTATGGAGTTTCTGCTACTTGAAAATGCCCCAAAAATACATATAGAAGATTTAAAAAAAAAATTGGCAGAGCTCTGAAAGCTACTTATTAGCCTGATTTTTTTTTCTTTCAGTGCTGCTTTTTATCCTGTATCTTTACTTGTCTTTTATTGATTTTTTCCCCCAATAGACAGTGTCACAGGGCAATACACTAAGTAGTGCACAGAATCACTCAAAAATACAATACAAACTTCAGAGTGTTTCCCGCAGTCAGGAAATTAGTCTTTTTTCTCTCATTGAAGCCATTAGTCCTTGGAGTCTGACATGTCTTCGTTGTGAATTGAGTTAAGGTATTTTAGCAGATAAATCTCACTGAGATTTGTGTGTAAATCCAAATGCATACATAATGTATATCACAGAATATATTAATGGTCACATTTTCCATCGTGCTCCATCTTTACTTCAGAACTGAATAATCAAAAATTCTTCAGGAATAAGAGTGCCCACTTGAGAAGTTATTCTGGAATAACTATCCCAGAAAGGTTTCAGAGTAGCAGCCGTGTTCTTTATCCCAGAAAGCTATTTTGTTAAATTTCCAGTGTAGACAAGCCCCTCCGATTTGTGAACGGAAACTTCTTTAGTATAAGAAAATCATGTAGTTACCTAGCTAACCTGTTTGTGTCACATGCTTGTATCCACACTTGGATTCTATGGTGATGGACATTGTGTGAGAACCTGGTTAGAAATCCTGTATTTCAGTATTTCAGTATGCTCAAAACCTTAGACACATACACATGGCTGACCAACATCTCAGATCTCATCTTTGCTACAGAATGAAAACAGTGTTGAAACAAAACTCCTGTCCTCAGCTGGGTAACTCAAAAGGTATTTTTTGGTCTGGACGTTACTCAGGTCCATTCTACCACACCAGAAACAGTCTAGGATGTTTTTTCTTTCCTTCCTGCTTTGAATTCAGACCTCTTCTGCTGGACTGCTTCAGTACTGAACTTTCACCGTTGTTTACTCTTTCTCCATCTGACCTCAACAGAGGGCATCATCTTTATTATTTTTATTATTATTTTATGAATACTTATCTCTCACATAGCACTTTTCATCCGAGTATCTCTAAAGCGCTTTACAAAGGAGGTAAGTATCATTATCCCTATTCTACAGATGGGGAAAATGAAGCACAAAGTAACTTGCTCAAGATCACTCAGGCCAGTGGCAGAGCAGGGAATAGAATCCAGGTCTCCTGAGTCCCAGTCCAGTGCTCTAGTCAATAGACCATACCACTTCCCACACTGACTCTCTTTAGAGTGAGCGTCTCATTTCACTAATTTCTGGGAAGTTCAGCTGAATTGGATTTTCTGCCATTAGATCTACTTGGCCTTCTTTCTAGGTTGCCGGAAGATCCTGTGTGCCAAATATATAGTCTTTTCTTTTCTGTCAGTTCCGCCTTGCCTTCTATTTCACGTGCTGCTGGCTTTCCCCAGCAATATAGCAGTGGTCTAGCTGATACTGTGAGCCTATCTGTGCTACTAGATCAGAGGCCTGTGGGCTGAATCCAGTCTATTTGATGTATTTGTGTCGTGCACATGGAATATTTAGAATTTGCATAATGTGAGATTTCATTTTACATAAGTCAATAATGAAAACAAGATACAGAACAGAAAATATTACATGACTCAATCAAAAAATGTCTTGACGTGATTTCTACCTTTCTTCTAAATACAGTAAATCTCTTCCCATCAGATCTGGTCACCGTTATTTTTATTTTCTGAAATGAAGGGGAATTATCTATTAATGTCCTTGTCATTTGGCATATCTTCTCCTAAGGGCTGTCCAAGTTGATGTGATTTTGACAGCCCCAGGAGGAAAGAGTGTGTTTAGCTCTCCATTACCAGTATGGTTTACTGCTGAAAATGTATTTAAGGGAAATATGTTTTCTCCATGGAATCCAGTAACTTGACTTACAGTGATTCATGATAAAACAACAACAAAAAAAAACCCTCAAAACACCTCTTTGATATCATCTCTGGGTCTAATGTACCTCAATGGCTAATTTTCTCATTTTTCTGATTCCTAAAAATTCAGTTTTAATCCTTTACTTCCAGTGTTCTGCTGAGCTAAGCACATTCCTGTATTAGTGTTTTATTTCTCATGTTGGCATGCACATAAAAATCCAGCAGATAATGCACTACCCCTAAATTTTTCAATTTTTTCTTCCTAAACAATTAGAAATAATTTATTTAAGTCTCTGATAGTGTTTCCAAAGCAACTGGCTATGCTGTTGAAGCTCCCACATCCCAAATTCTCATGAACGTTTTCACATACCAAATCAAGAAAAACAGTTGGACAATGGTGGCATATATAAACTATTGGGAAAGAACAAAGAACAGAGTTTGAACAGTGAGACCAGTAGACTCCTTCCATTTTTGGAGAAACAGGTCCTATGTATCAGAGGAACATATACTGAAGATAAGCTAAAGTTCAAGGCCATCTAGCTCAATTGCCACAAGCTGTCAACAGACAAATGGGAAATCTTTGATAATTGGTTCACCAACGGGTGTTACTGTCTTGTTCTAAGTTTCAAATAAGTCTAGATAACATGAAGATATTAAGATTTTTTTTTTAATAACGCCATTTGTAGGCATGGAAAACAGACACCTTCTCCTTCCTGTGGACACATGTACTCTTGTATGCTTTTCCTCATTTCCTATCTTGCCCAAATGATTTGGAAAATAAGACCAAGCAGAGCATTTCTACTCTTAGCCTTGCATACCCATGGTTCCCAAGGCTTATAAATATATCAGTCTGTAAACCCTGGGACTTCCAGATTTTCAAGTCTGCACTACCACTACCCCCTTATCCACTATCACCTTCGCAGATTTTATTGTACAGCCTGGAATCAGAGCGTTGGAGCCTTCCACAAAATAGATACTCCCTGGAACTGGTTAACTTTTAGTTAAAACCTCAACTTCCAGAACTTACAAAAGTATATGGAGGACTCCTTTAAGCTGGGGATCAGTACTCTGCTCTTGGGGTTGTTGAGCCAAAATTTCTGGTATCAGCATTCACATTTCCCATTTCTACATAGCTAATATTCAGATTCCCTGGTGATGTGTGAGAATGTGAGTTGATTAGAATACAGAAGCTCCTAGGAGGCTCCAGGTGGCACTTCAACCTGGTTCCAAGGTCCTTCAGAGGAACCCCACTTTTTAACCTTCTAATGGAGGCCTCCCCATATTTCTTTCTATCTCCTTTTTTATAGTGATTATTTTAGCTAGGAGAGCAAGTGAGTTGGGACAAAATTGGTTTCCTTATTTGAAAAACGGACACCCGGTCACCCTACTGCTACAGCAGTCCAGCAGCAAAGAACAAAGTGGAGGGTAAAAACCCTAAGTTGCTTTAATAGTGGTGAAACACACTAGTCTACCCATGACTAATGTTCAGATTGGTGGAGATAGCCATTGTGAGAAATAAAAAATACAGGTAAGGCAACTAATAGTCTCTTTGGAATACCTAATATGGACAGAGCCAAAGAGTGTTCAAAGCAGGTTTAAAAAGATCCATGTCATCTATTCTGTTGTTCATATCTGGTTTATTAATGGAGCCATGTAGAACTATACTTTAAACATGGTTTTCAAGCATTTCTCAGTATGTAATGAGGATGACACACAAGATCTCATGTGCTCTAGTTTCTGCATTTAAGGTTTTGGATATGCTTAAAACTTGGATATGTGGGCACAATCTGTGTTTTAGTGTGTGCAAATCAGCTAATTGGCATCTACCTTGTGCAGAGAAATGTATTTTAGGCTCACATCTGGTTTCAGTAAGCTCAAAAGCTTTGACATGAAGACTTGCACATGCAGTTTTGGATGCAGGTCACTCTTGAAAATTTGGCCTAATTATGATTTAATGAAAGAAAAATAACCGAAGGCAAAATCCTGGAAGCCATGCAGCCCCCCTCCTCCCTCAAAATAGTGAAACTACTTCAGTTTACTGTGCAAGGATGTGGAGGAGTTGCTCAAGGGAGACTTCAGCCACCTGCATGCTATCTATATTTCAGAAGCTTTACATGAGGGGGCCAAAATTGGAGTATTTGATGTAAAGGTCCAATGGCACTGCTAAGAATAGAATTTAGGAATCTTGACTTTGGTCTTTTATTTGACCCAAGAAACAGTGCCTTTTCCAGTTACAATTTCTTGCAATGTGTCAATTAATTGCTAGCAGAATTGGGAGTAAAAAGTAGAAATGTGCACAGTAATTAAACAGAAATTCAAAAAAGTTCTGAAATTCATACAGTTATAAAAGTTATAGCCGCAGAAAAATGAATCAAAAACAAGTGAACTTATTTTTCTACATGTCAATAACTTAAAACCAGACAAATTGATTTCCCAGAGGAAATTTCTATTAAAAATAATAATAATTGGCTCGTGGCCTAGGATTGTCTGTCATTTTATTTTATTCAAGAAGATGCATGTTGTGACTGATAATTAATTTAAGACACATATGCACAGACTTGTTTACAAGCTTTGTTAAATGTTTCAAGGGCTCCATTTCACTTTGCACACACTGGTTCAAGTACTAATACACAGAACACATTGTCAGAATTAAACCTTATCACCCAGTGGTCAGGAGTCAGGGTTCAGGGTACAATCCAAATGACTCTGTGTGGTCTTAAATCAGAGGCTTAAATTTCCTTGGTAAATTCCTGGCCCTACTGAAGTCAAAGCCAAAACACCCATTGATTTCAATAGGGTCAAGCTCTTACCCTCAGTGCCTCAGTTTTTCAATTTGTAGGATTGATATATGGCTACTTGCCAACCTCCCAGAGGTATTAAGGTTTAATTAATGTTTGTAAAACACTCTGAGGTACTCAGATAAAAGGCAGCAGTGGTCAATATCACAAAATCTGTAATTGTCAATGCTTTCCCACACTGTGGTATTGGAGATACTGCAGTATTACCTTAGACTTAAAATAGGAAATAACTGTGGTATTTCAGATACTGTGGTTTGGTAACTGTTAGTAAATTTTGAAGGTGATGTGTGTAGAAGTCCAAAAAAATTAAGAGCTAGATTTTCAAAAGTATTCAGTGCCAACAGTTGTTTCCATTATTCTCAATTAGAGCTGCTGGATGTGGATTTTTTTGAAAATCTGACCTTAAAATATTAATTTTAGGACAATAAAAATAAAGCAGCTTCTTTTTTAAGCCTATTAATTTTAAAAGTAACATGTTCAATCTATTAGCTCAGCCATATAGGCTTGACTATGTTGGCATTTCCAGGAGTCTGATTATCAAAATGAACCTCCATGTTTCTGGTGGCAGTTTTCTGCTCACAATAAATGGTGCCTATAGCTTTTCACTGTAAATGAATTGCCAGGAAAAGTCACTAATATAAAGCTGTGGAGAAAATAGGCCATTCTGCCCATCTTGCCTGGAACTTGAGAAAGACAGAACATTTGCATACAGGTGATGAATGCAGGCGTTGCCCATTTCTTCCATACAGAGTGGAGCATTCTGGTCTCACCGTTTCATGTTCCATATAGAACTTAGTGGCCACCTTCTTGGATCATATTAGAGCTTTGAATGTCGGGCTGGGCCACAAATATAATTTAAAAATGAGGCTAGGCCCCATTATACAACTCTGTAGATCACATTTGGCCACCTCTGAAATAGACTGAAGCAGCAACGAAAAAGCCATTGCAATCTGTTTTCATCTTTAATACACTAAAGACATTAAACCACCATAGGAGAGGCTCACACGTACATGAAATATCATTGCTTTTATGTTAGGTTTGTAGATAATGGAAACTTTTCACTTCTTAAACCAGTGGTTTTTAACCACTCTTACTTCAGTTTTGTCACTGATACCCTCCCTGCCTTAACAATGAGATTTTGTTAGCTGCCCCCGTGCCATTCAACCGAACGCTATTGCAAGGCTGGAGCTTGGAACATTCCAAGCATTGTTGTTGGAGTGCAGACAATTGAATTGATGGCATTGAGCAATGGCTGGTACAGCCCAAGTATTAGTTTGATAACTGGTAAAATGGTAAAACTGCCCCAAATATTTGAGAGCTACTGCTATTAGTTACCACTTAAAAACTGATCCAGGTTGGTAGTCACCCTAAGTGCCAACTGAAGACTGTTTGCTATCTTATGTGAAATGAGTTGATGGTTTCAATCTAGTTCCTAGTAGAGTGGTATCTGTTACAAAAAAGGACCATTGAAATGGTTGGTAATCTCAGCATAGAGACCCAGGAGTGAATTGGCATGGAAACTGAACAAATCATATTACCCTTTGATGTGGTCCCTTTAGAAAACGACTGAGGCACATTGACAGAATGGTGAGAGGAAACCTGAACTGCCACTGCCTGTGCATTACTTGCTCTGTAAATGGAGGATTTTAGTATGTCATTAGGTATGTTTTTTCAAAGCAGCCAAAGATTGAAACTCCAGAACATTCTTACCTCATCCATTGTGCCATAACTATTGCAGGGGTTTTGAAACAGTGGGGATATGTGCTGTAACTGCTGAAATGCTTTGACACAGTGAGGTAGGTTAAGGTAAATGTTTGCAGCACTAACTCTGATTGGCTTTTTTGGGGACTTGTTTTAGTTGGCCTGAATCAGTCACTTAATATTATTTGTACATGACATTCTGTGGTTTAATTTTTTGATATTTGCTACAGAGTAATATGAATCCAGGGTGTGCGATTTGCCATTTTCAGAGTGACACATTTCCTCTGATCAAATCTAAATTTTCAAAGGTTACAAGAAATCAGTCACTGTAAATGTGACACTCTGTACCTCAAAGTAGCACCCCGGATTCCCCATGTTCACCACTGTGATATTATTATGAAATGTTTTGTACAAAGTATGCACTGTGAGGTATCATTTTGTAAGTCTTGATCTGTTAAACAATAATAACTTGTTGGATTGTATGTGCTATCATTGTATGTGAAATTATGAAGTATTATTTTGTATGACTGAAATATGTTGTGAAGTTGGGAACACCCACAACCAGCCTTTCAGTTACAACGAAGGAGTAGCCATCAGTAACCAGATGGTGTTAATAGCTCTTCAACACACAAACCACTATCCTAGACTCCTCTTGGAGGAGGCATGTATGCCATGGGGGAGGACTAACCCACGTCACAGCAAAGATCTTTCCAGCAAGCTAGAAGAAAGTATAAAAGAGAGACATGACATCATTGCTTGGCCTCTTCCTCCCTCCCACCCCCAACTCAACATCTGGAAGCATGTCTGGAGGACAAAGACTTTGAACTGGAAGGTAGTCCCAGCCTGTGTACGGAGTAACTGTAACCTGCTTCAGAGTAGCAGCCGTGTTAGTCTGTATCCGCAAAAAAACCAGGAGTACTTGTGGCACCTTAAAGACTAACAAATTTATTTTAGCATGAGCTTTCGTGAGCTGCAGCTCACTTCTTCGGATGCATAGAATGGAACACACAGACAGGGGATATTTATACATACAGAGAACATGAAAAGGTGGAAGTATGCATACCAACAGGCAGAGTCTAATCAATTGAGATGAGCTATCGTTAGCAGGAGGAAAAAAACTTTTGAAGTGATAATTAAGATGGCCCATAGAAGGTGTGAGGAGAACTTAACATAGGGAAATAGATTCAATTGGTGTAATGACCCGACCATTCCCAGTCTTTGTTTAAGCCACAGTTAATAACCTGCTTGTACATCTATCAGAGTGAGAAAAGCTGTTTGAGTCAACCCTTGCTTAGACTTAAAGTTTAGGATTTAGAATGTGTGTTTACTTTTTATTATTCTTAAGGTAACTATCTCTGACCTTTATGCCTACCACTTACAATCACTTAAAATCTATCTTTATGTAGTTAATAAATCTGTTTTATATTTTACCTAAAACAGTGTTTTGGTTGAAGTTCTTGGGAAATCTCACCTCAGTTTACAAAGCCTAGTGTGTGTCCATTCCACATTGAGGCAGTGGCTAACTACTTCATGAACTTGCACTGCCCAAAGGGGCCTTGAACAGTGTAAGACAGTACAAGCTTGGGGTGTAGGGCTGGAGCTGGGGGGAATTGGCTGGAGTCTCTCTATTGATGGTTCATGAGTGACTGGGAAATTATTCATTTAACTCAGTTGCGTGTGTGTGTGTGTCCTGGCCTGTGGATGTCTGTGTAAATGCGGTGCTTATCAGAGGTTTGTAGATTGACATCAGCATCAAAGTGTCAGAGGCAGCCCAGGCTGGTGCATTTGGAGGGCTCAGTGGTCCCACAATCCAGGTTGCACCCCGAGGACCTCTCACAGTACACACAGCCTAAAAAAGGAAGAATGGAAGTTGCTTTGAAAGAGCTTCACTTTTACAATGAATAGCTGTGCAGAGGGCAACAGCTGGATATAAAGATAAAGGAAAGGAAAGCAGTTCAGTACTGCTTACAGAGATACATTTAGTTACAGCATACTAAAACAAGAGTTATTTTTTGCCTAAAGGATGGTTTGAAATACATAAATTGGCACTTTATAAATAACAATAAAAATCAAGGCAGGAGGACAGAGTGTTGAGACTTTTAGAAGAAGATTATGATATTATTACACTGATATGTTTCCTTTCAATTTTTATTAATTATTATCTAGAGAGGAAAATTTACCATAGAACATTTTTCTAGGTTTCTTTTGCCATATGTTAATATTATTTCTGCTTACAATATCTGTGAACAGGATTGGTTTTGGAGCTGATTGTTTGTTTGCTAATGAGCAGAATGTTGTCTTGATTTTTTTTTTCTGATAAGCCACACAAGTCATAACGCCTTCTCCACACAAAACTCATATGTACTGTTGGTGTTCAGAGCACTTTCCCTGTAGATAAGATCTGGAATTCATGGTCTTATCTGTTAAATGTCATCAGAGGTGAAAAAAAGGCTGTTTCCCTGTGGCTAATTGTGGTGAAGTGACACATTATGTTGTACTATAGTTAACAACTTCAGGGGCGCCAAGAACCTGTAGCTCTGTCTCTTGGGAGTGGGACTTTTCCTCTTTAGCTCAGCTCCAGGAAACTTGAACATTTGTGTTTTCAAGACCTCATAGGGAAGGAAGTAGGGGTGGAGATGTGTGTTGAGATTAAGTGGATATGAGAATCGCTGTGCTGTGTATGATCTAGGAACTGCAGAATTTTATGAGACACTCCTTCTGGCATCTACTTTGGTACTTTTCAAAGTACAATGGCAGTGGTGCTAAGTTGTGTGCAGAATTGTTTTGCATGTCAGGTTGGTATAGACCAATCTTTTCTGTACGCCACTCCCTGCACTTTGGCATACATAACTTGTCTGTGTGTGCGCACGTGCAGGCGTGAACATACTGTCAAGTATTCTTCAGTTCTGTTTCTTTGGAATACATTGTCATTATTCATCATGGAAAAGGAATTTTATAATTGTGGGAACTAGTTATTAAAAAATAACTTGAAAAATATTTTAAGCAGTGCAGCATTAACTCTTCCCTTCCTCCTGTTGCATTTACAAGTAATACTCCTCTGACTTCATAAGGATATCTAGGCATATGAATACCATGCATTTGGTCACTTTAAGGAACAATACATTTAAAGGAGCTGAAGGTCTGACAAGGATAGTATTTTGAGAATAAGGGAGAAAAAAAATTAAAAGTGGTTTATTGAAACTGGGATCCAGAATTACGATGAATTTTGTACTATAATGATTTCATTCAATCTTCTAACATCAAGCTACCAAGGGCCAAAGTCTGCTCTCATTTACAATGTTTTAAATTAGATTAACTGCTACACCAGTGTAACTGAGAGTAGAATTTAGCCCCAGATCAGTAGTGGAAGCCTCCAAAATGTGTACCAAAGGGCCAAAGTTAATAGCAATGATTTTTTGCTGTATTTAAATGCAACTGCAGGGTATTATCACTATTTATGCTATAAATGTTGTGTTCTTTCCTTATTGTAATAAATATACAGTACCTGTATAGTTTGATCTAGTTATTTGTTTTCAGATCAGTAAAAATGTACAAAACATCCATTTCCCCCACCTTCATCAAATAGTCCATTAGAACCTTGAATGTGCCCTCCTCTTCCCCCGCCTGCTTCCTCCACAGTTCCCCTGCTACTTTTACATCCTGGAGAGAAGAGACCTTTATATACTGCCACCACAGGGCAGGAACGGGCTGCAGTTACTATGGTAGAACTGGTTGAGTGGCAAACAAAGAGCAGGAGTGTGGTGGAGAGAAGCATATTCATTTTTCCTGTCTACAGATCTGATCCTACTATGGAGTTTTGCCATAGGCTTTAATGGCTAGTTCCAAGCGAAGATCATTCTTCAAAATGTGGTGCACTTGAGCGGTCTGAATGTGATATGCATTTTTTCAGGCACTTAAAGCTGGGTAGAGAAACAGCCTGCCTGTATGATGAATGCACTTCCTGTTCCTGCCTCATTCTGGTTCTTCAGTACTGACACATTCAAGTGATAGTCATTTATTTTGTAGGATGAATATGAGTCCTCTAGTTTGACAAAGGCAGTGTTGGGACTGCCATTTTAATGTTTAAGATATAGAAATCCAGAGTAAATTTTGGGCTAAGTAACAAAATTGAATGAATCAACCAAAATAACTTCTTTTGAGTAGGAAAATTATAGTTTAAAAAAAGTGTACTAAAAGTAAGGTTCAGCACTGGTTTCTCAATAATTAGCATACATAATACTTTAAAAATATGAAGAGCATAGAAGACTAGTATAGTCTTGTTTGAAAGTTAACTCTGCAACATTTTTTCACTAGAAATAGAGCTAGAGGTCTTTATTTGCAAAGGGTGGTGGTTGCTACACACACAGTGAAAAATATGTACGGTACTTCATAAAGGGGAAAAGGGTATATGGGGTGATATCTCTTAGCAAGGAATACTCCATCTATTTTTCTGGTGGAACTTTTTGTATAACAAACTATTAACTTCAGTTCTAAACAGTAAACAGTTATTTTGTAGTTGATATAGTTCTTAAAAGTAAGCTCTTAATTCATAAAGAACTGAATAATTCCTCTCTTATTAATTGTGTGCTATCCTGAGGTAAATGCTATTGACAAAAAATGACTTGGGACTGCTATAAATTGCATGTAAATACCTTTCTAGGGTTTTATTTGTTTGAGTTCCTGACATTTTGTTAAAGCAGCAAAGAGTCCCTGTGGCACCTTATAGACTAACAGACGTTTTGGAGCATGAGCTTTCGTGGGTGAATACCCACTTCGTTGGATGCATTTTGTTGTTCACTGAAGTTAAACACAATACATTAACACATAAAATGGTTCGTTCACCTATTACTTTATTTTGATAAGAAACACGTCTGAGAATATTTTAATTTAATTAGACATATGCTGTATTTCACTTCTAAGAATGTAGTTTCTAAGATGTGAGTACGTTGCCGTATCTTTTATAATGGAAAATAATAAGCCTTTCCAAAAAAGTGCAGTAAAATATAACAAATGCATATGATAGCTGTAAATACCAGAAACATATTGTGATTAAAAGAAAAAAGCTGTCATCTACTAGAACTGTGGGATGACAATATATTCAACATCTGAAAGAATGATTTGTATTTTTACTGTAGATGATTTTGTTTGCCATAATTCCCATTCCATTCTCCCCCTCATCTTGTGTACAGTGCTGCAGAGATGTGTTCTGTAAGACAGTTTCTTCCCCCAATCCCTTCTTGGAAAAATAATAATGCACATTTTAAAAAATGGAAAGGTGGAAGCTCATGTCTTGTCTTTTTGGGCCTCTTAGCCTGATTTTGTTGTTGTTGTTGTTCTAGTGTACAATGTGTTTATTTCTACATGTGACAAGTCTGCAGTCGTGTGTTCTTTCTGAGTTATAATGACTCAGATGTCATAATTAATTTGATGAGCAGGTGGGGGTTATTAGCCTTGTGCTTCGCTTGCTAATAGCTGCACAGCTTTTCTAAAGTACTCTTTCAACTAAGGAGGCATTTCTTCACATAGAATAAACAGTGCAGCACAAAAGCCTCAGTTAGATAACTATCCATGGGTTTGAAAAGCTGCCAAGCAGATGTTGTTATTGGAGCTGGCCCAGACGAGATTGGGCAAGGCAGATGCTCGATGCTAGGGGGAGGAGGTTACACAAAATCAAGATGCTTTCTCCGCAGTGGCTGGAAAATGTTGTGGGGGTGGGAGGTGTCTTCCCATAAACCAAATCCGTAGATAACTGGCCTCATGCTCATTCCTCAAGACCCACCCTTTAATTGTAAATAAATTAGGAGGGGAAAAAAAAAGCCTTCTCTTAATATCCATGTGGGAATGAAACTGAATGTTCGTCCAGCAGTCAGTGACTTCTGGTTTGCATTAGATCGGCTGTGTGCAATTTTTGAAGGGCCTAAGAGACTTTGCTTCATACCTATCAACATATGTAATGAACATGACTGCTCTGACATTTACCAGAACTCTTAGGTTCTGCTTTATTACTATAAATTAGGTTGTGCAAATTTAAGACAAAATGCTGTTTTGTTTCCTGTCACCTCCCAATATAATTTTTTCTGTTCAGGTTTTTCTTCTTACTAAAACATTACGAATATCAAGTATCAACCTAACTTTGTATTACTTTTTTTGCATCAGAAAACTCTCTCTTAAAAATCAAGTGGATTTTTGTGTGAGACACAAGTAGATTGGACCAAAAATTAAGCTGATCTGTCTTGTGCCCACAGTAGAATTTTTTTTCTGTGTGATCCCGGGCTTTTTAGAACACATCTCTCTGTTTAGATTAAATTCTATAATCTCATTTTTCTCTGAGTTGATCTCAAGCCAATGGTCTGGGGATTTTATAGCCAAGGGATAATTTTTGATAATGGGCTATTAAAACACTTGGAGCTTCCATCCTGTCTTTCAAATCTATATCTGCACAGATTGTCTTTCTGGGGGGAAAAAAATCTCTCACTTGGCAGCCAGCATTGGATTGTTTAGCATAAATGATATGAAGGCATTAGACACTGCTTACGCTAAACACAGCAGAAAAATTATAGCACGTGTCCAAGGTGACTAAACCATGTAAGATCTGATATTGCTAACCCCCAACACCTACATTTTATTTGTTACCTGGAGCTGCATTTTGTTGTTTCTTCCTGAGTGGTGCACTCAGACAAAAGGGTTATCTCACAGTTTCCTTTACCATGGAAATACATTGGTTTATGGCAGCTGGACAGCTCACATGACTTTCATCACCATTTACAATGTCCTTATTATTAAGTTAAAAATGAATATCTGAACAGAGATCACAAAGCACTGTTGTAAATAATGAATTTTCTTTGAAAATGTATGTACTTTGATTAATTTAATTAAACATGATTTCTATTTACATCCTTCAGTAATCTTTATTAATAAATAAAAACCAGCATTATTAAAAGCCAAAAAACATATTTACCAGTGGGTCATTCATTATCTTCTTCTCATGAGGATTTGATTTTCAGAGTCAAAACACTGAAAGACTGAAATGTTTCCAAATGATGATAGTTCCAAAATTATTGCTTTTACTCTCCACTTCATGAATGATCACGTAGCAGTAGAAGTCAGAATTTTAACATTGTTCAGAAGCCAGATATATAGAAGCATTAATGTAATCTAAAATGTGCTGTTGGATGGCGTTAATGTTTTTGAACATTGAATTCCATTTGTGATTTTTAGATACTTGATATTAATCCCTCTCTTTCTCGCACTTGTGTGTAAAGTGGATAAGTACTGACATACTAGATATGCTTTAAATATAATTTTGCATTATTGCCGTCTTAATTAATCAGTGCTTTTGAAAAGCTAAACTATGACTTTCTAGCCTTTGCCTTAGATATGGTCACAGGAATGTATGGCATAAGACAACAGCCTATGAACAGTATAATTCTAACTCTAGAACCCATTTAAAAAAAAAGATTTTTCTCTGGAGGTCCTTGTCCAGTTTCACTCTGACTTCTTTAGGCAAACTACTGGTGAATCAGTGAAAATTTTGTTTGAGGAAAAAAATGACCAAAAATAGTATTGGGACAACAATTTCATATATGAAACTTTATAACTTACCAGATATTTGAAATATTTGAAACACAGATTCTTGTTTTTTTCCTGCTGCTTTTTCAGCTTCATAGCCATGCTGTACATAATGATCATGGGGAAAAATATTAAGTAAAAATGGGGATTAAATTAAATTAAAATATTGTTAAACATTCTCACAGGCACCAACATGATGGCTCAACAATATTCTAAGCAAAAGCAATATACTCTAAATTTAATGTGAAGTAAAAAATTCCCTCAACTTTAAAACTGAAACCCCTTTTCACTTACATTATATATATTCAAGGAAGGTTTAAGTTGGACATTAGGAAACATTTCCTAACTATCAAGGTGGTTAAGCGCTGGAATAAATTGCCTAGGGAGGTTGTGGAATCTCCATCATTGAAGATTTTTAAGAGCAGGTTAGACAAACACCTGTCAGGAATGATCTAGATAATTAGTCCTGCCACGAGTGCAGGGGACTGGACTAGATGACCTCTTGAGGTCCCTTCCAGTTTTATGATTCTGTTCAAGATGGCTGCTGCTGTAAATGCTGTAACTCTGCAATTGCCTTGAGAGGGACAAACAACATCATGTGAAGTTGGTGAATCAATAAGGGGCACTTTTCCTTTTGACCTAACTACCGTATTATGCCCTAACTAGGACTAAGGGGTCTGGGCTGCTGGAGCTGCCATCTTTCAGAAGAGATCTAGAACAAAGATTCTGATCACAGATGATCATGAATAATTTTATGGCACATTTCACAAGAATAGGACAGTTAGTCTGATGTCCTGGCCCTTTTGTGATATTTGATGTTTTCCTGAAAGCTCCAGCTCCTGTAGTCCTGTGACTACATAAAAATCTCAGCTTCAATGGAAAAAAAGAGTAAGTTTCTGGCTTTATAGTTGCAGATAAATGCTTGAAAACATGATTCCAAATAGCTTAAAACCAAGAAGGAAAAATAAAAAGAACCAAAAATATTATTTAAAAACATCTTGTGATTTAAAGGGGGCTGCCTCATGATTTTTGAACCCTGGGGGTGGGAGTTGGGTAACTGAAGTTAAAATGGTCCAGCACTTTATCCCAAACTCAAGCCAAATCTAAACCAACTTTTTCTAAAGGTGCAAAGTGGTTAATTGAACTTCTACAAACATTCTCCTTTCTTTTTCTATTTCTTCTGTGATTCCCCTTTCCAGCTCGGGCCAGCAGTGCTGAAACACCACAAGACAATTCATTCAGGTAGTATCTCTGGTCCAAATAGAGCCAGAAAATACTAGCCTATTTTTATGACGTTTCCAGCCCAATGCTGCATACAGCATATTCTTAAGAAGCACAGACCAGCTGTCTAATTGAAACTTTTGCCAGTATATGCATGTGGGTTTATGAGGAGTGACTTTCTGGAAAAATTTCCATACCGGCAAAAGCCCTAGTGTAGATGCAGTTATGCTGGCATAAAAGTGCTTTTGCTGGTATAGCTGCTCTGTGAATTTGAATAAGCTATAACAGCAAAAGGACTTTTTTTGAGTCTACAGAGGAAAGGTTTACTGGTCTAGCTATACCAGTAGTACTTTTTTAGTGTTGACCTAAGTCTTCACATAAGGCTTCACATAAGTATAACTAAACCTCAAACCTTCTTTGCTTCACCCATCACTTGTCACAGCTGCGTCTCATCTCAAAGCATGGTGCTTCACTGTCATTGTGCTCCTATGTCAGTTGGGCGCTTTTGAGAATCCCACCTTAAATTCCTTATGATGATGATTTCATAGTGTACTAGCTAATATACCATAAAACATAGTTAAAAATAATTAAGGGATGGCTCCTGAATGAGTGTGAAAGATTGGGGAGGGCACAAGGAGCTTCCTCTCTGCCATGCAGAGGCTAACCGCTGTTGTAGCCCTGGTTCCCCTTTTGCATTAAAGTTTGCTAAGAGCTAGCACCTCTGTAGGCATTCACATCTCCAAAAAGGAAGAGGGAGCCACTAAGACAGGATGCAACCTGGAGCTCTATCTGGGCCAGAACAGTTCTGACTGACCCCTATTATAGGACTGTGCTTGATGGAATATGTTGGCTCTTTGTCTTAATAATATGAAACCTCACTACAGAAATTGGCTATTAAATCTTTGCCATAGAAACGGCCATATTTTTTGAATTATTAAGTGTGTGACTTAGCTGGGTTTTACTGTACAGCATTCCCTTCTTACACTTTTAAAATGTTATAATGTAACTGCTGTTGTATGGTTGGCTCCCAACCAAAGTTCTGAAAAATGCATTTGCAGTGGCAAGTTAAATTACTGGCTGGTTGAGTACACTCTTCCGCCCAAGTAAGTCTTACTGGATAGCGTGAGAATGAGGCTTCTGCAAAGCCTTCGGCACTCTGCTGGCTCTGTGTGACATTAGGCAGAGTATATTGAAAGGGGGCACCAAAGAAAATATCCACCGCCATGGTTCTTCCTGTAAAACAATGGGGTATAAGGGCTCTGTTTCTCCCTTGTAAAGGGGGAGTGCAGGTGTTTCTATTGCTAACTCCTCTCAGGTGCTGGTGCCTCAGATGTAGGAGGCAGAGTACCTATTACTCATGAAAGTCCTAAAAAATGCAACCATACCCCTCTGTCATGATTTTGGAGGGAGTAGGGGAAAGACATAAAATGCAATAGGGTGTGAAATAATGGTGCTTACTGCCCCCAAATCCCAAACACTTACAAAAAAGGAGGTGCATGGAGCCTTCCATTCCTTTCTAGGATGAGAGTATAAAGAGTGAGTAAGTGAAGCTTTCTCTCCCAGCAGGCAGGCAGGAAGGGTAAGAGAAGGTGCTTCATCCTTCTTTAGAAATAGAAATCAGGCTAATTTCAAAGATGGATCCCTGCATGGATGAGGCAATGTCAGTGAACCATATGGGGACCCATATCTGGTGCAGCCTTGGCTAGTGGATGTAGTTCTCTGGTTGGCAGGGGTCCTTTGTTCCAAATAAAGGACTTTGCTTCATGCATCTTGCTGTAATATGTGAAATTATATCTGAATTAAAGATACAGACTCTTTCTTTCTAACTAGTTTGTTCATTTTTCATAGGTAGAGCTGATAGCGCTGATTGTAGTTCAAGTGGCTTTGTGCTTTCCATTATATGTCCCTATTTTCAGTTGCTTATAACTTTGCCAGGCTTTAACCATTTCAGCTTGGGATAAGGAACTAGGGTGGGAGGAAGACTGGGATTTGGCCAGGGAGCCGAGAGAGGGAGACTGGGCCTGGCTGGGCAAGGAGACTGAAACTGGAATGAAGAGTGGGGGACAGGAGTGGAGACTGAGACAAGGAGCTGGGGAAAAAACTGGCACAAAGACCCAGGGGAGACAGAGACAGGATAGGGACAGGGAACAGGGACTGGAAGTGACAGGCTGGTGGGGAATGTGGGGAACTGGTCTGTGACCTCTAGAGAGACTCCCCTTCAAAGCATAAAATGGAACCCAAGATTCCTGAGTCTTAACATTTCTCTGCTGTCATCAAATATATGTGAAACCCAATGGCAAAATGTGTGTTGTCCTCGTTTAGTGACTGGTCCACGCAGTAGAGAACAACTTCCTGCTGCTATTAGTTCCTGTGGCAGCTCAAGTGACAGAGGTCTGTGCTATGGATCTAAAGGTCCCAAACCTACTGAAGAACCACATGGGTGTCAATATGATTACACATGCTTTTCAAAAAACCTTGGAAATTACATACAAAAATATATTAAAAGAATGCAAACTCAAGCATTCAAAAGTTAGGAAATGCCGGAATTAAAGTTGCCCATGCTCGACTTTGTAAACTTAATGTTCCTTTAACATAGTTTTCCCCTTTGGATAATATATAGAAATCTGAAAGACAATGTTCATGGCTTAAATATGGAGAACCCCGGGCCTCACTGGGAGGTGTAGTGCCTAAATGGGGTTTCCTATATGCATTATGCTGGTAGAAGACATGATGCGATGGTATTGGAATGATTAAGCATTGATATGAGACAACCCTCAAAAATTATTGCATTTTTCAAATACAATTAACATGGAAGGCCAACAATCCTAGGATCGCCAATTACTCAAAGGATAATAATCAAGGAAGAAAACTTGGACCATAACCTCAGCTGGTGTACATTGAGGTAGCTACATTGACTTAAATGGGACTATATCGATTTACAGCAGATAATGATTTGGCTTTTTTGTGTCTGGGATTGTATTCTTGCTGTTATGAAATGAAAATGCGTAAAAAATCATAAACATACAATATATATATTGACAGTGGTATGACCATCACTGATAGTAAATCAAAAATTGATATTCCCTGTTTGTGTCCAGAGTTCTACAGCCATTTCATATTATAAAGAATGCTAAGTTCCTAGTTGTATTTAAGACACTAATTCCTTTAAAGAATTTTTATAGCATCATAAACATTAAGAATGAGCTTGGTTTGTCTGCCTTCAGAACCCTGAGACAGAATTGTATATATGTATTTCTTTGGAGAGAAGAATTGGTATATTAGCAAATACAATGGTTGAAGTGTGTTTCTACTCTGAAAATTGAATATAGAACTGGCATAATAGATTCCTATGTTTGTGTCTCAATGATTTCCACTTCAGATGGGCTCAGTTTACATGCGAAAAGATTTGTTTGTTTTTTCTATCTGTCAACTTGCAAACCTACCCTGGGCACTGGAGATTTTGTTCCTTGTAACTTTTTCATCATCAGTAACAGGTAGTCTGCAGGCTAAATTGTGCCCTAAAATGCAATTCTGTTGCCTTGAGTCAATTTGTACTGGGGTAAGTGGTTGGATGTTAATTAACAAACACTGCTGCTGCAAAAGAAGGAATAGAATCCATCTAACACACTCTTATCTGTGGCTGGTCAGAGCTAGCAGGAGTAAAAAACACCTTTAATCTTTAAAGTGAGTGGATATGTCCTTCATACACAGACAGAGGAGGTGTTTTGAGCAAGAAACTGCCATTTTTATGCAGTAAATCTTCAGCCAGTTTTTTAAAATGTCTCTGTAGTTAGTGACTTCTCATCTTTGTCTATATCTCAGGTACTCTCACCTCTGTTGGATAATATCCTCCATTTTATTTTATTAGTAGGTATTCTCAGTTGACTGCAAAAATAGAAAACAGAATACATTCACACAAACATATGCATGTATAAATTTATACTGTGGGTATTTTTGTCTAGACACACTTTTGAACTGAATAGATGCAATCAGTTCATTTTTCTTCACCATATTCACTCACATTTCTATATTTAGACTATATAGAAAGTGATATATCATTTGGGTCCTCCATTCTGCCAACCCTGGGTTGAGTAGTACTTACAAACGAGACTGTTCTTGTGAATATTCAGCATGAATTAGGGTGGCTGAATTGGTCCCTTGAGTTGACAGACAGTCTGGTCTCAGATTGTCATTAGGTAATATACTCATTTATACTGTAGTTTCAAACGGGGTTCCAGTGCCCTCCATATTTTGTTACTCAGCACTTCGGTATTTGGTCATAACTGTAACTTAGTTGATTTATTCCCCAATGTTAGTTTTAGCTGATAGAACTTTTTGGGAAGAACATTACCCAAGGTGAACCTATAACTTCTGGCAGTGATATTGAGAATCATGACATGATAAAATATTCTGATTCAGCAGCTAGCAACGTTAATAGATTCAGCTTTGCATGTAAAATCCAGTATTTGAATTCATGCACATTTTTCCCCTCTCTGCCTGGAAGGACTGAAGTTTCTTTTTCTATAGGAGAAGAGCTGCTAATGATGTGTCTCACTTGCTGTGTCTACATGGTGCATAAAATGAGCTCTGACTCAGACTCACAATCATTTGCAGGAACCAACCAGTGGAGGGAATTGGCACTGGAATTCTTGTTGTTCTTCTCATTTTCTCAGGAATTAGAACGTCACATTTTTGCTCACCATGTGTCATATCTTTTGAAAGGGAAAACAAAATTTGTTAACGAAGTAGAGGAACTTTTGGGAAATACCACAGAGACATTTTCCTAGGTTGGTACTGCTGAAATATTCTGACATATTAGGTTGTGAGCAGTTTGCTGGTACCAGGAGGTTGTTGATGACACCTTATTCCTCATTTGTATGTTTGGCGTTGCAAAGTTGGTGCAGAAACATCTCTTGAGAGGCCTACATGTTCAAACCACATTGGAAGTCTCTAGAATATAAGGTTGGAAAAACTGACACATTTAGCCGAAATAAGGAATTTAGCTTAAAGTCTATGTGAAGTATAGCATTGCAGTATAGAATAATGATACTAGAAAAAAACCCTTTTTGGGGATAAGCATGCCAGATGTTTAAACAATATGGTAGGTTGTGTATATGCTGCAGTTTTGAAAGACCTTGGGAAAAAAGTCATGTCTGAACCCCTACTGTTTAACAGTTTGAGACCCTTGACCTAGAAACAGTTTTAACAGATGTGTAGTTCAAGAGATATGTGTTAATATTTCCCCCTTTCTCGGAAATACATTTCTTGAAAATAGAAGATACTAATTCTTTTTAAATATTTTTTTCTTGTGCATTTTGTGAGGCAATGGTCATTAAAAGATTTAAGGGACCAGTTGTAATGTCAGATGTGTTTCTTGATTGTCTTTGGCACACAATCTGGAGTGGGTTTTTCAAGGTGTACCCTAATTGTATGGAACAAAATGTGGAAAACAATCTTGCCTTGCCTCTGCCTGCCCGCACCAGTGTGGTGGTGCAGATTACCCAGCAGAGTGTACAGAAAGAGTTGTGCTTGAGTTAGCTGGCATTTACCCCTAGAGTTTTTGAACTTACCTAACTTCTGTGGTATTCTGAGCCCCTATCCCTCCTCTACTCCCTCCCTACCAGCTTTGATTCCAGCAACTCGAGTTCATTCCATAACTCAGGTCAGACAGAAATGATGTATTGCATCACAGCTGCCTTTATGAAAGTGTTTATTTCATATCTGAAATGTTTTTATATACATTCGCTTGGCTATGACTTGCAGGAGGAGAAAGAAAAGCAGTTTTACTGGAGGCAAAACAGCCACCTGTGAAAACTAATTGCGTAGGTTGCGTTGTGCTGGTATCTCTGGAAATGATCCATCAGGAAGAAAGTAAGTGTTCTTAATTTGCAAAGAGATTACCTGTATGCCAAAACGACCTCCTTTATCAAAGTGGAGATTGAAATATCCCATCAAATTGGTGGTGGTGTGTGTATCTGGGGGGGAGACAGGAGGGAGTTCCTGCAGAGGAAGGTGTCTCATCCCACTAAATTGCTTAGATAAATGAAAAATGACAAACTTGAGAGACTTCTACTCAATTGTCTCGTTAAGGATTGTAATTTAATATGCACGGTATCCAGTTACTTTCAAACAAGAACTTCAGAGACAGGGCTGCTTTTCAATTTTTTCTTTGTTTCCTCAATAAGTTATGGCTCACAGTATTAAATTATGCCCCCAAACTCCTATTCTCCATCATCTCCCACAATATCTTGCTGTAAAGTGTTCAAGAAAAACAGGCTAAAATGTATGACACTGTAAGGCAAGTGAACAGCTACCTTTTGGTCCATTGTTATTGTAGGTCTTTGAATAGCTGATGAGGAATTGTTAAAAGATCAGGGAAGCTGGTTACTACATATACACCAATAACTTCATGATTTCTGCCACATGCTCTGCTCTTCAGTAGTAGCTGCTCAGATGTGGGATTTGCTATTGGTCTTCTAGATGGCCATTTTCTGGACTGGAAGCTCATAGGGGCAATTACTGTGTCTTCCTATGTGTTTGTACATTGCACAGCACAGTGGTGACCAGATCTTGATTGGATCCTGCGGGTACTTTTGTAGTACAAATATTAAATTGGAAAGCCATGGTGCTGAGTCAAATTAAGCTACCATGCAACAGGACAAGTTTAATTCCTGGCTTCAGCTGTTTAATTTTTCCAAGGTCATTTGAATTTTCCTCCCTCTGGTCTTGATGTCCCTGAGGGATGGACCAGTCTGAGAACTGACCCGGTTGTTTCTGTCAAAATGAAAACTTGCCATTAATACCATTACTGTGATTCCTGACCAGCTTGGCTGGCTGTAGAATCTGAAAGTGGGTCTCTGTTCTTTCTCTGAATTTCAAAAGGGGGTACATGAAATCTGTCCATGAAAAAATGATGAAAAATTGTATTTTTGATTGTATGTGTGTATGGGATAGCTGGCTAATATTTTGTTCTTGCTGGGTCATTGCTATTTAAATTTAGTCAAAGCAGAACAGCCTATAGAAAACTGTGTAAAAGCTGGTTCTCTCTGTGGTTCCTAACCAAGAAAATAAAAGAATTATTTTCCCAACTTTGGTTTACGCTTCCTCTGGCAGAGATCACATGTTCCCCTGGGTGGCCAGCCTCACTGTCTGAAACAGTCTGCTCTATGAAGTATGTACATTTAAACACTTTTTATTCTGCAAGGGCTGTATAACCAGAAGAACCAAAACCAGAGTGACCTTGGAATCGGGAATTAACCCTTAGCATTATGCCAGTAATTACATTAATCTTATCTGAGGAATTGACAGTGGACACACAGTAAGAAAGAGATGTTAAATCGACAGACTGCATACAGTATTGCTGTCTAACACAGAGCCATCTAAAGTCAGATAAACAGCTGCCAGTGACAGCAATGATGACCATGTTTCACCAGAAGATCTTGAAGTGTTTTATAAACATCAGTGAATCTAATTATCTGCCCCTTTTGGTAGGTAGGTAAATTTGAGGCACAGAACGACTTCTGATCCCAGATGATACTGAGAGTCAGAGACAGAGCTAGGAATAGAATCTAGAAGTCTTGAATCCCAGCTTCCTGCTTTAAGCCCTAGATAGACACTTCCTAGAGAACAGCCAAAACTGATCAAATATATTTATTACTCATGAACCATTATATTAGTCGTTTAGTACACAGTGTATATACAATACCATGCCCTTCCCAGAATAGCAGACATCTCTGCCAAAGAGCATCCATCCTTATTTCATCGCTGGCATGTAATGTTCTCTTGTACATGTTAACATTGCCACATAATGCTACAGAAAAAAAAATCCAGAGGTAGCAGCTTACTAGGGTACCGCCAGCTGAAATAATTTTTCAGTTGAATGGCAAAGGAGACACAATGAAGCCCATGAAGCTCAATGATGTTTTATTTGCATAGTTCTTGAAAAATGTAGTTCATAAGGAAAATGTTTACAACCTTAATGTTTATCTGCCTTCTGCGTTCTTATGGCATGTGATTCTTGACAGATTCTCTTGTGTTTACAATAACAGCTGCTTTATTTCAAATTAATACAAATGATTATCATATAGTCATATACAGGTGCTGCCATATACTCTGTACTCTTAATATAGGGAAGGGACAGAATGGCCACTTGCTTTCAACAGTCTTGTGTGCTGAATGGGAAGAGGATGCTACAAATGCCAAAGAAGTGCAAGGAACAAATACCTGTTGTTTTGGCTGAGGTATCTGTGCTTATGCTGATTGCTGATTAAGGTTTAAAATATTTAACTCTAGTTCATAATTCCATAAATGAATTACACTTAACTGAATAATGAATAATAACAAATTGTAAAGCTACTGGGATTTAGACCTGCTCTGGCAACCATCTATGATCCTACAGATGAAAAAAGCGTTTCTGAATTGGTGTAAGCAGAAACTGGTCCAGATCCTTGGGTTTGGCTTCCTGTGCTGGGGGCATGACCCACAAGGTCTGGGGGCAGAGGTGGCTTTATACCACTTCTGTGCTTTCTGATCCAAGACCTGTTTGGGGGCCAATTTAGTCTCTACCTTGCGATCCACTTCACTAGCTCATGACAGTGGTAGTGCATTGCACTTCAGGGACACCTTCTCCTGTCATTGGTCCACCCCGACGTGCATTGCGACCAGGAGATACAGAGGCAGGTGCACCTATTTTATGGCACCAAGAGATTCTCCTATGTAATGAGACTTCCCCAGTTGCCTGAGCTGGCTGCTAGATTGTATCATGGCCCTTTGAATCATATAATTAGATACTACTCAACTTAATTAAGGGGAGCAGAATTTGGGTTTTTTAAATTAAGGTTGTGACCTCTTAAGGAACATTTTAGGGACACAGTATCCTTATACATTTCTTTCATTATATAATCACCATTCTACTACCCGATGGCTCATGTGAAACAAATTAACCCTTCCTGCTGAAGGTGGAAGCAGACACCACTATAGGTTTATCATAGAGAGGCCTGGGAATTACAGGTGGGTTTCTACTAATACATGTATGCTTTATAAAGATGCTCAGCCTCTCCCTCATCACATCATCCTTTCTTTCTGTTGCCTTTTTCTCCCTGAGTCCAGAGATCTGTCATTCTAGAAAGTTTCTCTCCCTTTTAGCAGACAGAGAGCCAGATTCTCAGCTGATGTTCATTAGTATAGCTCCACCAACTTCAAATGATGATCGTGTCCAAAGAATCCAAACTCTCTCAGTTGAATCTCCATCTCAAGAGAAGGATGTTAAAATGCCCAAAATATTAAAAAATTGAAAATAAATCTTAGCCAGTTTCATAAATAACATTGCATTCCCTCTGCCAATATCATATATACATACATCAGAGAGCACTGAAGTGAACTGTATATGCTAAGCTTTTGAAACGTCTCTCTGCATATATACACATACATAGAGAGAGATATTTTATCAGATATTTAAAGTTTGTCAATCATTTTCAATATTCCTATTAGATAATGAAATCCCATGGCCAAATACACCTGGGCTGGTAGTTTTCAACTCTTCATGCTCTTGATTGCTTAATGATTCAAGCCTACAACTCTGCATTGTTCTTGTTTTCATATAATCACGTTTTTTGACTTTTGTTTATATAATACTGAAAACTGAAATACTGACATGTATAACTGCCTTGAGAAAATACCAAACCAAAATGAATAGATATTCTTATGTTCAATGTTATAATTACATATAGTAGTATTATGCCCACTGCAGTTTTACTTTTTTTTGTACAATTCTAAATTAATATACAAATCTTTTGTCTTGTGTAACCATAGTTTGAATTTGTAACTAAAACTAAGAGTTATGTGGTAGGCATTATTGATATGGTTTTTGAAATAGAAAATGCCTTAAAGTAGGACTAATTAGTTTTCCCAGGCCAGTTAAAAACCATGATTTTATCTGGTAAAAAGGTAAATACCATTCCCTCTCTGATTTAACTACCATGTTAATGTTAGTTTAATTATTACAGGAGGCCTTAAGAGACCCCAAGAACACACAATGAAAAGGTGAGCCGCACTGTTTTGTGTGTGTAACCTCTTGAAGTTAAGTGCAGGCCTCTCTGAGCTGATACCATTTGTTTGCATACCATTTGCAGTAACCTGAATGACTGGTTATTCTGGTCAGGAGAAAATAGCACTGACATCATGTGATTCTGGCAAAGTAAACCACATTGGAACTTGGCCTTTGAATACCCAAGGGGCTGGCAGCAATCTCAGGGGTTGGCTGGGAGCCCCATTGAGTTCACTAGTAATCAGTTGACTGCTGAGCTGGACAAGCTGCCCTAGTTTCTCTGACAAGCTCTGTCTAAAAGAATGATGGGCAGTCTGCCACTAGTGTTCTTTAGTGGAGTTACTGAAGATTAACTATTTAGCTGCTCAGCACCAGCTATGCTTCATTTTGCAGTGACGTGCATCAGAGGGGACATTGTAAAGTGAGGATTCCACTTCATTGTCTCACTTGTTGCATGATTTTATATTAAAAAATAAGTGTCTTTTCTTAAAAAAAAAACAAAAAAAACCCCCTTAATTCTGAATTTCAGAAGAATGCCATTAGATTTGTTTTCCTTTGAAGCACCTGAATGTTTATTTTATTTTATTTTTTTAAACAAAATGCAACAATCTGCTAATTACTCAAACTGTAAGATCCTACAGAGCAGAAATCCCCGGAGAAGAGATATCACAAAGGAAAAGTCAACTCTTTGAAGGACCCTGAATATTTAATTTTTATTCATTGTGACAGATGTACTCCTGTATATTTCTTCCAGTAAAACTTTTGATGTGTCCTCTATGTGAGATGAAAGGGGGCATTGAGAATAAAGGAAAAGTTGGGTATGTGAATAGTTGAGAAAAGCCAGCTGTCAGAAACATGGGGGCTGGCTTGTGACTTGTTTGTCCATTCAGCCTTTGGCTGCCTGAAATTTAATGAATGGGTAAGACTCCTTGGTAAAGGCCAAATTAATGAAACTGTGTGTAGTTGGTAGTGCTATGACTTAGTAGAAATAGAAATATGGTTGTCTCCTAAAAAACAACACAAATTCCCTCTAAAAGAGCATTGATGGAACAACTTTTTCTTGTAGCAGATATGTTGAATATAGCCTTGCTTGGTGAGATTTCTTCCAAGGTAAACTCTGCTTTATGTCTTTAAAGATTAAAATGTGCCTATAGTTTTCATGGATGGAGTTTTAAAAAGTGGAGTCTCACTGGTAAAATCACAATACTAAAGGCCTGATTGAAAGCCCATTGAAGTCAATGGGAATCTTTACTTCGTCTTCAATGGACTTTGACTAATATAAACCCCACTTGTTCTCTAATCTCTTTTTCTCTCTGTGTATAAATAGATACTGGGCCAGATCCACAGCTGCTGTAAATTGATATAGCTCCTTTGGAGTAATTGGAACTTAGATCTTTTACCACTAGTTGAGGATTTGGTCCATTATATATGAAAACTGTTGTCCCCTGGGTTAAAAAAAAAAGACAGTGGAATATAATGGCTAAAATGGCAGACTGAGGCATTAATGCCCACTGGAGTACATTCTTTCAACAGAGGAGGGTAATCATTCTCCCTTTAAACTAAAAATATTCTAGTTTTATGTGTTTTGTTGTATCCAAGTCCAGTGCTTCCCAAATGGTGGGTCCTGACCCACCAGTGGGTTGCAGGAAGGTTCTAGATGGATCACTACATCCAGGGCCAGATTACCCCATGACAGGGTTCTGGCCAAGGCAAATATATACTTCTCTTGGTGGAGAGGAGAGTGCGCACTCCCACACTCACCTCGCAGCAGTGGCTCCTATCTCATGGGGGGATTAGGAATGAAATGGTTAAACAGCCAAGAGGCAGGAGTGTAGAATTATTTTATGTCAGGTAAGTACCCCACTAAATCTGTTTGGGAATATTTGTGTGTGTGAGTGAGACAGAGAAAAAAGGTGTATGTATGTATAAGATATGTGTGTGTATATGCACTTTTAAAAACCATTTTAATATCACTCCACTTTTAATCATAAACCTAGTTTTCAGGAAATCTCCAACACATGGAGCAGTGGTGTATGTGTGTGTGTGTGTATGTTTGTGTGCATGCACATAAATATTAAACAACATGTCTTAAATTAGATTTTTCAATCTGGGGTTCAGTAAAGAGTCATACTTGTATTTTGTAGGTTTTTGGTGAGATGCATGGTTAAGAGAACTGCACAATAATTCTTGAAGAGATATCGTCCTGTAATTGCCACCCTCTTCTAAATGTGCCTTCATGTATAATTCAGGAAAGAGAAAATTTATTGCATATGTTGGACTAATGTTGCAGTGTAAGTGCTGATTTATATATCCTATTTTAGTTATGCATTTCTAATTCTCAAGAGACAACTTTACTCAAATTTCAAAAAATCTTACAAGTTAATTCCTTTGCCAATGTCATTTTAAAGAATTGCTATTTGAATGCTTTCAGAGCCATTTCTTTATTGTTATAATATAGAAATATGTATATCATTATGCCTTCTCAGCTTGTGCTGTTTGATAGATTATCATGGTCCACTAGATCTCTCCAAGAAGGTAATATGTAGTTGCTTTAATATGTTTAGTTTTAGCTGATTGTGTCCTTTAATATGCCTCTTTTAGACTATACTGTCAAAAAAAAAAATCCATGATAAGTTCCAATAGGTGTTTGCTGACTCTAAAATATTATAATGATATGGAGAGGGAAAAAAAGTAAAAGGGAATTGAATTTCAAAGCACAGGTTTAATTCTGTTTTTAGATGTATTAAAAGAAATCTTTTTTGAAAAATTTAAATCAACTATATATTTATGTAAACACCAACACTGTAATGGGACCTCCGTCCTAACTGATAGGAGGTGGAGAGGAGAAGTACTCTTTTATTTTTATTGTAGACCACTTTGCTCTGGATTCATCCAGACTGTCTGGTTTTATTAAAACTGTTCTGTGTTTCATCAGTACGCCATTCATTTAGAATTAGTAAGTTCATGTTTGTGAATGACAGTTTGTCCAACTTTTGATTGCTACATTTCAATATAGCCAATTGAAAAAAGAGCATTTCAAACAATAATTTAAACATTTTCTTGAAACTCCTCTCTCTGCCCCCCCCTTTTTTTTTAAACCATGGGCATGAACTATGTAAAACAAATTCCCATGGAGTAACTGTATGTTGTAGGGTCTTTGACTGATACAGAATAATTGGTTTGTTGATTGTATACCCATGCATGATAAGATATGCATAAGAATAAATCTGGTTCAGAAGTATAAATAATACTTATCTTTAAGCCAGCATCTGTCATCTGCTTCAGCAGACAGTGTTTTCTTTTATTCCTGCACAAAAAGAGCTGAAAGATTTATGGAGCAGCTTTGTTTGTGCTCCGTGATGCTTAATCAATTTTTATTAAATTCTAAATTAAAACTTGGCTTTCATCATAGTCTCCTCCCCCTCCTCTCTTTCTCCTCCTCCCCTCCCCCCAATATCTATGCTGTATAGAGCAGGAGACGGGATCTTGATATCCTGGAAAGTTTATGCATAGGTGGGAGGGCTTCAATCCTGAACTCCCTGCACATTTTTCTTTCTGTGGGACTTCTCATTTCTCTGAAGCCACACTGATATCTCTGTTTACATTGCAACATGCAGGAATGAAATTTAAAAAAATACCTTGGAGAAATTCAAATCTCTGGAACCCACTCTTCAGTATAATTATTAGTAATCATAACAACAGATCTCTTTCTAAAAGTTGACTCTCTTATGGACATACAAAATGTGTGGTTCCACTACTAATGCTTAGTACTTAGAGTGCTTTTCAACTTCATAGCACTTTAAAACATTAACTAATCCTCATTACACACAGATATGTAAATAAGTAGCATTATCTCCATTTTACAGATTAGGAAACTAAGGCAGAGCAGTTAGCAAGGTCACACAGTAAGTGGAAGAGGCAGTAATAGAATGCAGGAGCGCCTGATTTACAGTACTTTTCTAAGATCATATCCGTTTCTAATAATAAATAATGATGATTAATAATAAATATAGCACTTTTACAGCACTTTTCATCCTCAGAGTTTAGAAGCATTAAATAAGTGATTACTTACAGGTCTGTAAGTGTGTCTGAAAATCTGTTATTGTTGTAGGTTTAGATTATTTAATAGGCAATTTTGCTTTTAGAGTTAGTCTATTGCTCAGTTTCATTTTAGTCAGTTTTTAAAACATATAATATATTTAAGAAGTGTTATTAAGATTACAAAGTCAATCTGAACTCAAATTTAGAAAATGGCAGAATTAACCTTATTTTTGTCTCCTCATACATACCTTTTTTTAAAAAGTATTCTTTTTCATATAATTTCATAAGTTTTTTTTTTAAAAAAGAACCCCCTCCTCTAGCTTCATGAATTCCTAGACTTTAAGGCCAGAAAGGACCATTCGATCATGACCTCTTCTGTATTACTTCCTCAGTTTCACCCAGTTACTGTGTTGAGCCCAATAACTTGTGCTGGACTAAAGCATAACTTGCGTTTGTCATATCTCGAGTGGAAGACATCAAGAGATGGAGAATCTACTACTTCCCTTGGTAGTTTGTTCCCATAGTTAATCACCCTCACTATTTAAAAATGCGTGTTTTATTTCTAATTTGAATTTGTCTGTCTTTAGCTTCCAGCTATTGGTTCTTGTTATGCCTTTCTCTGCTGGATTAAAGAACCCTTTAGTTACAGGTATTTTCTTCCTGTGAAGGTACTTACAAACTGTAATGAAATCTCCTCTGTCTTCTTTGTGATAAGCTAAACAGATGAAGACCTTTGAGGCTGTCACAATAAGGCATTTTGTCCAGTCTTTATTTATGTGTCTCTTTTCCAAACCCTCTCTAGTTTGTCAACATCCCTTTGAAAATGTGGACACCAGAATTGTATGTAGTAATCTAGCAATGTAGCCAGGTTCTTAGATTTGGCATATGGTTTCTGAAACAGTGTGGCAGAAGTTTGGGGTCTGCCGTGTTAACAATCTGGATTATGTAACTTCTCAGTGGGTCTGAGGCCTTAATCATTACTAGCTTTTCGGGGGCTCACTACACCTTTCCCCTAGCATGGCATGTTGAAATCCCCTTTTGTTGTTGGAGCAACATGTTGTGATGGTTGCAAGCACAGTGCTAATAGAATGTTGCCTATTTTAGGATCCAGCCTCTAGCAAGCTCTGTTTAGCAAAACTGATGAAAGTGTCATTTTTCAACATCTGACAGCTCAGCCCAGTCTGAATGGATTTTCTTGAAGATATCCTGCCCCCAGGACAACTCCCTGCCAAATTTCAAGTTCCTCCTATAAATCGTGGAAGAGTTAAAGTGCATTAAAAAGTAGGTTTTTTTAATAATGGAGTTTTAATCAACCTTACTATAGGAGTTGCTATATTCCCTTTTAATAAACCTTTTCTTATTTTTACTTGATTACTTAGATAATGATATTTCTAGTGTCTAGAACAGAGGACTTGAGTCAGGAAATCTAGGTTCTATTCCTGTCTGTGCCACTAACTTGGAGACCCAGTCCTGCAAATAGATCTTTGTGCCCATGTGGAGTTCCTCTGAAGTTATATCAACTTGTGGTCTTGTGGTTTAACATTGGCTAGTTATTTTCTCTGTATCTTAGTTTCCCACCTGTGAAATGGAACTGGTAATATCTACACGCCATGGATAAGCTTTCGCAGTTCTTCAGTGTATAAGAACAAAATATTATTGTATTAAAAAAATCTGAAATTTTGTAAATAACTGTACCATAGCAGAAACATGGTTACATGAAGAGTTGGATTAGTGACCTCCCTGGGACAACTTTACTTAACAGATTCTTCATTCTGGGATTGTTATAGCCTCCTATGCCAAACCATTTGATTGAATGGCAACATGTGTTAGGAGGCCCAGTCTATAACATTCCTGGGGAGAAATAAAAGATGAATTGAATCTTTTATTCTTTTCGTCTAGAAAATGGAAATTTGATAGGAAACTAAAGAAATATCAAGTTTGATTTCTTCAAGGGAAGTTTACAAAAAATAATGTGTTCTTGAAGTCTCCAGTTCACAACAGGCTAAGTTTACATATTGTTTTGTTACCCTCAATTTAACGAGTAGCTGAATCACTAAGTACATGTTAAGGTTTGCTGAAGAATAAATCTTCTAGAAACTGAAAAAGCTACTTGAAAATTCTCTGTTCTATTTGCGTGTTTTACTTTTAAGAAACATGGCACACTGTGCATTAAGACCAGTGTGTAAGAATTCATAAATTGCCTATTTTGGGTTTCTGTGGAGAATCGGAGAAAATAATTCAGAGATAACTAGGCAGAGTGGAATAAATTATTTAAAAAAAAGCAGCTCCCACACTTTCAATAGCAGCGTGTAACTACTAAGATGCCAGCTAGTTTTCTGCTGTATCCCTTTGCCTTCTTTTTCTGTTTGAAATGCCGATGTTACCAGTTCTAAACATATTCACGACAGGTTTAGAAGTAGCAGCAGATGAAGGGAGGTTGGGAAACCCCTGTAACTTAGAAAAGAGTACAAACAGAGAAAAGTGTCACTGAAATTTTAAAATGAAAGCAGGATGAAACATGATGTACAACAGAGCTTTCGTGATACAGTGCAACTGATTTCTGGCTTCATAACTTCACAACTCTGTTATACTGTCCGTTGCCAATGTTACTCTTTGCTGGATAGATCGCAATACAGATCTGGTGAGTTTGTGTCTTTTTCATGTGGAGTAAATTGAGAGTAGATGAACTGAGTCTTTGGAGCCATTGCCAAATGAGGTGGTGATGATGGCTAAAGAGGGTTGGAGTTGGGGAGTGCTTCTGGCAGGAGTACAACACATACTGTATCATGCTTTTGACCATGGTGCTTGAGACACACTGCCAAGTGTTTGTAACAAGATAGTGCTGTTACTGTACTTTGCTTTTAACTTTTCTTCTTCACAGAGTACATTTCCTTTTTGTTTTATAAACTGTGCATTGCATAGTTTTTTGTATCTAAACAATTCAAACTGCTGAGATTTTGGATAAGTATGACATAGTCTCATACAATTTCCTCTTTGGTTTATACTCTGTTAAGTGATGATTAATAAAATCTATTTGCACCATTTAAAGTATGATGCACTTTGGTAATTAGCATTTTTTTTGGCTCTATCATTGTAGGCTTTAAAAGAGGAGCATTATACATATGAGGAAATTTGATAACAGAGCTGTATGACCATGTGTAGAGGTTTAGGTTGTATATTATGGATAGGTTTGTCAGACTTAGATTTTTATTTTTGTAATAATTTTGGTGGATAATATCAATGTTTATTTTTAAGCATTTAAATTTTTTTTATTGATTTAAATTTTCACAGTTGGATGAAATTATGGGTGATGTCACACTAAGGGGCCAAGACAATTTTTTAACGACAGCAGACAATTGAGATTCAAAAAATTAAAGCTTTATAATAATTAAAACACAAATTGTCAAGATCACATGTCAAAATATACAAAGTAAATATCCTTAAATCAAACTCTCAAGTTCTCAAGCAGTATTTTTCTTACTTTGCCTATCTATAAATTTCAGGGTTGTATGTGGCTGAAATAAAAAAGTAGTGTCAAATTTTTCAATTAAAGATGGGATTTGAGCTCTTTGTTTTTGTGTGAAGAATATATAACTAAGACTTTTTCATAAAATGCAAAAAAATGCATTTTAAATTTGCATAAATGTTATAGAAACATAGAAAAAGCATCCTTATTTGAAAACATAAGGACGTAAGAATATAAGAAAGGCCTTACTGGGTCAGACCAAAGGTCTATTTAGCCCAGTATCCTGTCTTCTGACAGTGGCCAAGAGGGAATCAGTAGAACAGGTAATCATCAAGTGATCCATCCCCTGTCGTCCATTCCCGGCTTCTGGCAAACAGAGGTTAGGGACACCATCCATGCCCATCCTGGCTAATAGCCATTGATGGACATATCCTCCATGAATTCATCTATTTTTTTTTGAACCCTGTTATAGTATTGGCCTTCACAACATCCTCTGGCAAGGAGTTCCACAACTTGACTGTGCGTTGTGTGAAAAAATACTTCCTTTTGTTTGTTTTAAACCTGCTGCCTATTAATTCATTTGGTGCCCGCTAGTTCTTGTGTTATGAGAAGGAGTAAATAACACTTCCTTATCTACTCTCTCTACACCAGTCATGATTTTATAGACCTCTATCATATCCCCCCTTAGTCATCTCTTTTCCAAGTTGAAAAGTCCCAGTCTTATTAATCTCTCCTCACACAGCAGCCTTGCCATACCCCTAATGATTTTTGTTGCCCTTTTCTGAACCTTTTCCAAGTCCAGTATATCTTTTTTGAGATGGGGCAACCACATCTGCACACAGTATTCAAGATGTGGGTGTACAATGGATTTATATAGAGGCAATATGATATTTTCTGTCTTATTTTCTATCCCTTTCTTAATAATTCCCAATATTCTGTTCTGACTGCTGCTGCACATTTAGTGGATGTTTTCAGAGAACTATCCACAATGACTCCAAGATCTTTTTGTTGAGTGGTAACAGCTAATTTAGACCCCATCATTTTATATGTGTAGTTAGAATTATGTTTTCCAATGTGCGTTACTTTACATTTATCAACACTGAATTTCATCTGCCATTTTGTTGCCCAGTCACCCAGTTTTGAGACATCCTTTTGTAGCTCTTCGCAGTGTGCCTGGGACTTAACTATCTTGAGTAATTTTGTATCATCTGCAAATTTTGCCTCTTCACTGTGTACCCATTTTTCCAGATCATTTATGAATATGTTAAATAGGACTTATCCCAGTACAGACCCCTGGGGTATACCACTATTTGCCTCTCTCCATTCTGAAAACTGACCATTTATTCCTACTCTTTGTTTCCTATCTTTTAACCAGTTAACAATTCGTGAGAGAACATATCTTCCTTTGTTTAAGGGCCATTGATGAGGGACCTTGTCAAAGGCTTTCTGAAAATCTAAATACACTATATCCATTGGGTCCCCCTTGTCCACCTGCTTGTTGACTCCCTCAGATAATTCTAGTAGATTGGTAAGTCATGATTTCCCTTTACAGAAACCATTTTGACTGTTCCCCAGAAATTATGTTCATCTATGTGTCTGACAATTTTGTTCTTTACTATAGTTTCAACCAGTTTGCCTGGTACTGAAGTCAGGCGTACAGGCCTGTAATTGACGGGATCTCGTCTGGAGCCTTTTAAAAAAAAAAGACGTCTCATTAGCTATCCTCCAGTCATTTGGTACAGAAGCTGATTTAAATGACAGGTTACAGACTACAGTTAGTAATCCTGCAATTTCACATTTGAGTTCTTTCAGAACTCTTGGGTGAATACCGTCTGGTCCTGGTGACTTATTACTGTTTAGTTTATCAATTCGTTCCAAAACCTCCTCTGATGACACCTCAATCTGGGATAGTTTCTCAGATTTGTCACAACAAGAAATTACTCTTATGGATATAGAGTGAAACTTCACAAATTGTGTGGTAACTGGTATATGTGTGAACACTTCCAAAAGAATAACAATGACATTATTTCTATGACTAGCAATATTGCTCTAAAACTGGACTTTATCATAGCTCTGAGAATATCCAATAAAACAAACTAACTTTATTATAAAAGTTAAAGTATACCTTGCCAAATATTTTAGCTCAGCTCTTCTTATTTACTCAGGTTAATCTTATTAGAATATGCTGTAGGACACTGTAGTGTCACTATACTAGATTGTAATATCTCTTGTGATCAATATTTGGGTCAAATCTTGATAACTTATGGTCGCTAAAGATACCCCTTTGCACCTTTCACAAAGTGAAATTACACTAATTAGGAGTGTTTTTAACTCCGCAGTTTTGGCTAAATTCCAATTTGGTAACTATATTCTGCCTTCCTAAATTATCCTGAAGTTTCCATTGGATATAGTTTTCTTCACTATCTGTGTTTAACTCCTGTGTGGAGTTACTGTAGGACGTTAAACAGCTGTTGTGTTCCAGCTGGATTTCAGTGGTGAGTGAAAAGATTTTCGCTCATATAAAAATGGCTGCGCACTTTCAGAATCTTCCTAGATAAAATGCAAGTTGGTTTCATTAGCAAAGGGAAGACTTCCAACAACAGATTTTTAAAAAAATGAATATATTAAACATTTTGGTGTGTGACTGGTAGTGTACCTTAGCCACATGTTATAATAGAGCTCTTGTAACTTGAATTCTATCACTGCTTATTGACATTTACAACATCATAGTTTTCTGCTCATAACAGCAGTATAGAAGCTTTGGAACATGGTTTTAACAGCTCTTCAATTGTTTCTTTATGTTTTATGTTTTGGCATGAAGGTATCTCCTGGACCATTTTTTAAAAAAAATTGCTGACAAATAGGTAAAAGTATAGTTATCATGGAGCAGCACACTAGTGAATTATTATTGCATGGAACCTCCTATGGTCTTACTGTATCCAACAAGGTAGTGCAGGGTTTTCAACAACAGTAGTGGTTATTGAGTTCTTTATTGGAATGTGTCAAGTTAGATTTCCTTGCAAGAATAGTTTTCCTTGTAAAAGTAAGGGTCACTGAGTCACCTTGCAAATTTGAACTCCCCTTTCATGCTCTCTTCCCCACAACAACGTCTTTCTAATAACAAAGCTGTGTAATGTAGCATTGCTGTAGTAGGATACCTTGTCACCACAAGTGGATTTCCTGCTGGTGAGTAGATGTTATATAGAGCAAGAGTTTGGGAAGTAAAGAGAGACCTTAGGGACCAAAGGATCCCTCTTGAGCAAAGCATTTATCTGCACAGGCTGTAGTGTTTATCTACCCTTTTTCTGTTGCAAGAGTGAAGAATAGATACCAAGTTCCAAAGTACTGACTCATGTGGCTACAATGAAGTACTAGGATACAGCCATTTCCTACCTTTGTTTGGAAATGAACTGACTTGGCCTGGCGGATGCAGGCCCTCAGCTGCCTAGCTTCATGGAAGGAAATGCTTTTGGTCTTTATTGAGTATTGGATGCTGTTTAGCAGTTGCTTTGTACTTGGCATGTGGCAAGCATTGTGTAAAATGCTTTAGTATAAGTTCATATGCACTACAGCCACCTGAGGCCTTACCGTGATTAAATTACACTTCAGGAAAGCTGAATGGTTGTTAGAAAAGTGCAATTAGTTGGGTAATTATAACCGGGAACAGTATGCACTTACATAATATCTTTCATCTGAGGATCTCAAATATTAAGTAAGCTTCACAATACACCTTTGAGGAAGGGAAATATTGTTATAACCATTTTAAAGAAAGATGAAATGAAGCACAGACCAACTTAAAAGATTTGCCTATGGTCACACTGCAGTTCTGAGGCAGAACTAGAAATAGACTGTGAGTGCTGCTCTGACTGCTAAACCACAGCCTACTGTTTGTGTCAAAGATCCCAGAAAAGAGGATACATTTGCATAGAGTGGGAATGAATGTATTTTAAAAAACAAAACAATAACTCTTAGTAAAATAAAGTAATAAAGTGCTAAAAGGAAAAGATTCTGGTGTATTTATCATTAGTCTGGAAATTCACTGAAATTTGGTCCAGTGTTTATTCTGGGTGCTTTTATGAAAGATTCTTTTAACTTTTTATTTATCAGTACTAGAGACAATTGTGTTAATTTTTTGTGCTGTTTAATCTGTGTGGTTTAGTGGTTTATTGTACATTTCAAAGACAGTCTGTACTAATAAGTGTACCATATGCACTATTCTTTTTCTTAAATAAGCCTTGTTGGCATTTTCAACTAGTGTTAGTGAAGAAAAGAAAAAGAATATAATCCTGGAAGGCCTCCAGATAGGGGTTGGGAAACAACCTAGGGACAAATGCTCCTGCTTGGAATATAGTGCCAAATAGTTCTTTGGGGGTTTTTTTGTTTTGTTTTTTTGGCTTTTTATTTAAAAAAAAAAAGTTTTTAAAGCCAAAATTAAACACAGTAGAGTTTACTGTTTGCTAATCACCATGTGTTTACTTCCTCTTCCAAAACTGAAGTTTCCAACCAATACATTTCCTACCCAGTGCTATGAATCTGTCCAAATAAACATGGGATGTAGTAAAACAGTGACACCATATGAAAATACATTCTCATTCATCAAGCAGAGTCCAAAAATTCCTGTGGAATGTAGCAGTAACAGTAAAATGTGTATTGTGGCCTATTCAGCATATAAAAAACATAAAAATGTATGTATGTATGTATGTATACATACAGCAAAATGTATGATGTTCTGAACTGAATAATTTAAAAATATAAAAAAACCTGTCCTGTTGATCTGAAGATATGAACATTGCTTATTTTTTATCCATCTCCATCAATAATCCTAGTAGGCTGATGCATTTTGGGTAATTTGTAGCTTTATGTTAATTAGTAAGGCAAGCAGCTTGTAGAACTCAAATAATCAATTTTAATTGCTTTCTCAATCATTAAAGGTTACCAATATGTTTCTTAAATTGAATTTAAAGAGTGCTTCTTTTGGAGATCACAGAAGCATGGACAGAGAAGATAGATGGGAAATACTGAAATTGCAATGAACAGTCTTTACCTGCATGATTGCCTGAAGTTGGGAGAAACAAACATATTTACAATAGAAATATCATACCAAACAGTTGTATATCACCTTTCACCCAGAAGGATCCAAAGCATTTTACAAAATATCCAACTTTGGTCTGTGGTAGAGTTCCCAGTGATGCCAACAGGAGGTGCACATGTGAATCAAGCATAGTATTCAGCCCTTATGATTGATTCACTTCTCTGAAATGGAGCCATCTCTGGGCTGGAACATGGAAGCTATCCTGTACTAGCAATACTGCACAACAATCTTCAGAAGAATCAGCCAATGAAAACTGCAAAGATTTGCAGAATGCATGGAAATTAGCCATGGCATTGATATTAACAGTCCCTATTATTCAACAACAAATAGTACAGGCCTCTGTTTTGGATGTCATTTGAAGGAGGGGAGTTCCAGTAGCTACCTACTGATTCAGATGGAAGAGGGCTTCCCACTAAATCCATCAGTACAACTTCCTGCAGCACTTGGCTTTTCCTTGGAAGTTTCCCATCCAGCTACAACACTACTTAATTTGGGAGCTAGGATAAGATTGCAGCCCAAAGGGAAATTCTGGTTGTAGGCATGTGTTGTGTGTACAGCTGCACAGGGCTCTATGGTTTTGATATTCCAGTTCCTTTAGACTCAATCCTCAGAGGGAAGGAAGAACTCCAGACATCCCAAAGGAAGCCCAAAACTCCTTGAATTTCCCCAGCTACCTCTCAGTGACAAGTGACCCAATTCCCTTTTCCTTTTAGCAGACTTTCTACCTTTTTTCCACATGAATATGTCATGTAAGTCTGCCTAGAGCCTGGAACATTTGATATCACTTGGAGCCTTGCAAAACCTAGGGCCAGCAAGGAGATAGGGCTGGCATTGTCAAATTATAGGTAGGGTACTTTACAACGCATATACTATATGAGCTGAATTCATACTCTCTTATAAATTGCACTTTCATGAGACCTGTAGTTACTTCTTCAAAGAATGCTTAATGTTCATGACTTTAAATTCTTTATTTACTCACTAATGTTTAAGTTAAAAGAAGTGTTTCTCTCATGGTGGTGAAGGTATCCTTCAGAATGTAAACTTCTGCACGGTTGTCTTGCTAGATCTTCAGCCATTTAGGTTGAAACAATAGCAACAAGCATTGTGAACGTTCGCCAGTCCTCTGAGATTTTGAAGCTCAAACTTTGAACCTTACTAATTATCTTTTGGATGCCAAACAGTTAAGCATTTCACTATTAGTCAGACAGCAAACATGCTTGCTCAGTGTAGATCAGTGCATAGTGCTTGTCACACCTGATGTAACCTACATTCCTTTGAATGTGAATTCCATAGAACTAAGGTTTCAGGTTTTGAATACGTAATATATAAAATATTCTTTCAGTTGTTTGGATAATTGAAATGTTCCCTGATTTCTAAAGGATAGTAGTTTTAGTTGGAATACTGTTTATTGAAGGTTTTCACAGAACACTTTTTCCAGCAGAGAATGCTTAAAGCAGTTTAACCCTTAGAACACTGCTGTTTCCAACTCTGCCAGCCAAATTAATGCTTAAGAAGTTCTGTGTGTATTTGTATTTGGTGGGGGTTATCTATTATTTATCGTCAAAGAATTAATAAGGTAATAAATATTCTTAAATGGCCATATTTGTTTTTTATGTTAATATCTGGCATTAGTTAAAATTTGAGGTCAAGCAGAATATAAAGCAAGAAACATCTTGGAAAATAATTTTACAGAAATACCATATTTCCCTCATACCCCTCCTTAGCTGAATTCTTTTTCATTTAGATTATATTAAGGTCTGGAGGACACAGAGCTCCTTTGTGCTAGGCACTGTACAAATGCACAGTGAGGCACAGTCTAATTTAGGACAAGATGCAGTAAGGGGGTGTAGCAAACAGAGGGAACAAGGACAAAGGTAATAATTCTAGGAGCTTGTGACTATGAAGTCTGACTATATGCACAGTTTACTGGGTTTAAGTCATTCAAAGATATTAAGAGGTAAATAAAGACAAAATATGGTGTAATCCCTGCTGGTCACTTACCTTGCCACAAACGTGCTGATTTTGGAAGACAAATCCCCACAGCTATTGCCACAATTCCCTATAGGTTTCCATTATGCCTACTCATGAGTATTAGGATGATGTAGGATGCTGAAGCATTTAATTCTCCCCTATCCCTCCAGCCCTAGTGGGCATGCACTCACCTGTGGACAAATAATACTCCTTTTATGGATCTTTAGAAAGCGTATTGTTAAACAATAGTTTCATTTTAAAGTTAATAATTCAGTTTCTTTCTCTGTCCCTCCAAAAACAGTTTTTTATAAACTAGAATATTTTCCAGGCGAGAATTTCAATTTCTGGAGAAATATAAATGGTCAACAAGTGGGCATAAAATTTGAGTCGCTGGCAACAGATGAATCCGTTAAACGGATTAAGGTTACTGTGGAGGGCTGTGGTCCTTTAGCTAATTTCAGAAACACTACTTATTTCTTGACTCAATTTGTCTTGCTAAGGAGTCATTTTTATTGGATAGACTAGGAGCATGTAGGCCCTGATTCAGGAAAGCATTCTTCTTGAGGACACCATCAAGTGTTCAAAATCCATTGAAATCAGGTTAAGCACGTACATAAGTGTTGTCCTGTCCTACCGGGATGAATAGCAGGTGCTTAAGTGATTTCGTAAATGGGGGACGCAGTTATTTGTTGAAGTGAACAAAGAATAGGAGGAGGAGGATGTTCTGTGTCATAAGAATTTTCATACCAGATTGGACCAGTGTTCCATGTGGGCCAATGTCATGTCTTTGAAAGTAACCAATACCATGGAAGGTACAAAAAAATCCAGGAATTGACAGTTATAGAATAACTTGCCCATAGAGGATGTAGCTTCCTAAGCTCAGACAATTAATGGTTTTCTTTTGCTCTTTGTCAGGAGTTTATATACTTTGTCTTAGTGAGAAAGCAGTTTAATTTGCTGAGGAAGAGTTTTCACTTTCCTGCAAGAAATTTTGTAATTGTATTGTTTTCTACTCACAAAGCTTACACTTCCAAATTGGTCTTGCTGCCTATCAGTGCATCTTAGAAAACTAAGTGAAGAACAACAAATTATAAAGCTGAAAGCAGAAGAAATACATGGTATAATCATATTTTAGTAAGTCATAGTAACTACTAGAAACTTTTAAAATGTTTTTTAGACTTTTAGCCGCTACACTGAAAATTGATTGTTGTTACTAATCTGGCAACAATCTGCATGCATTTGAGTGCTTTATTGATAGCTTTCACACTTTTCATATTATGCAAAAGATCTCTGTGCTTTAACATAGTGCTGTTTGAAACAGTAATATGTTAAAGTTCACTAGGGAACCTTTAGTGCACACTAGCAGGATCTATGTGGACCAATTCGTATGCAACACATTAGTGTACTCTAGCAATCACATCTCTGTAGAGAGCATTACCCCACCCTGTAGACAAGCCCTAAGTCACATAATCTATTCCTAACAGTACTGTATGTAATAGTAAAAGCAGCAAAGAGTCCGACGAAGTGGGTATTCACCCACGAAAGCTCATGCTCCAATACGTCTGTTAGTCTATAAGGTGCCACAGGACTCTTTGCTGCTTTTACAGATCCAGACTAACATGGCTGCCCCTCTGATGTATGTAATAGTAATACTGTACATAATAATGCTTATTTCCTTTATATAGCATTTCTCATGCATAGATCTCAAAGCATTTTATAAAGGTTTCTACTTCTTTAGATGTTGTCTGAAATTTTACTTCCATCCCTTCCTTTGGAAAAAGTTAATACAGTCTTAGAGATCTCACTGTCAGAAAGTCTTTATTGAAATCTACACTCAATATTCCTTTTCTAAGTTTCACCCTATTACTTCTAGTAGCTATATGTATCCTGCTGCATAATTCCTCTTCTGCCTTGTGTTTGTACTTTTCAAATATTTGTGCACAGTTATGAAATCATCACTGTATCTACCCTTGCAGTACAGTTTGTAGGCTTAACATTTTCAAATTTTGTTGTATTCATAATCTGTAATGTAATTTGTTGTTGTATATATTTCCCTTTTCAAACTTCTATACAGCAAGTTTTGCCTTGTAGTCTAGAAACATTTCTCAAGAGGAAATGATATTTCTGAATCATAACTGGCATATTTAAAAAGAACTAGGATTTCTGTGTGTAGAGTTTGGTGAGGACCGTGGCAAGCACAGAGTTAAGCAAGTGACCAGTTTCTGCTGAACTGAACATTCAGTATTGCAGGATCCTTAATCCCTAAACAGATGCTTTACCACAGTCTCATTATAGTTCAGAAGTGGCTCTTGTATGAGAAGATGCAGCCATGCAGAAACAGCACAAACACGATTGACTTTCCTACTACTGTTTGCTGCTATTGGTTCAGAATGAATTCTTACTTTAACTTTACACCCATAACCTGTTCATCCTTTATCTAGGTTTTCTGTTTTGTTTTTGAATTCATTTAATATAATATGATGTATCTCAAAGGGCTTCATTATGAACTGCTTGTGAACTTTCTTTCAAATATGAGTGTTTTGTTATTGTTAGAGAAGACTTCTTTTACTTCATGCAGTTTTTCAACCACATCATGGCATTTCAAATTCTTTAAGTCCTGTAATACTATATTTTGCGAACAAGAGAAGGGAGAAGAGAGATTTTCATTCTTGCTTTTATTAACCCATTCTTGTTTGAGTCAGGAAAAGAAAGGTTTTTTTGTTTCCCAGAGTTGAAGATCTGCCAGCTTGTAAAGTATTCCTTTTTTATGTGAGGGAGATTAAGTTGGCATTTTATGCAGTTCTCTTGTATGCACCTTCATGTCTTGTCATAAGGCATATAATTACTGCACTTTACCATCAGCAATCATTCTTAAGTTAAAACCTGTTATAAGCCTCTCATTAATAAAAATCCGACAGGGAAGGGAGAAAGTACACCTTCAAAAGAAATCCAGTTGTTAAGGGAGTTAATCTTTTCATTGCACAATAGATGAAGAGTAAATAATTTTCACTTAGGGTTTTTCTTTCCATACAGTCAAAATAGTTTGTGACAACAGATCTGGTACCAAGGTTGCATAAACACTGTCTTTTATTCAAGTGGTATTGGTCTTCCTGATCTGTGCCACTTCTCTGTCAGAGTCAAACAAGGCAGGTCTTTTTTCAGTATCTAGAGCTAGGTCTTTTTTCAATATCTAGAGCTAGATCATGGGTTCCCACTTCATCCCCATGCTTTTTGCATAGTGGATGATGTGAAAGCCATTATATGCACCTCTATTCCATCTGCTTATGGCCCCATCAGGGTAAGGGGAATATCAGGTGCAAGGATTTAGGGAGAGAAAAAGGGAATGTGTCCAGACCATTCTATGGCCTACAGAAGAACCCTAGAGGGGTCTGTTCCAGCTGGCTTTGGCCCTGTGAATTCGATGTGAAGTGTAAGCCGTCTATTACCCCTGCTCCTCTTCAGGTGTGCTGCTGAGGATCCAAGCTCTTGTTTGAAATACACATTCTTTACAGCCAATCCCATCAAACAAGGACCAGCCGAAAAGATGGCAGATAGAGCAAACCAATACCTTTTATTCTGTCTTGAAACCTTTGCTGTGTATTCAAATAGTAATAAAAAGTTTTGATATTGGTCATTAGACTAATTGTCTTCCAGTATGTGTTTAACTTAACTGTAGGTATTTAAAATATTAACTCTGTAGCATGCTTATTTTAAAGTGTAGTCTGCTATGAAAAGTGACTGTAACTTTGTTGTAGTATTGTTGGCATTCATGTTTGTACCTCAATGACTTGCAGATCAAACTTGCTCAGTTACAGGTGAAAAAAGACTGCCAGTACTGCAATCTGAACTGCCGGTTCTGCAAATTGAATGGGGGATCTGAGAGCTGTGTTATGTTCTTTCTGGGTCATGCATCGTTACGGGTAATAAAGATTCTGCAGGCCATATCCCAACTATGATGATGCACCAGGTACAGGTTAGGGCAGAATTTTGCCCTGTCGCTGGGATTTAGTTACACACTGTGTTGATGACGTTCAAACCATAAGAGGATCAGCTTAGTCTCCTATAACTGTGTTGGCTCTGCAATGCCAACAGGAGTAAAAAGTACTAGAAACAATCTGGGGTGGAATTTTTAAAAGTGCTCAGTGTTGGTCTAACTTAGCTTCTGTTGAATTCAGTGGTAAAACTTTCATTGTCTTTAAGGAGAGCAACAGTTAGGTCAAACCTGAGCACTTTTCAAAATCCAGCCCTTGATCACTAAAGTCTGCAGATCTATATGACTCTGAATGGTCAGGGTGTAGATTTGTTGAGTAAAACATTCCCAGTTTTACCCAATTACTTTACAGGGTATAACCACACATTAATGGGATAACAATAGAAGAAAAAAATTGTTTTGAATTTTCAGTCAGTTTTTTCAGTATTTTCTCACTTACAAGAATGACTGCACCACAACTAAAGCTGGGGCAAAAGTTGTCTATGCTTACCCAAAGAAGGCAGCTCTGCTTTGTGGTTGGTTGTGGGGGAGTGGGGAGGGAGGAAGGTCAGAAACTGCTGCAAAAGGTGCTTTGCAGCGGTGACTCCCTCCCCCCCCCCGCCTTTCCCCCAGGGATGTGCATAAAGGTATGAAACCTGGGTGGGGCAAGTCTCTATGTCCAAGCAGCAAAAAAGTGTCCATGCATTCAGGTGAGCAGGCTGTGTGCATTAATGGGGCAGTCAGCTAAGATATGCAGCAAATGGTCAGTGATATAATTTCTGAGGTTTTCTCCACACCATTACAACGCTTCAAAGGGTGCAAGGTCACCTAAAAACAGGATGTTTTCTTCCACCTAACACGGGGGATGGTGGTAATGCTGATCCCAAGGGTGAGTGTGATCTAAACCACACAGAGGTTGGGGAAAGGGGTGGCAGAGGTGGTATCTGGCCTTCCAGCCTAGCAAAGGGTGGCAGTTGCAGGGGCCACAGCCAGGTGCAGAGACGGTGCTCAACCAGTCACTCAGCGATAGGGTGACCAGACAGCAAGTGTGAAAAATCGGGACATGGGGTGGGGGGTGATAGGAGACTATATAAGAAAAAGACCCAAAAATCGGGACTGTCCCTATAAAATTGGGACATCTGGTCACCCTACTCAGCGAGTTCACCTAAGGGGAACAAGAGTCAGCCAATTGGGGTATTAAATACTCTGGGCCCAGGAGTGGAAGATCGAGAAGCCTGGGCAGACCCACCTAGGGGAGGCACCTTCAGTGGGGGGCACTGACGGTATTACACAGCTGCTGCAACCTAATTTGCATTTACAACAGCAGCTTCAGGCAGCTAGATGTAAGGGGTCTGCACAGGGTGACAGGGTAGGCCCAGCATGGGCTCAAGTTTCAGTAGTAGGACAGGGAAGGGCAGATGGCAAATCATCGGCCATCAGGACATGTAACCACAGGGGACAGAGTAGACACTCTCGAGGGGGCCTGTGGGGGAGCAGGGCTCTGCAGTACGGTTATGCTGAGGTAGCTTACCCAATGGGAGTTCACCTACTCAGGGCAACTAAATATTGAATTAACTCACAGGCAAATTTGTGCATGTAATATCCGTATGGCACAGGAAGGTGTTCACAGAAAAGTAAACATGGACAAGGCAAGCAAAACAGCAGACTGCCCAAGAGGCCGATGGTGCCTAGAACATGAAAATATTTGAGAAGCTTCCCTCATCGTCTAGGTGGGCATAATGGTACAGGCCTACCCGGACAGCAGCCCAGCCTTTGTTAATTATACGAATGTCACTAGGCGGGCACCCAATATGTTTGGGGGCATGTCATAAGCAGTTTACATTAAGGGCAGCAACACAAACTGGAATAAGGTGGCATCAGACACTGTGGTTCAAGGGCATAACACCAAGACCGCCAGGGGTTTGTTCATACTGCAACAACTCGAAAGGGGCACCAGCCCCGTAATAATATTTGCTGGGCATTTAATAATGGTGGCCGTTTCTTCATCCCCTGTAAATACAGGAATGTTTGCAAGATGCCTGCCGCTGGCAATTTTATTTTCACAAGGCTATGCCCATGGGCTGTTCAGTATCCTGTGCAGCCTTCCAAAAATTCAGTACAATGTTGCACTGGGCAGTGGTGCGGCCAGCGGAACTAAACCAAATAGTGCATTATTTGCATAATTTTGTTCACAGGGCGAGCTGGGTCAAATGACTTTTCACCTGTTGGGCACATTTCAGGCTCTGGCTAAATAGTTGGGTTGAATAAACAAAAACCCTTACACTACATTAACCTACCTGGGCTTGGAGCTGAACTTTGTTTGCAGGGTTTTTGCCCCAGGACGGGTGTTTTTGTGCCTGGCTGGCAGTGGCAACAGCTGGCGTAGCCAGACCACACAATTATGTACGAGTCACTACACAGACGTATTAAGACTTGTGGGTGTGGAAAGTCTTAATACGTTTATTAATTTAATGGGGTATCATTGTGCAAGTACAAATGGTTATTAATTTGGGGCCAATGTAAGAGTGTGCCTCTGGTGCAATAACATGGCAGTGGTACAGGTTATCAATCGCCAAACTTCCAAATCACACAGGATTGGACAATTGGTAAGGGCATTTGTTCTTGAATGCTTAACCTTCAACATCTATTTTTTCTTGCAAGCACGTGCCAGGCATGGATAATGGCATAGCAGATGCCTTGTCTCATTTCCAGTTTGCCAGATTACGTAAGCCGCGGGGTCTCTGGAACCTTGGAATGCCATGTGGTTGGTGGAATGCACATTATTGGCTCCAGCTTACAAGTTGTTTGTTTTGTTTTGTTTAAAGGAGTCCTGTCAATTCAAGGATCCAGAAAATGGGTTGCCTATGCGGCCCTCCATTAAGGGAGGTTGCTGCAGTACCAGATCAAAAACAATGCATCACACATGGGACAATGGGTTCTTTCTCCCCAGTAGGGCTGCTAGCCAAGAGGCCATTGGTAGATGTCTGGGAACCTGGCAGGGTTGAGAGGGAGGCAGCCAAGCAAATGGCTGTCGCCTCCTAGTGGTGGATGTTCAGTGCAGGCACTCCATAGGGAGGCCAGCCAGTGACCAGATAAATGGCCTGGTAAAGGACTTAAAAGGAGGTCCTGAATAAAGGAACAGAACGGAGGAGGGGGTTTGGGGACTCCTATGACTGGCACGGCAGGGAGCCAACTCCCTCCATTCTCATAGCCCTCCTAAACCTTCTCACGAGGCTGGTGGATGGTAAGGTCCAAGCCATGGGTCTGCTGGGGGACCTGGATGGACACAAAGTGGGGCTAGTGGAAGCCCGGGAGAATTGATTTGAATAAGCATGGATTTGCCTGTACTGTACACTTTATCTGCCGGGTAGTCCCAGACATCTATATAATAAAGTTGCGGCCTGATTAAAACCCATAACAAGTCTCCTGTCCTTCTTGTGGTATACCCAAACAACTTCTCTGGAGCTGTGTTAACAGCTTGTACAGGTGTAGTTTAAAGGTAGTAGGAACATGCCTAATAGAAGTTATCGATTCTGGACTTCCTTGAAAAGGTGATTAGTTTTTTAAAACTACTTTTTCCACAGAAGCTAGGTTATAAATAGGGCTGAACTGGTCTAAAACTCCTTTCTCTGAGGTTTACAATATAATCATGATGCAAGATTCTAAATAAATTAGTGCTTCCAGAAGCCCTTAGTAAGAGCCAAACCACAAGCATTCCCCTCTCCCTTTTTTAAGGCCTCCTTCAGAAGATATAGATGTCATCTGGAATGTTGCCCAAAACAAGGATGCACTTCAAAAAAAAAGTACAGTAATTTTCAACTCACATAAAGGTAACTAATGTTAACTAAAATAATTAGAATAGAAACTTACATTGGAACTTTCACTTTTCTCATATTAAAATCTGTGGAGGGGTGTGTTGGTTAAAATCCCAACTTGGTAAGAGTTTAGATGTGGGAGACACTTTAGCATTATAGGAGTAATTTTGGGTTGCAGGATTGTACCGTGGGCACTCAATGCTGATCTGAAGTTTGCCCAGTTTTATCTCCCTAAACAGCATGGTATTATGTGCCATCAAGGATTGATATTGAGGCGAAGAACGCTAACAGAATTAGGACAATATGTTCCCTAGGATTTTTGTGTTACATATCTTCGGATCATGAAGCAACTTACAGCTAAATAAATAAATAAAAACGGCACCACTAGCTCTTCCGCAGGCTCTTGCACCCTAATTGGTAGGCTGCCGTATCATGTACCAAAATGTAGTTGTCACTCCTACATAATATCCACCTTTGTACTTAGAAACACTTGAGGATACAGCTTGTTTGCAGTTTATCAGCTAAGTGGCTTGCCACCCATCTCCATCGTCCACAGCAACTATTGTGCATACTGGCATTTACTAGCAGTAAGTGGATGCTTGCACTTGTGAATCATACAAAATCTGGGGGACAGTTATTTCCTACAATATCTTTATGAATATTGGCAAGTCTCTGACAGCTGGCTGTGTATGTAAGAGGTATGGTTAATGTAAGAACAGTTTATGTGTGCATTCTATGTTGTGGTAGTTTGGCATGTGTGGGAGGACTGGATAACTTTCCAGTGACTGCCAAATGACCTACACTTCTGGTAGGAGAAGTTACTGCAAACTTTGCAGCCTCAGCTGCTGTGGCAATTATAAGGGATATCAACCCTCATGGTTCAGGACTAAAGCCAATCACTAATTGTCTGGGCACGCTGTTGTACAGTTATATGTCATAAGAGTTTCACATCTTCCTCTGAAACATTTGGTTCTGACTACTATTGGAGATAGGGTATCAGGTTACCTGGGTCACTACAATGATCAAGTATGTCAGCTTCCTTTCTTCATGCGTCCTTCATGCTCTGCTCATTTGCAGTGCATTCTGAAGGATTCCCAGCTGGAGTGTCTTCTTTATGGGTTAATTTACTGTTTTTTAAACCACGGTAAAGATGGGAAAAGAGAGTCTAAGGCAATAGGATTTTGAAGGGAAGAATGGGGTAAGGGTTTGGGAAAGAATGGAAAAAGGTGGAAATAGGAAGATTCTAGGGAAAGAAGACAGATGGAAGAGAAGAATGGATAACAAAACAGGGAAGTTAGACATGTGACAAAAGAGAGACCAAATTTTTCATACTGGAGATATTACTTTTTGCCTGGTCCAGATGAGAACTGCACTCTGAACAGTGAATTCATGAATCATGAAATGGATGAGGAATAGGGGGAAAACTGAATCACCAATCCTAAGATTGCCAACATTTTACTTTGGATTCTTCAACTAGATCTATATCTCTGTCTATTTGATATCATTGGTGGTACACTCTGCCACTATAATACATGTCTGAAATGAACTCTGGAATTATAATGGAGTTAGCCCTCTATTTTGCATAGGAACTACTCATTTCTTCTGGAAAAACATTTTTTTGTTTAGTTTTTAATTTTGTAAGCAACAATGAAAAAACTTTTCATGTTTATAATAAAATAAATTGTATTTCTAAATCCATAGCCATTAAACCACAAATACCCCAGCTCAGTAAGTCATTTCTGCATGCCCTCACAACCTCTGTTCAATGGTTACTTTCAAAATCTTTTTGGGGTAAAAGAGTTAAATAGTGGATACAGTTCTTGCTAATCACTGGCTTCTTTAATAAGTCATCCATCTCTCCTTTTTAACCAATTTCTGTGTGAATCTAAATACTGTATTGATTTTTCTGAACCAAGATATGTTAACAAGGCTGGTTTAGTGACACACAAATAAATGTTATTGAAATAATGCCATTGATCTGACAAACCCACAAGATCAAGTTAAAACTGAAAATGTTGGCTTCCTCAAATTGCTCTGCTGTGCCTAGATATTACAGGGACGGAAGATCTGCATGTGATGTTATTTACCATATTGTTGCACCTGCATACTCTGAAATAATATTGGGAAGGTCCTTCTCATGATACAACTAGATAAACCTTGAGTCAATAAGCAAATCTGAAGCATGGTGAAATGGCAAAAATAATGAGGTACTGCAATACCTGAGTATAAACTACAAAGGAGGACAATTTAGGGTGTCATGTTGGGGGGAGTAGTATTATACCTAAGAGATACCATATCATCTAATGAGAATATTTCAGAATGGAGAGGCCCATAGAGCAGAATTAGTACAAATATATATCCCAAGTCATAAGAAATCACATATACTAGTGGGAGGCTATCAAGAAAAGGATGTCGGACACACAATATTAACAGAGACCAAAGAGGCAGCTAGAACTAAAATGATAATACTTGGTTTCAACTGGTCACATATCAACTGGTTAAATGTCACAATGGAACAAGATTTAGAGAAGTAATTATTCAGCACCTTAAGTGTTCATTTAGGAACCGCTAATTCTAGAGAACAAAAGAGAAGAGGCTTTTGTACGTAGTCCTAAGTAGCATTTATGAAGTGAGTGTAGCTGAGTCTACCATCAACTAGCATTTTTCTTCAAATGTCTTACCAGTAGCAATGCATTAACAGTTGTGGAAACAGCCATTTGGCTATTCAGGGTATGCCATGTTCTAGCAGGTGAGATGGGCAAAAAGCAGAAAGATGGAAGAAAAGGCCTTTTGTATAAATCCCACAATAGTATTTTACAGATGACACTTGTAATCTTTGTGTGCTTCCTTTCAGTAGGAGAATTTAAATCCTAAATTCTGTCATCATCACAAGCTTATGAACCGTGTATAGCAGAATGTGCCTTGTGGCACTTTCTCTATAGAGGTTCTCATTAGAGCTCAGAAAGTGTTTTATTCAGTGACTGGGTCTGAGTTGAAAGTAAGCAATGTTTGATGAAGGGGAGACCTCAGCTTTCTTGGCTGTAGAAATGTCACCTTGTTCCCTAAGTCAATCCCTACAACCTCTTATTAATTTTCGTGATTATTTGTGAACTCCTCCCTTTTTGCTGACAGCTTTCAGGGTCTTTGAGAGATCATCAGTTTTTAGTGTGGAGAGTTGTTTTGCCTCCTGCTAAAAGTTTATCTATCATTGGACCTTAAGTAGGGGAGGAGGTGATTCTGTCACTGACTACTATAGACAGAGGGATGAGAATTCCTTCTGTGCCAGCCGCTTTCTGCTTTGCTTCTTTGCTGCTCCATGGTGTGCCTCCCATTCAGACCTGCTTAACCTCTCAGGCTTTTCATCAGAAGCTTCAGCTTTGTGGTCTTTTCCCCTGCTGAGACTCCAGCTTTCTTAGCAGGCTTCTAGGATGGGTGGGGCTGGTGGGGCTTTTTTCCTCTTTCCCTTGCCGGCCAGCAAGCATCCTCCCTGCCTGTAGATCCTCCTCCTCCAGTGAGGATGCTCTGAACTTCCAGTGGGGGTGAAGGGAGAAGCAGCCACCAGCCCCACACCTGCAGCATGAACAACTGCAGCTGATGAGCAGTTGCTGAGCTTGTATTGAAAGGTTCAGAGGAGGGACTCATCTGGGGAAGTAGGAGAACAGAAGGGGAGAGAGAGTGGGGGGGACTGGGGTAGAGCCGAGGGGTTGTTAATTCAGTTGATTGGAAAACCGTGGGATTGCACAAGTGTTGCTGGATGCATAATGTGGCCTGTACATTCTTTTGTTACTGGTGATGCATGAGAGATAAAAGAACCCAGTTTCCCTATCAAAGCCCAGGTTGAATTTGTGGGGTTGGCAGTTTGAAAAACAAACCAACAAACAACAAAAGAAAAATGTTACGTTTTGGTTTGTAAACCGAGTGATATTAGCTATGGAAGTCTGAGGGACAATAGAGATGGATCCCATGTTGAGAGATATTTTCATGGCAGAAGCATGCATTAGGAGTAAATCAGGCCAGGCGCTGTTTGAAGATACTGGGCCACATTCTTAGCTGCGGTAAATTGTTATAGCTCCACTGAAGTCTATGGAGTTAAGCTAATTTACACCAACTGAGGCTCTGGTCCCTTGTATTGCTTTACATACTTGATGGTGTGTATGTGTGTGTGTGTGCGGGGGGAGGGGGAATGACAAAGTAGATTGAATGAAAAAAAATCATTGATTGTGAGATATGTTCCATCGACACCTTGTCCAATCCTATATTTAAAAGAAACTATTTTGAACCAGTGCAGTGTTCTCAAGTCACTGCCTAAACGAATTTCTCACCATGGCCCTAATCCTTGAGAGCAGTAAAACAAAAATCCGAGTCATCTGTTTATACACTGTGAAGCATTAAACCAAACTGAAGTGGGATTTTCTTTTATAGGGGGAAAAAAAGTCTATACTATTTTAATATAAGGCCATTTTTTACCATTATTTTGACTGGCTGGTCATTGTTAACCATGATAAGACAAGAGCACTTGACCCACTAATCCCTCTCTTCTGGGACTACTTCTAGCATTTCAAACCTCGGAGCAGCTTTAAAGAGGCACCATTTTTATGGAAAGAAAAAGACCATAGAAAAAACCTTCTGAGGAAATGTTTCCTTCTTTACTTTCACTGTATCTGGGATTCCTTGGCTGTCTCTCCCAACACCAAAAAACAGAGCCAAAAATAGTGTCGCAAGGCCCAGATGTCAGAATTCAGCTCTGCACTAGTGACAGGTTGAAGCTCTGATATGTTGTGACACACAAAGGCCAGAATGTGCCCATCAGACCAGCTTTTCATAGGGACGTACAACACTTGCATCTCATCCTGGAATGTCAAATTGCCAGGCTGTGATGTTTAGAAAAGCTATTTCAGATCATTTTTAGAGGTTTCTATTACTGTATTTGTTATAGTGTTTTCTCTCCTTCAGAGGTCTGTGCTGTGGGATTGCTGCACTAAGGAGGAAGGCATTATGGGAAGCGGGAGAAAAAAGTTGCTCTAACGGTTTAAAAAAATGCTCACCAGGATGGGTGGGTTTTTCAAAAGCACTCAGTGTAGGCCTAACACTGCTCCCATTGAATTCAGTGGGAGTTTTACCATTAACTTCCATAGGAATACAGTTAAGCCAGTGCTGAGCACTTTTGAAAATCCTACCTTTACATGTTTGATTTTGTGTAGACTATGTGGCAAGTACGTGCTGGTGTAGTACAATTTGAAGGTTTTACTGGCATTTGTTTGGGATGGCTTGGATGACTACCTCATGACTTTATGCTGATAAAGTCCTAATAGGAATTTAGGAATTTCTGAACTGGATCACACAAGGTCCAGTTAGTCCAGTCTCCTTACTCAACAGCAACCACAACCAGATGTTTCAGAATGAGGTACAAGTAATCCCACAGTGGACAATAATGGAATGACCTGCTCACAACAGAGACTTGCTTTTAATTCTCATTAGTTATTGTTGGTTTAAGCCTTGAAGCATTAAAGCATATATACTGAATTTTAACAAATCTTATCTGGTGTAACTGTAGGGGTTCTCGTTATCCAAATAAATGTCTAGTCCTTTTGTGCATCTCACTAATATCTTTGACACATTATATTAGGGGTAGGCAACCTATGGCACGTGTGCCAAAGGCGGCACACAAGCTGGTTTTCAGTGGCACTCACACTGCCTGGGTCCTGGCCACTGGTCCGGGGGGCTCTGCATTTTAATTTAATTTTAAATGATGCTTCTAAACATTTTGAACCCTTATTTACTTTACATACAACAATAGTTTAGTTATATATTATAGACTTCTAGAAAGAGACCTTCTAAAAAGGTTAAAATGTATAACTGGCACACAAAACCTTAAATTAGAGTGAATAAATGAAGACTCAGCACACCACTTCTGAAAGGTTGCCGACCCCTGCATTATATCATACCGCTGTGTCATATAGTCTCTCTTCCTTCTCAGGCCTGAATATAGCCCTGCAGAATTTCAGTGCCTTTTTTTGTTTGGGGAGTAAATGTTTAAACATAAAAAAATGCATCTGAATAAAAAAAATACCCAAACCACTTCAGAGTGTGTTCAGTAGACATTGAAGGCAAGCACCGATGAAGCCCTGTCCTCCTTAGGACATGAGTGCACCTTTTCCCTGTCTCTATGTTCATCATGAACAGAGGTCTAGGCAGGGAAAGGAGTATCAAACTCAGGCTGCTTGCTAGGAGGAAGACTGTGTCTTTCAAACACACACAGTAGAAACCTATTCCTTTTGCAAACCCACCCCATCCCACCTCACCCCAAAGGATTCCAAAACAAATAAAGAACCCTAGAAAAAATTAAAAACCTCAGTCTTAATATCAGGGACAGGAGAAAATAGCTGGTACAAATAAAATTGCATATCCTTCTTTGTTTTGGTCTACAAATTCCAAACTTTAAATCATAATGAAGAGTCTATCTTTTTCTGTTATAAAGGCATAGCTCTTATAGCATACACAGATTTGAGGTTGCTCTGTCAAAGGTGAACTGTAAAGCAAAATTTAAAAAAATGGGTTTTGCCTTCAGTGCCTTCACAAATGCCCTCTGTCCCTGTACCCACTTTCTGCTTGTTTTGAATGTCAAAATATCAGGGTCTCACTTCTCTCTCCTTGCTAGAGGATCTTGTCATCTGTGGAAGACATAAAATAGCAATGTCACACAGAGTTGTAATTTGAACTGTGTGGCTTTCCTTGTTCTCAACTGAAACATTCTTATTTTCTGAGTAAGTTCAGTAGTGAGCCATCACTCTAAGTTGGTGGTAAGGGAGGCCTTGGTTGGAGAGTTATGAGATATAAAACAGTGGTCCTACTGCTGTGGTTACTAATGGTCTTTTTACACCTTTCTGGAGAGCCAGATGTTTTGGAATATTGTATTTGTCCAGTCCATTGTTTGGATCTGTGAACCTTGCTTCTCAAAAAAAAAAAAAAAGGGAATTTTTAGGTAAGCCCATGTGAAATTTTCTTACTTTCTGCTCCATAGCCCTAGATAATCAATTGGGTTGAATGGGATTACTTTCAATAGTAAGCTCTGTGCTTGACAGTATTGATTTGTAGAATCAGCCTTATCAACTGTTGGCTGTTAAACAGTTACCTTCTATCTCAAAGGTGGCTGCTTTTCAGAAGTGGGTGAAACAGATTCTTTGGGGCAAATTCTGTCCTTGGTTAAACCTTTGTAAATCTGGAGTAACACTAAGGAAGTCAATGGGATTACTTTGAGTGTACAGTGATGTAAATAAGAGCAGACTGTTACACATTTGCATACATTTAAGTTCACATTTAACATAAATATTATGGTCACGAGGACTGGTGGTAGTTAAAACATCATTTTGAAAGGAACTATGATTGTGCTTATCTCCTTTGCCATCTTCAGCCAAAGTGAAAACATTTAGATAGCCCCATTGTTTGCTTTTATTTTGACTCCAACAGAAGGTGTGATTGTGTGTTTGTATATCACATAATATACATGACTTGTGTAAGTTTGTGTGCACATAGTGATACTTTGTGGCAACTTTTTAAAGACTGAAATCTATTGGCAATTTGAAAGTGTTAGCCAGCCTTTGCTGTGAAAATGTGACAGCACCATTTAAGGATAAATGACTTACTACACAATGGCAATCAGATCTATAAGAATTTGGCATAGTAGTGTCATATATTTTATAAGCTTCCTTATGTGGCTAGTGCTCTTGCTCTTTGCCCCAGACCTCAGCACCCCATCTGTTTCACTGCTTGGCCTCCTCTAAAGAGACTGCTAATTTAAACACATTTTGTGGTTTTGTGTTGTGGCAAATTCCCACTAGGTGCAAGACAAACAGCTTTTACATTTGTGATTTAAGCCACACTTGAACTCGGGCTGTCAGAGGTGAAAGATTGATACATCATTCTAGCTGATTGGTTGCTTGCCCCTCCAAACCCTGCCAGACTGTTTGTACATGAACATTTTATATAACGTTTTACTTTTGAATTCATGAAATGTATTGTTCCTGTGTCAATGACCAGATTGTGCAATTTTAATATTCTGTTAAGGAGTAAAGAGAATTTTGTTATACAAGTCGTTTTTCATTTAATTTTTTTCCAGAAACACACCTAAAATATTCTTGTTTTAAAACTTGTTTTTAATCTTCAAGTGTGTTTCGATGCTTAACAATATAGCAACAGGAAGGCTTGCCCACACCTTGAGAAAAGTGTTTTAATCCTATAGCAGCCCATTCACTGTTCTGCTTGCAGAGTCCTGGATGCATCTCCACACATTTGGCACCGTTCAAGTTTGCTTTCTTCTCTAAAGGATGAAAAATACTAAATCCGTTCTCCAAAGGGGAATGTTTGTAATGTCATGAAAAGGGAGACCATATGGTACTATAAAGCTTAAGGGGAAAGTATAGCATTTTAATTCAAATTGTTAGACAAAGTTAAAGACAGCCACTTAGTTACCAGTTGTAGAAGTTATTTATGGCCCTTCGTGTAAGAGAACAAAACAAAAAAAGGTAGAATTTCTTTTTTTTAATGTTTTTAAAAAGTGGGGGTGAGGAAGAAGTTAAAGCAAAAACAATATTTTATTTGCCCATATCTATACTTGAGTACAAGGATCCGGAATGGGTTTGGTTTTATTAAGCAGCCTTAGCAAAGCAATTATAATCACTGAAAATGTATTGTATAATTTTTCGTTTCGCAATGGGCAAGTTTATTCAGATGAAGTGTGACAGCCTAGTAGCAAAATAAACAGATCTTCATTACTTGGAATCTTTTGCCATTTTCCCTCCACTTTTAACTAAATTAGTTTTGCAATGCATCAGGGTTTAGATTGTGATTCAGTGCATTAACTTATCCTCATACTGCTTTGATTGAACAGCAAAGCATCCATTACCAATGCCATATCCAAAGTGACGTTTCCATACAGGCTGCCTGCTGTTTCATTCATAACCACAAAGCAGCCTGAAATGACTTTACTTCTTTTTACAACTTGCAAGGAGTTAATGGACTGTGCTGGCCCCCTGCCAAAACCTTTAAGAAACTTTATTAATGTGTTATGAGGCTGGGACACCATCGTGCGGGATTTTATTGGTTATTCATTTTAATGAATAAAAATATGTATGCACAATTAAAGTCATATTCTCAAGCAATTGCATTCTAATAAATGTCAAGTCTTTGTCAATGATATTCTTAATGTTAGCTAATCAATTTTTGTCTTTTTCTTTTGAAAACCTAAACGGATCATTTAGTCAGCATTGCACCATTATTAAATTTGTGCTGTGAATGTTCTCTTAAGCAGGACCCCACCTTTCCCGTGTATGAAATGAATCATCTTTTTAATACTGTAGAAAATACTGTTCATTCCAATGAAGAGAAAAGGCATGTTGAAAATTTTGTCATACTCTAGTAATAGCCCTACAGCACACACATTTAGAAGAAGAAGAAGATGATGATGATAAATAAAACCCAGAACTGTATTCCTCAGGAGCCAAAGGCAATCTATATATGTTGTATAGATCATGTGAGAACCTGACATGGTGTAGCCATAGTAAAAATAATTTTATAGACAGGAGAGTATTTTGTTTTTATTTTAATACAAATCTTCTTGATGTTCCACTGTATTTTTCTTTCACACACTCACACACTCTTACTTTTAAATTCAAAATTGATTGGGATGGTCAAGTGGATTGGGCTAGATAAAAATTATCCTGAAAATGTTGCTTTTCCTTTTTTTTTTTGGTCTAGGAACAGAGATGTTTTTCTGCACTCTCAGCAACATAGACATTTTGTTATTAAATTAAGGTAGTCCTCTTCACTGCTCATTCCTTTCTTCAATATAGAATATGATCCTTTAGGACAAAACAGAGCAGTGCTGCCGAGGAGCAACCAAAAGCCTGCATCCCTGCAAGATCCCTGAATATATTTTTAGAAATTTTTAAATATCATCTATTAATTAGTGAGTGAAAACTCAACAACTTTTATGAAAAGATAATTAAAATGAAGATGATCAAAAGCAGTGTGGAAAAGGAAAGAAAAATATATTGAGAATGAATAAAAATATTGTAGCAAAGCAAAAAACTGAAAAAAAAAAGTTACACCAACTTGTCTGGGAACTGTGTTATAAGGCAGATACTAGCAACTGTTCTAGCTAAGATTGATAATAGTTTCCTTTTTCTTCTCTCCCCCCCCCACACTCCTGCAGTTTTCAGGTGTTGATAAAATTTAAGGTTGAAATTTTGCAAGTTTGCTCTTTAAAAAAAATCACTGTTGTTTGAGCAAAAACAGTACAGTCATCTGGGAGTGCAAGGAGGAAAAAGCCCACTCCTCATTATATAAAAACAATAAAAACTTGGGACCTTTATTTGTACAGTCCCATAGTGGAAACAGCTGGAGGTAGAAAGCTGATATTTGGTCTGAAAATATCCCTTTCTGATAAATGCTTTGGGATGTCCTGGTGATAATTGGTTCAGATTTTGCCAAGTTAGGGGGCTCTGAAAAGCAAGTATTACGTGTGCACAGTACTCTAGTAACTGTGATAACTACTGTATCTATGCTTACAAAGGGCCAGATTTTGTCAGCCTTCCTTACTCTGAATAGTCCCCCACTTCTTGAGTCAGTCCTGTTAGTGAAACTACTCATAGAGTAAGGTGAGAGTGAGGCTGAGAGAATCTATTACGAATTACACTGCTAAGGTAGGCCATGAACATGAAGGTGGGCAGTGAACTAGGCTGGTCTCCACGGGGAATCTTGCTTCATTCATTATGTCATTTCATGTGGAAAATTTGGACTGAGTGAATACGTTTTCCAAATGAAGTGGAGGGAGCCTAGTGTTACTGAAAACTTTATTTGCAAGACACCTCCCCTCCCCCATCCCCAGCACCTTTGTGTATTTTTTCAGATGTGGAGAGACTGAGATAATGGCCATGTGGGAGCTCTAGCATCTCAGTATCTTGTAGGGTAAGAGATTTACTAGAAAGAGGCTGACTCCTGTAGACCTGGTAAATTGTATAGGATGAGGCATTCTGGCCAAATATTTCCGCATTATGGATTTTTTTTACATACTCTGTCTCTTTTCTTGGCTCTCCCACGAAGCATAAAACATATGACAGTCCACTAAATTACATTATGTGATTATAGAATTAAGGCTTATATAGTCACGTATCTTTGCAAGAGGCTGATCTGTGAAAAGAACTCGGATCTCTAATATGGAAAGCGTTATCCACATAGCTATACTTTGTTACAGAATTAATGTGCCAAATCTGTGTGCTTGGCTGTGCTCTGTGTAACCACTAGGCCTCATTTCCTTCCAGAGCCTGGGATAGAACCCAAGATTCCTGATTCTCAGCATTTCTTTGTTGTCTAGTTAATAGTTGCGTGAGCCATTGACAAAGAGTGTGTTGTATCCCCCTCTAATTGCTGGTCCAAAAAGAGTGTAACAACTCACTACTGCGACCAGTTGCTCCTTAACTCAAGTGTTAGAGGCCTGTGCTGTGATCTACAGATTTTGGGTTCCAGCTCTGCTGATGACCCATATAGGGGATCAGTATGGATCTACACAATTAAATGTCTGTTTTTCAGTTTGCTTTTTTATAAAGCTGGGAAATTACATTAAAATACACCTGTAATGTGTAATGTTAAGGTTGCAAAATCAAGCACTTAAACGTTAGAAAATTCCAGAATTGAGGTTGCCTTTACAACCATAAATTGACCCACTTGTGCATATGCTTTCTGATAAGTCATTGATTATATGATCACATACGTGTAGGATCCTTGTCTTATTTGATGCACAGGATGGACAGTGAATGAGACAGAGGATTGTAAGAAGGCACAGGATGTTCTCTTGTGTTGTACACATTGGGCAGGGATATGGGAGAGCTAGATTCCTTCCCTAAGTCTGTCATAAACTTGGGCAAAATTATCATAACACATATGCACAAGAGAGCCAAATAAAGGTTGCATATGTAACACTTCATAACTTTTGACTTTGCAACTTTAAGATTCTTATATTTATTTTACATGAAAATAGCATGGGATCATATAATTAAGGACTAGTTAGTAATGTGTGGCATTTCCACACTTTTGAGTGCTATACCATGCATTCTTAATGTTCTCTTCCCATAATTTTTCATGGAATTTAGTTTTGTTTGTGTGCTGATGTGTGTAGGGTAGGAAGAGGTCTTACTGATGACATTTCTGTGAAGTTGAAACATCTGTAGTGATGCCCTGGGTAGAAGGTAGAAATCATTTGATTTTCCTGAATTAACAGTTCTAGGCAAAAGGAAAAGAACACAGGGAATCAATGAATGTCAGTAAAAAAGACTGTAGCTCCTTTCTGCTTTCCTCTGAGTACTTCCGAAATCCAAGTAGGAGACTGATATTTACCAATGGAAATGTGAACCAAATGGGAAAATACCTTTTATAAATGTACAAACAGAATTGCTAGACAAAATCTAGTTCCCCACAGCACTAAAAGAGTTCATTAATGTAACATCAGGCAAAGCCACCTCATCATCTGCAAAGAAAAAATAACATTTCGTAATTATTTTAACCGAGGGGGAAGTTCAAATTATTTTATTTTATTTTTTGAGGACAAAGCTTTTTGCAGAGAAAGAAGTTGGAGGGTTGTATCTCAGTTGCTTATTGCCTGTAAGCTCTTGAGACTTGGATCATATGTGAACATGGCTCTTTCTTTACCTCAGTGGAAGGCTGGCTTACTGTGGGAGCTGCATATGGATTAGTACACTGAGGCTGGCCATTTCTGGCAGCTGAACTTGGGGTTATGATTGACTGGTTTAAAGTATTGCCAGGACCCATTTAGACCTTAATAAATAGGTGAAAATGGAGATCCCCTTTACCATCCTGCACACTTAATATTCCTTCCCATGTATCTGTGTATGGGGAAAAGAGGAAGTTTGAGACTGCCAATACCTAGGGCATTTTGCTGTTTCTGTACTGTGTAGCTGCATGTTCTGTGTTTGTCTGGTGTTGTGACTTCGCAAGTGCCATGTTAATATATATCAGAGGAAGAGAGAAGCAACTCTGGTAGAGATTTGCCTTCAAAACTTGTATACAGTTTGGAGATAGGAGAGTGATATCACATTCACAGGGTAATGCTTGACCTTCATGTTCTGTGAATAGGGGAGGGCGGAGAGACAGAGGTCTGACTTTTTGTACAAGAATATGCAATGGTAAAAATCAGTTGGATTGTCTCACTCACGAGATGTGACCCAGAAGTTCTGAAGAATTAGTTCCTCTCACAGTGTAAAAAATGTTTGTAGGGGTCAGAGGGGGGTGGTAATTTTCTAAGTACTTCTCTTCCTTATTTATATGATGCATCACTGTCCTGAACTATTATTTATGTTCAGCATAGTGTTAACAAATGTTACAGCCATTTGCCTTTCCATTAGCTGCACTGACTCAGTTAATCATTGGTGGAGTTCCATCAGCAAAATGAATTTGGTCTCATCCTCCTCCCGCTTTGTGCACATCACAAAACCACAACTGGTGGATTATACACAAAGGAGATACTGGCCGAGGAAATGTGGGATGTTGCAGATATGGGATTGATGTACATTGGCAGAACTGTTCGTGGAAGGAGGGGGAAACCTTGTGGGGACATTGATTGAGTTTGCAGACTGCCTCCCTGCTCTGTGGCCTACCTCAAGTTGTTCACAATGATCTCTTGCTTTGGTGAGAACTAAATTCACTCCCACACCTGCAATAATAGAAAAAAGAAGACAAAGCACTTATTTATGGAATTTTGATCTCTTTATTCTTTTAATGTTTACAGTCAGATCGTTTAATAATTATCATTGCATGCAGATTATGTGCGAAAGGAAAGAAAAATAAGTCGCTGCTCACACCTGACTGATAAGAACCTTGTGAACATAAAATCTGACTGGTTGTTTTGGTCATTTTTTGGTGGGGAGGAGTTATAAGGTGCACTTATTAATGTTGGTGGAATTATACTAATTGGAATAGAGTGCAGATGACTTTCCTATACTCTTTGGAATCTTAACCCTAGCTCAGCAGTAATGTAGAAGGACATTGACATTGCATGGCTGTGTGACTTTGAGCCTGATTACAAAGTAAACAGAGGGCGAAAGTCCCTAAAACGTAGAAGACAGTTGAATGGACAAAACGATCAAAGTGAAATGCATCCGTATTTTGATTGATAAATTAGGAAGGAAGCATGGGTAGATGTTGTATCAGTAAGATTTAACCTGATATCCACAAACACAGCACTTGTCAAACTGTGGCCCATACACAACTGGTGCTTCCTGGATTATTTACTGGTGGTCTGGGAAGAGCTGTCATAAAGCCATGCCCCATATTCCGGCTGCTAAATCACAAAATACAGCTAAACTACATTAAATACTTCCCAGATATTACTTTTCTGTGTAAGCAATTATTATAGTTGCCACAGGGATGTTATATAATTAAGACTGACAGGAGAGGTAACCAAGACAATCTCTCTATTAAGCTGTGGTCCACCCTATGAGCAAGTTTGAGAATCCTTTTTCTAAAGGGATATCTTGTATGGGTATTTCCCATATTCTTTTTAATTTGAAGTGAAATTACTATGGAGTACTTTTACTTGAACTGTATAATCACATTATTATAAAGGAAATTGATGGCAAATTTTAAAATAAACATGGTGATATGTTCAAATTCCACCTAGGAGTATCCCAAATGACCAGATTAATTCTACACCTCTGAGGAAGTGCTCAGTGATTGCAAGAATGTGGGATTCAGCTGAGGCATAGAATTGCTGTGCTACAGTCAGTACCAGTTATGATTACAGGATAGTAAACTGGGCCTCGTATATGTCTCAGCCTGAACATAGTCAAAGAGGGAAATATGTTGAACTAATTATGCAAGATATGATAGTTAAGACTGAATAGTTGTTAAAATAAAATATATTGATGTGAAAGTTTGTAGAAAATCCAAAACGAGGAGAGTGTGTGGATATCACGTTCTAAGTCAAATTAATTTCATGTTGTGTACCAAAGGCTTGAAAGCATGGAACCATATCCTCTTCCTCTTGCTTTTGTAAGCTTTCGTAGTTGTTTGGAAGGGAAAGATTTCCTTTATGAGAGGGTGAGTAAATTCAGTGACAAAAACTATCTTATGCAGCTGTAAGTTGGGAGATTTTGGCTTCATTGTTGTCTTGCCAACAGTACACACAATATCTGTTGTAAAGATCTTACTATATTCTTGGCACGGGGAAAAAAAGCATTAAGATTTATGCATAATTTAAAACAATAAAATGAAGCTTCTCTTAAATAACCCTCCCCCGCTCCCCATTTACTGAAGATCCCCAGCAGTCAGTATTCCTTCCCTCCCACTATCATTCTCCAGAATTTTTTATGAACATGACACAACAAATTTGTGGTGCCAGCTTCTGTGTTTATGTGGAAACCAAGCTCTTTGCCTCATTTAAAACAATCAGACTGTTTTAAAACCAGCTTTGGCTTTTGCCCTTCACACAGGACGACACTAGGTCGACGACATTTCAGGATAACTGTTTGGCAGCCATTTTAGATACTGCCTGCGCTGAGAGCACTCTGGCTGCCAAAAATTGCAGACGCTCTGTGCCAAAACACTCTTGGCAGTAGAGATAAACTTTGTAGAGATACACAGTCCAGAAATATCTTATAATTACAAAGCACAGGGGGCAGAATGTTTTTACAATACAGCTGTGCTAATGTAAACATTTAATTTGGCAGCCTTCTCCACCCACTTTTCAATTAAATGGGTTTATGCAGATACTTTAGGTCTGTAATAAACTTTATTGCTACTTCTCTTAGAGTACAGTTTATGAAACACAGATTTGAGGTATTTTTTGGGGCTTTCTATCATTTAGCAAAGTACATTGAAAATGTTATGCTGCCATAAAGGGGAAGTGTGAATTCCTTTTTCAAAATGCCTTAGACCAGGCTTCACTAAAAGCCTTCACTTGTATATATTCATTAGGGACTGTCTCCTTTGGTTGTCCAAAGCAAGTAAGAGGATATTAATAGAAGGAGGTGAAATCACCTATACAGCTACAAAAAGACACTTGTGTTGGTGATCATTAGAAAAGGCAAACGATCCCACATTGCATAATGGTGATACAAAGAACAATTTTGAAACAACAGTTCTTACGGATGTAATTACAATAATAGTGTGATAGCTGTGATAATTATCCTTACAGAGTAAAAGAAAAAATCATTTCTTATCTAAAGCTTTACTCGCCTTTAGACACACTAAGGCAGCCAAAGATCCAGATCTGCACATTTCAAAATGCTGGGGGATGTAGAAATTTCATAATAAAATCAGTCAATTGTTTGGAATATAAGAAGGTATATTAAATAATTCAATGCTGTATATGTTAAAATAACCTACTTTTTCTTTTAAGCATTTTTTTTGGGAACTAGCAGCTGTAATAGGTGCCTTTGCAAGTCATAAGGGACACATTTTCATTCACGTTTTTGTGCACTTATTCAAGGGACTACTTCGGTGAGTAAGAACTCCACAGTCTGGTCCTAAACAAAGCAAAATTATTAATGCTATCATTGCATTGAGTAAGTTAACACTTTCACTAATTATAGCATACTTCCAGAGGTGCAAATATTTGGTTCCATTTGGACAGGCACAGAAGTATAGAAAGATTGTATACTTATCTGAAGCATATTTAAACCCATATAGTCTTGAAAATTGGACTAGAAATCACTAGATTGTCTGCTCTGTGATGTGACTGGCATTTCAATCTCTGATCCCAGTTGTTGTCTGGTGTTGGTAATTTTTAACAGCATCCAAAAGTATGCCAAGTGCTTCACAGCCAACATAGAATTACATGTCCTCTGCCCTCACAGAGTTTACAATCTACACTTTTCACAATCTACATTTTTCACATAACTGAACGTGACAAACTTTACGTGAAGACAGATGAAGTATCATCACGTGGTTATTCAGTTCAGTTATGTGCACATTTTGTTTCTTTGGTTAAAGCTTTTTTTTTTTAAACGTCAAATAAAGATGATAAAGATATGAGTGGATATCAATGACACTTATGGCCGTCACTGAAGAAATACATGTTCAGGAAGGATTTAAGGATAGAGCTACAGTAAAAAAGCACACACATGAAATAAAGTTACCAGAATCTTTCAGAAACTCTAAGGTTTGGTTCTAAACAGAAGGGGGAAGGTTCATGGAGGGGCCCTTATTTTCTCTGAACAGATTTGTCCATCCCTGATTTTCACTGGAATAAATTTATTTTTAAAAATGGTGTTAATTTTATACAGATGATAGCAAATAAATCCAGTAAGTCAGATAATAGTTACTATGTTTCTAAAACTAATAGAAGAGCAACTCATGAATATAGTGAGTAGACAATCACAAAGGAAGGCTCTGATGACATAAGCTGGGGGCTGATTCTGAGGAAAATGCAGTCTCTACCACCATTACCCAGCATGCTATAAATATCATCTGTGGGGGGAAGGAGCATAGTTTTAGACAGAATCCCACGCACTAAGTCCTTGTAGGAATTCAAAACAACTACTTGTCTGTCCTCGACATAACAGACATTCCATGACTCTCGTTCTGGAAGTGATAATTACTTCGGTGATGAGATTCTTAAACATGCAGTTTGTACTTTTAGCTGACTTGCTGTATGTCTTCTCCTTTCTTTACCTGTCATAAAACAGACAAACAAACAAAAAACCCCAACGAAAGAAACCCCATCAAAATTATATGGCTATTTAGAAAGATAAAAGGGAGCCTATTCTTTTGTGGAGTGCAAATCCAATAGTTAGAGCCATATTTGTTACTAAGATTAATTTTTGAGAGTGTAGGTATGGAGTAAGCCAAACAGAAATACCATTAGGAGTAAAATGTCAGCAACTTTTTAATAGACTTTAACTTTAAATCGAAATAAGAATAGATTTTGGTATTGACTTGTAGCCTTCACAGTTTATAACCTATGGTCTCAGCCAGAAAAGGTCCGCTTTTGATTCAAGAGTTTTCTTTACCATACGAATACTTTCCAATATATTCAGAACAGTTAAACTTGGTGAGAGATAAAGAAAACTTGGCACCCCAGCCTAGGGAGCCTGGGTGAATGCTAACCCAGGCAATTTGGGAGATTTTCACTTAAAAATAGTGCAGTGTAGTTCATTTAAATTGTATTTTAAGTATACGGTGCTCATTTTATGTAGGTTTGTATGTGATGGTACAGGCGTGGTCAAAAAGTTTGAGTGTCACACACACATTTTTGCTGCAGTAATCACAGTGCTGTCAGTTGACTCCCTGCTACGTTGATTCTATAGATAACTGATAAAGATTTGTAAAATATAACTTTCAGAAACTGTAGTGTGCTCACTGAAAGGAAAGTAGTTCTTGTGCTTTGCACATCAGCAAGATTAATAAAAGACTTACGGATAGATGCTTGGATCAAAAAGCTTTGGCTGCACAAAGAATCACTAAAGCTGGCCTAAGTGTTCAGCTGTGGTTTTCCCTGCTATAGGAGAATCACCAGATGGCCTAGAGCCGCCATAGAGAGGCTTGCCAGGGGCATGTTAGGGAGCATAACTGAAGTGTACTGTGCCCTTTGACAACATCTGTATGGAGGCCATTGCAGGACAGTGTAAGATAAAGAAGTCCTGAGGCTGCTCTAACTTACACGAGGGTCTGGAACCAGCCCCCTACAGTCTCAGAGATCAGAAAACCACAAGTGAGAAGCTAACTTTGCCCCCTAACTCTATCCTGGGTCGTACACTGGGCACAGCTAAGCTGGATCCAAGGATCATGGGTATAGGGTTTAAACATTTTAATTTTCAAAGCTGAGTTTTCTTCTAAGGTTTGTAGAAGGGTGTGTGTGTGTGTGTGTGTGTGTGTGTGAGAGAGAGAGAGAGAGAGAGAGTTATCCAGTTTTCATAATATGTGCTCCAAATGTGGTAAGAAGTTTAAAACATTTTTAAAGAAGGAGACTTAATTTGGCTATATTGGTATTATTCTAAGTTATCATGTGTGTGTTTAGAGGCTGTCATTCCCAGTGATGGGAAAAGTTGGCGACAGAAAGCGAAAGTGTGATTGGGGAATGCCTACCACTCTTTTAATAGAGCTTCAAGGGAAACCCTGAAAGCATAACCCTGTAATGAGAACTAGTTTTCAGCATGCACATTTTTCAGCATGCTACTGCTGCGTCATTTCTTTAGGAAACACACAAATAAGGACAAACAAAGTGTTCCCTAGTACAGCAAAAGTTTAAATAGATTAGGGTCTGGCATCGCATTTAAGTTTATCAGGCATTTGGAGTTTAGGATGTACAATACAGTAGTATGTGATTGCCAACTATCTGGGCTTCCCCCACTGTTTCTGGTTTGGCAACGAGGTGGTAGTTCACCCTGTTGCAATGCTGGCTGCCAAGGAGACATGGCCAGCTCTATGCTTCCTGTCTTCCTCTTTGTCCTGGCCTGGCCTTCACGGATGCTGCCAAGTGCTAGATGCCAAAAAGCTTCTTACAAAAAGGTCAAGCAACTAAGTCTTGAAATCACCTATGCCAATATTTGTATTTTCTTTTTATCCTTCTGTATTCAGCTTAATGAAAAGTATACAAAATATAGCTGGTAGTTCCGGAACTTTTTTTGACAGTATGTATTTACTACAGGTTTGCAGACTTTTCACAGTCAGCATTAGATGTTTCAAGCAGAATTCTGGGTAAAGCTCTGTGAACCTTAAAGGAACGAAAAAAAATATGAAATTATTTTTTCTGGATTGATGTGCATGCATCTTTGATTACTTATTCTGCCACATTACACAAGGGGGCTGTTCAAGATACACATTTTGGGATTCAATTTTCCATATGTTCTGAGGCTGCTGTAGTCACATGGGTTTAACAGATTGTTGTTTTAGCATCTATACATTTGTCCTGATAGCTAAGTAGAGGTAGTTTGTGTTAAGGGAATTGTCATGATCAGAGATTTGGGGCTGTTGAGTATATTCCCTTTTGTTACCTAAACTTCACTGATGGACTTATTAGAAGCCATTGAATTGATAGTGACACTGAATGGCATTTCATATTATTTTATTCATAATCAAGTGTATTAATTTCTCTCTTGTTTTTGATGAAACTTCTTACTAGTTTGCAGACATGAAGCAAGAAAGCTTGTCTACTACTTTTATTTCCATATTGTTTCTTACCATGACCATAACATCCATGTAATGCTTTTATTTCCTGGTTTTGGAATAAAATGTGAAGCTGACAATAACAGTGGCCATAAGGCAACATGACTGTTGGCCATGGGTTGTAAAATTGCATTTATTTGGGGGAGTGTACTCTTCAAATGATTCATCAAAGTGTGGATTGCAATTCTCAGCTTCACATTTTGCTCAGTCCCCAAAACAGATAATTTCAGCAGCTTCCAGCACAAAAATTGACTGCCTTCATCAGCTGCCCATCCTCCCTCCAACAAGCATACACCTTAAATATAGCCTTTCAGTAACAGCAATAAGGAAGAGTGAGGTGGGCATGTATGTTTAAAAATCACACCCTTGATGATAAGCAATATTTTATTGTCTCTCTCAGGTAACCTAGCATAAGCAGCGGCGTATTATCACCTAGGCCGACAAATTTGCAGGGGCGGCAAATTTATAATAGCAGCATTTTTGTAATCGCAGCATCATTGACGCCACGATTCTACCAATCATAGCGCATATTGAAACCATCAATGATGGCACAACGCCATCTAGTAAACATACTCGCGAGAATCCTAAATGTGAATAATATGACTGGAAGGAAGAAATGAAGCAGTTCTCAGGTTTGGATCCATGCGCGGTCCCGTGCTGTAAGCGAAATTGCACTATACAGATGTGCGTTCAAGCGCGGGTCCGCTGTACTTGTAATTTTATGTATAATAAAACTTGTTAATGTTCAATTATTTTAATGATATTTAGATTCATTTTAGTTCAAACAAATTTATAAAAAAACTAAAATGAGTTTATATGGGGCCAGGGCGGCAATTATTTCAGGGCCTAGAGGTGGCAAAATCATTAATCCGCCACTGAGTATAAGTATTTTATTTCCTCCTAATTCTTCATGCTTTCTAATCTCCCATGCTAGGGATATTCTAGTGTGGCTGTTAACCCATGCTTCATGGTTGAGGAATATTCCTAGGTGTGTGAGGCGAGTGAAAGTGTGAGAATTGGTTGGGATTGTGAGGAGTTGTGACAATGGATGTATCGTTGGTTGTTAGTTTATTTACCTATATGGGTGAGAGATATTTTAGATTTGATTTTTTTAAATGTTTGTATACATTGGTATTTCTAAAGTCTATTATGACATGGATGCAAATTGGGTGAGACATCACACATTTCATAAGCAAAATAGCACTGTGTGTATGTTAGTAATGATGAGCATTGCACATGGAAAACACCTCACACACACAACATAGTGTGTACTATATTCATTGAATTTACTGACATTTATGTCCTCTGCCCTAGATGTAACAAGAAACTGTTATATTATTGATGGTATCTGTCACTGTTACTGTTCTCCATATATCCTGAAGGTATTCCCTCAAACCTGTGGTGTTTGACAGTGGCTCACAGACTGTCCATATTTGCCTCCTGATTGAGGTGGGTGATAATTTAGTTTGTGTTTCTTGATTTCCTCATTCTCAGAGGTTAGTGTTTGGGCATTTCTTAGTATTGGCATGGAGATAGTTATTTTCTCTTGCCGTTGAAAATTAAATGTGGGAGTAGTGTTACCATATTTCACAACGTTGGCTGATTTTGTGGTGTCTCACAGGAAATATCATCCTGGGAGAGTCTGCAATCAGTTTGATAATCTTGATTACTAATGTTTGCTTTGTGATATTGGCATTGACTCATCCATTGACAATGATGCCTTAAAGTGTTACTGCCCTGCCCTGTGTGTGTGTGTGTGTGTGTGTGTGTGTGTGTATGTGCATGCGTGCAGGAACTCAGTTCAGTTTGAGGTAATTTCCCTTGCAGGTTACCAACCTCACTGGGATAGTAATAATACCAATTTTGGGGAATTAAATGGGTTGCATGTGCAACCATCCAAATGATTATTGTTTTCAGATTTGTAGATGCTGTTTATCAGCATTTAATCCATTTAAGAGGTGTGGGTCTTTACCACAAGGCATGAACTTGATTTTCACAGACGTCAAGATAGTAAATTGTGTATCAGTGGTGCTCTGTGCTAAGAACAAACTCATCCGTTCAGTTAAATCTACTTCTTGATGGACATTAGTGTGGATATCATCCTGTGTGTGCAGGGTAGACTTCAGAAATCTTTTCAATGAAGTACAGAATTATGAGAAGAAGCCACATTTCTACAGTCAACCAAGATAAGTTGACTTATCTACTGCTTATCATGGTTCTACTCCACTAATCTTCTGGGAAGATATGATCCTAAGAGTTTGCCTCATAATCATATCTCTTGTTGTGTCCCACAATTGCTGTCCTCCTTGTTGTGTCTCATTGCTTAATAAATGCCATTTCTTACCATGTGATATTTATTATGCCTGTTTAGCCTAATTTATATTTTATTGCAGCAAGATACCGATTATACTTTCTTTCAGTTGCATCTGTTTATTATTAAAAAGGGGTTGTGATGATAAATTTAAGAAGACAATGCTAATATGTTCTCAAATAGTTTATCTCTTGTACGTTTCTGAAGTATTTGTGTGCCTTTCTCATTCCTTATGTGATATGCCTATGATCATGTGGTCCTCACTATGTTACACACAGCACCACAACCATGACTGCTGGTAAAGACTGTTCTGGGTAAAAATAGGCTTTGGCAGTTACTGTCTAACAAGCTGCAGTGACCTGTAGACAGAACTTAGTAGAAAGCTTTAGTTTTTTACTTTCATTGTCATAATAGTCTGGCTTTGTGTGCTGTCTCCATCTCTTGAATCCTGACTTTATGCAGTTATCAATAGCAATGCATATGGAAGTATTTGATTAAGTATGACAGAGAAGCAGTATAATAATGGTAGTCTTTTTAGGAGGGGCATAGATATTTTAAACTCCAAGCAGATGGAACACTTTGTTATGGAGTGTATTTTAACTTTGCAAATGAATTTAATTTTTAGCAGTACTGGGTATAGGAAAACAACTGCCAGACTCACGTCACTTTTGAAAATCTTGGCCAAAGTCTGTGTTGGCCTTTTACTTTGTCTCCCACATTTCCTCTAATACTGACACAGTTCCCTAGTATGGATTAGCTGCTGGCATTGTGTCATCATGTTCTCTGACCCTGCTCTGAGCAGGCCTTGTTAATATCATGGTAAAAATGAATGCTCTGTCTACACTAGTGCCCACACTGTTGCTGTAACCAGTGGAAGTGCATTAGTGTTAATGCAGCAGCGAGGGATTTTGAGAAAAATGCCAGCGTGGAGAAAGTCTTAGGCCATACCCACTAGAGAGTGTCATTGTGAGAGATGAGATTAGAACTATGGGCTTCCAGGTTTAGTCAACTAAGCTGGTAGTTCTCAATCTTTACTACTCATGACTCAGAAAACAGCCACAGTTTCTTGGCATATCCCACTGACATCTTACTGTTTGCAGCCACTGATGGAGGTTTGCTAGGTCTGGATCTGCCAGCCCGGAGCTCAGTGGCACCTTTTAAAGCGCTGACTATTCAGGCAGGGGAGAGGTTTTTGGAAGGAAGGAGTGAGTCAGGTGGGGGAGGGGAGGATGAAGAAGGGATGGGAGAGAGGTAGGGGGCAAGGTAAGGAGTGAGAAGTAGAGCTTCTCTTTCTTTCACTTCTGCTGGGTCTCGCAGCCTGCAGCATTTTAATGAGGGTTTTTTGGTTGGATTTCACTTAACTGTGTGGTCTGACTAGTGGGCCGTTTGTAGGACTCACCTGTGGGTCACACCCAGTGGATTGAGACATACAGGTCTAGGCCATATTGCCTTTCATGAGAGAACTGGATTTTCTCATGTACTCCTACTGATGTCAAATGATTGCCCTGAAAGGTCTCCATTGCCCTTCCCATTTCAGTTCTTATAATCACTTAGGGGAATGCTGTTTATTATTCAGCTGTGCAACATCTTCGGGAAAGCTACGTGCAGACATAAAAGGACGTTAGTAGACTCACTTCATATAAAACAACACTCAGAGGGAATATAATTTTAACTATTTATAAATGTAAAAGTTATTTATATGACAGGTCGATCTTCCTGTTACTTAAAGTATTTGATTCTCAGTGATTAATATTGACAATTTGAAATCAAGGTGATTTCTGTTTGAATAGGAACCAGAATTGTTTAAAAACAGTGCTGCTACCTAAGTGCAACTGAAGTCTCGCCTTGGGATTGCAAACTTTTCAGGACTGCACACCAGGCTACTCAGACAGCCCAGACAAAGTGACCTTACCTTGCTCTCAGGCAAATGTTCAGCAGCAGCCACTCTGAAAGGACGCAGCGTTTGAAAGCCGGCTATGACAATAAGAGATTTTTTTAAGGCAATTTGTGTGTGTGTGTTGGGGAGGAGGGGCAGCAAAGTGTGAAATGTTTGCACCTGAAGCAATATCGTCTGGTAGAGGTCTATTTTGAAGGGGTTTGGCATAATTAAAATGTGTACAGCCTAGCCCTTGTGCTGTACACTGTCTCACCTCACTCCTTTGGCGCAACTGATTTAACTCATGTGAAAAAAGGTATAAAATTGCACAGCCAAAATTATCTGTATACATACTGTATATATGTGGAACTCTGTATGATTGACTATAGACGTAAATATGGCAAGCTGAAACTTGAATATGCAGTTGCGCTGCAAATGGAGGGAGCGGGGATGGTTACTATTGTTATGTGCTGAAAATAGATTCAGCAGGTAAGCAATGGTGTTTTAGCTGTGAAACCTTTTGGAACCACCTGACATTTTTCTGTAAGAAAATCTTATGGTGAAAATGCTGTTGCTATTTCTATTTTCCAGCCATCTGTTCTTCCAGCAATGCACAAGTGATTTACTTGCGCCATTCCCATTAGAGTTAATCCCCCACAAAGCCCTAGACCTGTCTGAGTGTATTTAAGATAACCTTTATGCTATATACGTTTATAATTTCAGTATATATAACCCTCCACATAAATGAACTCATAAAAGTAGAAAGGAATGTTTGGGGTAAACTCTGTGCTGTATCCTTATCCAGCAGAAAGTTGTTTCATAAATAAAAAAAGGACTTTTGAACTGTGAATGCCCTTCTCACAGTTGTGAAAGATGAGCTAGTTGTAGTAGTTACTTACCTTCCATGGCCAAATTTATTCACCCTGGAGCCATAATATATGTCTGGGAACCATTAGGACTGCCCCTTCTCCTCTTCCACCCTGGACTGTAATTTGAGTTTCTGTAGTCGTTTCAAGGGAGTTGGGCGTTTTTTACAGCTTTACTTTTATGTAGCTACAGGCAACTCAGACTTGACAGAAGATTTATCAAGATCCTATTTTTGTGGAGAAAATATAATTAATTTTTGGGAGTAAATCCATGTACATTGGTACAAATAAAACCATCCTAGATCCTGTCCATTTGTTCCTGTCTCCCCAGCAAAATTATGTTACTTTGTGTCTTTCAATACCATGTGACAGAATCTGTTATATAATTCTGAAACTTTAAATATCCAGAGACAAGGTGGGTGAGATAATATCTTTTATTGGACCAACAGTGCCAGCAGGAGTTTGATTCTTTCTTATCAGGGAAAAGCCTTAGCAAAAACTGGATGGCTCAGTAGTGTGCCAGGTGCTGGCAGCTCACCATATCCATTGCTAATCTTCCCTGGGGGCCAAATTCTAGGGTTCTTTACTTAGTTTTCACTGAAGTTTTTACTCAGGGTGATTCCCTTTGAAAACAATAGGAGGCAGTGAATAAAAACGGTGTAATGATCCAGGGTTGATCCAGAGGTGGTCTATGCATAGTACTGTGCAAGGGCAGTGCAGGGGCAGGCACTTCTTAAAATACTGGCCCAAGAACTATAGTCTCTAGTGCAGCATGTGTTAGGACTTGAACATCTTGTACTTAATGTATTATGAATGAACGTAAATGAATGACACTACGATATAAGGAGACTGCGGGAAAACATTTTTAAAAAGTGCTGTTTGTTTAAAACTAGAGAGACAAAATTTCAGCAAGATTTTTTTTTTTTTGACAAAAAATTGTTTGACTCTTTTGTAACTTATAGGAGAGCAAAAAAGAACTGGAAATATTGCACTTTTAATCATGCACAGCACTGTGTTTGTATTTCTGTAGCTTAAAATTGCAGGTAATGGACACATACCTTAGGATCTTTTGGATCAGTGGTTCTCAACCTATTTAGCATGGTGGGTTGCATATGTACCTTTCTGGGTGTTTATGTGGGCCACAGCCACACAATATATGGACTACCTGTATGGCCCTGAGCTGTGTGCTAATTGGGCCGTAAGCGGCTCGCGGGCTGAGAACTACTGAGTTAAATGTTCATTATTATTATTTACTATAAAATGCCAAAATAGACAGCTGATCCATTGAGGGTGCTGATTTTTCTGTCAGTGCTATTACTTAGAATAGATATTACATATTAAATGTGGGAAGATAAAGAATACATATATATTACAGGTGGTGCTGCTACTGACATCTGTAGTTAAGATTTATAAAATATGTATTGATTTAAGTTTAGGGCTATACTGGCCACTTTATGGTCACGCTTGTGGCATGTAACAGGGGAAAATAGATGAGTTTCTCTACCTCTACCCATATTTGGCCTTTTATGTGGAGATGAACAGAGCCCTGGAATGGAACCACTTGTCCCGCCTTAATTACTGAGTGGTAGGATAAACTTAAACATCAGTCCATATGTATCTGATACACCCAATTTTTAAAAAAGGTGTAAGTGGAAACCTTCCTTTCTCAGCAAACTCTTTCGTCTCCCTGAGCAACACTTTTCTTTCTCCTCCCACCCTTTTCTTTTAAAGTGATTAAAGCATTTATCACTCTTTCACCATATACTTGTACATTGTAATAGAAACAAGCCTTTTTCTCTGTCTCACATCAAAACTTGCATCATAACTCTAGATTCTTTGTACCAAGTGCTTCTGAGTTTGAGAGGAGGTACGACATAGTTATGGCATCTTCAGGGACTGTTTAGCAGAAATCAGAGTTTTAATAGGAATAATGAATCAACCATTGAAGTGAATTCTGAGTTTCATTAGTTGCAAAGGCTTTTGACACCCAGAAAAGACAACCTTGTGGTGTATTAGACCTCTGTGGTCTGGATGGACTCTCCTCTGGGTAGACTTCCCAGTACACCGCTACCCGGCTATAATGCGACCCGATATAACATGGGTTCGCGTATAGCGCAGTAGCAGTGGGGCTCCGGTTGCGCTTTAAAGAGTCCAGGGCTCTGGCTGCTGAGGGGAGCCCCGGGCCCTTTAAGTCACCACCAGAGCCCTGCCGTTACTATCCCAGGGCTGCGGCAGCGGGGCTGGGCTGGCGATTTAAAGGGCCCGGGCTCCCTGCAGCAGCTGGAGCCCAGAGCTCTTTAAATCACCGCTGGAGCCCTGCTGCTGCTAGTCCGGGGCTGCGGCAGCGGGGCTCACTGGTGATTTAAAGGGCCCGGGGCTCCACCTGCTGTGGGGAGCCCATGGCCCTTTAAATCACCACTGGAGCCCTGCCACCACTACCTTTGGGCTGCGGCAGCAGGTCTCCGCCGGTGATTTAAAGGGCCTGGGGCTCCCCACAGCGGCTGGAGCCCCGGGCTGTTTAAATCACTGCTGCAGCTCTGCCACCGCTACTCCGATATAACGGCATTTCACTTATAACGCGGTAGGGATTTTTGGCTCCCCACAACCGCGTTATACCGGGGTAGCGGTGTATCATGGGTCCTGTGCCCTCTATAACTTCAGCAGACGCTCACATAATAAGGAAAAATGTAACTCATCTATATTAAATACTGTGTGAGTAATACATAGATAGCATGTATATATAATTTATATATTATATTGAGTGTGAAATATCTACAGTAAATCAGAACACTTTTGCCAAAAACACTGTTAAATAAAAATCTGCAATTTACCGTCAGTCATGCTATACTTTACTTCTGTTGAATGTAAACCGATGCACTGCTAGTGCTCTAACATTCCAACTAGATGTCCTAGAGATCAGAAGTTGTGCCCATTCTTCTCAGCAGCAATCTGAAAGTTTGCCACTGCATATGCAGTATGAACTGCAAAATGTATTTGAAAATATACAATGCCATCCACCCTGTTGGTATACTAGAGGTGATTTTAGATAAACTGCAATACAATTCAAATAAATGATGCTGAAAACTTAAATCATGTCTGCTACACTATCCTTGCACTTCGATCTCTCTTGCCTGCCCACAGCACTAGACATGATAAATACGATCTGATGATGGAGGGATCGTCTGATAAACAACAATGCAATATATGCTATATAGTGTTTAGATACAGTAGGATAATATTAAAATTTCTATTAAAAGTTTCATTAAAAATTGATGCTGCGCTCAAATACATTTGCACTTACTGGCACAGCAATCACCTCACATTGTTCATCGTTGGCTTTGACAAATCATTCCTCCTTTCTGGAGTGCACAAGAAAAGTCTTTTCTAGTCTTAGCCTGGAGTTCTAATAAATCAATATTTAATAAACCAATATTTTAACTGAATTGTTGCTGTTTTCACTATTAGCATGTAGTGCTGTGGAGTACTGTATATACTTGATCATAAGCCGGTTCATTTATGAGCTGACCCCCCCCCCCAACATGGATAAGTAAAAACTGAAAATGTTTATGACCCATTCATAAGCCGACCCTATAATTCAGGGGTCAGCAAACTTTGACTCCTGGGCCATCAGGATAAGCCACATGGAGGTAAACCTAAGTAAACAAAGTGTCGCAGTGCGCCAGTTGCTTACCCTGGTGGGCTGGGACAGCAACTGGTAGGGAAATTTTTGGGGGGGATAGAAGCTGGAGGTCAAGGGAGTAACCCCTGTGACCACACCCCACATGACCCCACCCCTAACCCGGGACCCCCACAGTCTCCCCATCCCATCCCTTCCCACTTTATCTGGGGAGGGCCAGAGCAGGATGTCTCTAACCTGGCTGGAGCTGCTCTGGCAGACCGGGTGGCATGGCCGCAGCATGTTCCAGTGGGCTGGGCCGGGCGGCACGGCTGCATCGTGCTCTGGGAGGCCGGGTGGCGCAGCCTGCTCTGGGGGTCGGGGCTGAGTGGCACGGCTGCAGCCTGCCAGCCCCAGAGCTGCAGCTGCTTTGGAAGTTGGTGGGGAGAGCAGCGTGGGCAGATGTGGAGAAACTCTGGCCCCGCCTCTTCCCTTCTGGCTCTGCTGGCTGTGCTGCCTCTCCTTGATCCCTCTGTCGGGGGGAGGTGCTGAGTCCCACCTCTCCTTCTCTATATCCGTTCATAAGCCGACCCCTTTCTCTGGTGCTTCCCTTTTTTACTAAAAAAATTTGGCTTATGAATGAGTATATACGGTACTTACTATTTTAGGAGACTGGCATGAATGGGGATAATACTTACCTCACAGGGGCCTGGTGCGGCTCTGAAAATTAATGTTTGTAAAGTACATTGAGATTGCTGGATAGAAAGTGCTATAGACAGGTGAAGTACCATTATAAAGTTTAATATTATGACGGGGTGGGAGTTCTGGTTATTAATATTATATCTAACAAGATATATTTCTTCTTGTTAAAAAGAAATACAGTTCTCTCCTTACAGGACCTCTTGTACTGTACTTGCTTTGGTGCTAAAGCCTGTAGAAGCCTCTAGGGATATGACTCCACTGCAAAGAACCACCCGCAGTGCCAAGTCTCCCAGCCCAGGTCAATTGACTCAGGCTCATGGGGCCCAGGCTGCAGACATTCCAGCTGAGGCAGGAGACAGAGCTCGGAGACCCTTCCCCCTCACAGAGTCTCAGAGCCGAGGCTCCAGCAGCCCGAGCTGGACCATCTACGCTACTATTTTTAGCCCTGCAGTCTGAGCTCTGCAAGCCAGTTAGCTGACCAAGACTCTGAGACTCACTGCCCTGGGTTTTATTTTTTAGTGAAGAAAACTGATTTCACACTTGTATGATTATCCTCAGCCTAAAAATAGTGTCTTTATTGTCTTATGTAATGGAAGAATGTTATGCCATGAGCACTTGTTGCTTTAAGGGCCAAAAATACTATTCAGTGGGTGAAATCCTGGCCCCATAGAAGTCAGTGCGGAAATTTCCAGTGACTTCAGTGGGGCCAGGTTTCACCCCATGTCTTTAGTTGATCATATCACACAAAAATAAAATACACTTTTTGTGTCTTTCACATTATAATGGCTCTGCATGAAAAAAATTATTAGTAGGTGAAGGATGTATGCAATTTTGGCTCTGCTACATTTCTGTTATTATATCTGAGAACATGGAGTATCTCATTAATCTGTATGTTGTGCGAGGTTTTTATTTCTAATTCTCTGATTAAGCCTTTCACTGTGATAGCATTCTAGCTCATATTTTCCACATGCTTCCTTTTACACTACATATCAGACTATAAAAGATTTCTTGGTTTCCCAGAACAATTGTACATTACAAAGTGTCGCTGAAATCCACGATATCTCCCAGATGGGAAAGATTACGCATTTGTATCTCATCTTTTCCTACTGAATCCAAAAAGTTTTGGAAAGAAACTTTATTATTTCACATTCATCCACATGTGGAAAGATATCTACATAAATCTCCCATAAAGTACCCATCAAAGAAGAGATCAGCCAATATTATGAGCTATGGGAAGTGTTGATTTCAGGCCATGAAAGAAATATAAATCTTTTAACTTTTGTTTTGTTTGATTGTATCCCATGCAAAAATGTATCTTATAAAACAGCAGGAGAAAGTCGTTCAGTTTCCAAAAAGAATAACATATGGGCCTTTATAAATTGTATAAGAAATATTTTGAATAAATAAGTGTTGTGATTTATTTTATATAAACAAATGAGGGAATTTAAATTAAAAAAATAAATCTGTACACGGAACACAAAGCTGAAAAGTTTCCTTATTACTCTTTTGGTTCTACTAAGTGTATCCTTGAATTTTTTCATCTATAGGAAAGCTGGATTTACTCCCAGTGTTCCATTTCTTAATTAGGGAAGTTTAAAAACTAAACAAGGGCTGAGCCAGTTAATTAATTTAATTGAAATTACAAATGAAAAAAACATATTACATAATATTGATTTAATTACTACTTTATATTTACCTATTTAAAACGCTCTGGAGAAAAGTTAAGAATCTTGACAATGATCAGTTTGGTGACTTTGTAGCAGAAGGTTGAGCTACTGCTAAAACAGGAAGTGGACTTGGGAGTGAGTCATGATGTTCCCCCCCACACACACTTTTGGTTGCCCCGAGTGCTTTTTTAAAGATCCACGAACACTAAAAGTCAGAATCATTTCAAAGTTAACATTATAGCTCAGCAGTTATAGTACTATCATGGAACATGCCCAGCACAAGCTTCATGAGTTCCTTACAAGTATCCAATTGGCTCCTGAAATGGTGTGTTCTTGTTAACCAAACCCTGCCTTCTCTGAGTCAGTTCAGCATGTCTCCTAGAGGATCTACTCCTTAATTCTCATTACAGCTCCCTGAAGTAGGGGCTAATGATAGGTAAGCAAAAGGGAAGGAGGCAGGGAGATAATTGGCTGAATGGATTTTTACTAGGTCACTGGTTTGAATAAACAAGTGGTCTGTAATAACTGACTGTATTATTTTTGTGGTTGTTCAGTGTACACAAATGAGTTTGATGGTTATATTCAAATTTCTAGAAGGCAGGCCCACAGACTGACAAATACTAAGATCATTTCAGGATATAATGGATGACAGAACTCTTCTCTGTAGCCTAGAGATACATGGTCCTTTCACGGCATGGTTGAGGTACATTGGCAGGTCAGTGTTGTGTGGGTAACATTGAACTGCTGCCACAAGTGCTGTGGGTAAATGCCTGACTTCAATTCCTCAGGGTGTATGTGCGCACTAAATTCTCCGTAAACATTTAGAGCCAGATCCTGATACCCTTACTTACAGTGAGTAGTACCTCACTTCAGATCAGTCCTAATGAACTCAGTAGGATTACTTGTGGAATATGAGTATCAAAATGAGGCCCTTTTAAAAGAAGGAAATGATACAATGGAAGAGATGGTCTCAATCTCTGTCTGTGAAATGGAAGATGCCCATACTGATATGTACTCTCTGTTAAAATATGTGAAACTCCCTGCTGCCAACACCCCATTCACACAAGCCAACCTCCTTGCTTTTGGTGCTGTTTTGTCCTTGGTGCAAACTGTAACACATACAATAATTGTCTAGGGGTGCCCAATAAAAAAAGAAAATCATAGCCAACATTTCACAATATTAAGTCTAGTAATCAAATTTGCAGTGAAGGCAGTTCCAAGGAATACAGTGGCCTATAAAAAGTGAGAAAACAAAAACTTTCCCACACATTTACATACTTATGCAAGACAAGGGAAGCTTTACACAATTTTTCAATGTCAGGATTTATGATGTTATTTTAACAAACATTTAATAGAATGAAAATAAAATGTTGCCCAACGTGTACAAGTGATAACCAAACTCTTACATCATGTGAACCAGTGAGGACAATGTTCTTAAAATTTAAGCTGCATGGTGATTTAGAGTAATCAGGTGTAAAACTGATAACTTATGCAATAAAAGAAGTTGATTCTGGAAAATTAATTAGAAGACTCTACAAAGTTTATCAATTAGCTTCTTGAAGTGAAATGCCACAGATGTTAGAAGTTAAAGGTCTAGCAAAATTAGAAAAAGGATGATAAACAGTAGTCTTTAAAAGCAGACTGTTGAAGGAATGGATATTTGTTTTTCTTTATTTCATTTTAGATGGTCATATTGTTTTCCCTGGTATTTTTTGTTTTTTGTTGCTGTTTCTTTCTCTCTCTTTCTCTCGCCTCCTGCATTTCTTCTGTCCCTAAGCTTTCCTCTCAATCATGCCTACCATTATAATCTAAGCTGTCAGATCTGTCACTGAAAGGTAGCAGCTGCATTGAGAAAACCAGTTAGACTGGTTCAACAGCTACACTAGTGTTTGCTGTCTGCAATGACACTGTGACACTGGAGGGTGACATTTGGGGATGCATTGGTACTTTTAGCCTTTCTCACAGTATGTGCAGTCACAGTAATGGCTCTTGCACCTCTCAAGACACTCACCTACCAGCTATGTATAGGCCTGAATAGAGTCAAGTTGGTTCTTGGATGGTGTCAGATTTGTCCGTTCCCTGTGCCTCACCATATACCCCAGACTCTAGAATAGCAAAGAACAAGAGAGAAAGATAAAATAGAAAACTTCACTTTTATTTTATAATATGATTTTTTTTCACAGGAATTCACCTGAAAAGCACAGAGGAGGGAAAGGAAGTCTTACGCAGCAGCCACTGCTTGCAAATGTATTTACACACATGCAGACACAATGCAGTGTAAAAACAATGGAATAAATGAATCAAAAGACTAAAATCAATATACCTACAGTACCTCACTGAGCACCTCTGCCCAAAGGCAACGGTGATTACCATAGTACACTCTAGGCCCAGAGACGGTCTGACAGTAGAAACTGTTGACCTTTCATCCTGGCATCTGCTATAGTGAGAGCATAGCAAGGTATATCTCCTGCTCCTCACAACTGTGTGTGTGTGTGTGTGTGTGTGTGTGTGTGTGTGTCACGCACAAGACAGAGCCATTTGTGGAGCAAACAAAAAGGTGAGCAGGTGCAAATAAACTTTTAGGGAAATCTAGGAAGCTGTGCCTGGAATTGTACTGTCGGTACAATAATCCATAGGCCTGGCAATGGTATCAGGAGGAAAGAGTGTGTGTGTGTGTGTGAGAGAGAGAGAGAGACTGGGTTGGATGGAGGGGAGGTATATTGCGTGAACGTGAAACAGGATAGCTAGTGTGGATGTACTGCACTATAGCAACTTACCCTACTTAAATAATAGTGGTGCCAGATGTAATGGTGCAATTGTCTAGTATAGACAAGGCCATAGATCCTTAAGACATTCATGACACACTGAGTAATTTTAGTCCCAACAGGAGTTACACGTCTTCTTTATTTTGGCTGCAAGATCCTGTCCTCTGTTGTTGCTTTTTTTAATTACTCTGAAATCTTCTTTCACCATTCACAACAGTTAATTGTATCAGTCAGGGATTTAAGGTGGTAATTCAACAGTTAAGGTCTTGAGCCTTGGAAATATTTATGCATGTGCTTAACTTTATTCACTTTGACTGCAATGGAATTACTCTCGGGTATAAAGTTAAGCATGTTCATAAGTGTTTGCAGAGTTTCAAATCTTGGCTGAATTTTGACGTCACTCCTCACCCCAACACTCACTCATTGCCTTGAAATTTTGCTTGATTAGTCTTAAACCAGAGGAGGATTTTCTTTCTTTCTTTTTTTTTTTTTTTGAAACAAGTTACGGAAGATGCTTTTAGTTATAAGATATAGAAAAGATATAGTGGGATTTTTTTGTTTGATTTTAATTTGTCCTACCAAACTTTTTTCCTACCAGAACTTAAAACAGTGCATCAACTGCAAAAAGCTTAAAAGCACAAATTGGTTCATTATGGAATGTGGACATAACTGTCATTTCTGAAACATGGTGGAATGAGAATAATCAATGGGCTCTCATACTTGTTTACTATGAACTGTAAGAAAGAGAGATTACACTGTAGAGTTGGAGAAGTAATGGTAAAGTATTCCATCAGGCAGTGAAGTTGAGGTGGAAAGTGTTGCTACTCTGTCTGACATCCCATGCATTCCCTCCCACCCTCTGCTTGCTGTGACAGATGGGGGTTGGGGAGAAGACAAGGTGGTTTTCTCCCTCTGTTCTGGCCTCCACTGTCGCAAGTCTCCCACCCAATCTGCTGTAGCGGATTAATTTCTCTTGGATCTGTTAATTGGATGTGTACTCTTCCTGCTGCTGTTTGGGAGAGAGACCATAACTCCTCCCCCACCCTCCTTCCCACAGGTAGGGTCTAAGAGGGAGAACAGCTTTCTTTTCACAGCATGGGTGTCTAACAACATTTTCACTCCCTCAGGAAGATGGAGATGATGGCATCTGGTGACTCTTCCTCTCTTCCCCAGTAGGGAAGAATGAATAATCTTCTCTTGACTCCCTGAAGTGGGACCCAGCAGATCCCACACAGCTAGGTTCAATTTCTTAGCATTTTCTGAGAGTTGCCTAAGCCCAGAGAGAATAAGCAGTGCTCCAGTCATCAGGTTTCACCAGCAAATCTGAGAATGTGGGAATACTGATCTCCCACTCCAGGGCTGAGGCTCCAGGGGGAAACATACCAACACACTTTGACTCTTGTTTTTCATGCTTTCTATAGAAAGAAAATTTCCAGATGGAGAGAATGTAAGGTATAGTCTATATGGATAAAAATCCTGAGTCTTAAGAATTTAAACATACTGCTGGCCTGCACTTCAGAACAGTGATAGTGAATATAGTGAAGGCTGAGAAATCTTAGGGTTGCAACAAAATCTACTGGAACAGGTATAAAAGATAACTTGTGCTATCCAGAGATAAATTGTGTTGTTTAGCCATTGGGGTAATGATTTCTCAGTACCATCAACCATGGAACAGTTAATTCTGGAGAAAAGCAGAGGAGAAGCTACATTTGATGTAGATCTGAGGAACCCACAGGAATCAATCCAGGAAGTACTGTAAGAGTACTGAGACAATAAATAACGGGAATCCATTATAATTAGCTTTGAGACATCTATACAGGAGAATCAATCCAAGGGCTAGTGCTGTGAGACTGAACTTAAAGCAAGGTGTTTTTAAAAAGACCCAAAAGACTGGTTAAGTTTAGTAAAAAGTAGCCTAAAGGAAAAAGTTAGAAAATTCAAATCCATAAAATCTGCATGGAGGAGCTTTTATCTGTCTGAATAAGCATACTTATACATGAATGTGTGTATTTGCTTCTAGTTGTTTGCCAAAAAAAATTATATATATTTTCATGCACAGAATTATTTGGTGAGAATGTGACAAGACAAAATGGAATCTAAAATAAGCTAGAAGACAATAAATCTGGCTCATGTCTATTTCCATCAGTTGTGAAGGAAACCCTGCTATTTTTAAATCTAGAGTCCATGAACTTTCTCAAATAGAATGCTCTTGTGCAGAAGAGAACAAGAAAAGACTTTAAAAAGTCTTAACATTTACTATGTCTGCTTACTTTCTATGGCTCTCCCTAACGTCCTCAATTCTCCTTTAGAAAAGCAATGCTTCAGTAACTCTTTTCAGCCACTGTTTCTGTTGATAATGGTTAAGTTATTGAGTTAGGAACTAAAAACTGTATCAGAGGCATGATTCCATTATACTTTGTACACATTTACCCACCTGTGCAAATCAGAAGGGTAGCACTTTGCACAGGTATAAGGGCCTGATCCGAAGCTCATTGAAATCAAGATAAAAGGCACTGGAGGCCTCATATGTTCTTAGACTTAAATAATTGCACTCACTCTTTGCAAGAACCCATAGTCACAAATATGTTAGTAGAATCAATTGGTCAAAACACTATGAATGAATAAATTCGTAAAAATCACGATTTGGCAATAGACAATTAACAGAATAACAAGCCAAATCATGATTTTATGAATTGTAATGAATAGGTCAACCACATCTATCTGCAATTGTGGAAAATTCTATAGTAATCTTGTTTTAATATTGGAATTTAAAAAAATAACTAATATCAAATATTAAATTTAAAAATCCTGAAGGTAGCCACACTGGCAGGAAGTGATAGATTAAGGCTAAAGGCAAATTGCTCTGCCTAAAGAAATCTCATTCTGTGTGCATTTTAGTGAATGGGAACAGCATGAAACTTTAAAGGTTATTTTCAGGTAGGGCTCAAAGTGAAAAATGGATCCAGTATAAAGTCTATCTGAACTCCCAGCTACCCCCTCTGTACTGTGTATTGTTCCTTATCTGCATCTGCCACCCAATTAACACCTCATTTATCTACACATCTGCAGTGACTTTACCCTCCAACCTCTGCTATGTAAAACCATTAATCCTCTGTGCTAGCTTTAATTTAAATAATCATAGACTGCATTTGCAGAAATAGAGAATGTATATTAGAATAATGCTATACTTAGGGCCAGATAGTGAACCATTTATATCCATTAGCATTTATTTGCACAGTGGAAGCAAGTCCTTCATAATATGCCTCCTTTCAGCACCCAAAAAAAAAAAAAAAGTTGGCATTACATTGAAACTATCATTGTTTTATATTTTGCAGAATGATTACATAGTATCTTACCAAAAAACAACATGCAAACACAAAGTATATGCATATAATGCAAAGAACTACATTTAAAGCAACATTTCAAAAATATTTTAGGCAGTTCAGAAAATCTTCCAAACGTTAAGAGCTACAGACGGGAATACAATACACAAAAGGACTTTGATCAGTACTAATTATTAGTAATTGGTTATAAAGTGCTTCTTGTTACTTATAAGGAACAATACCATATATCTCATTATAGGTTTATTCAAGAAACAGTGGTTTCTCTATAGTAACATCATGCAAGCCACCTAGTTCTTTTACACTCAAACACTCTTTCTTATCATTAGTTCAAGATGTGAAAGAAGCCAAAGCTTCAACTTAATGTTTTCTGATCAACCAATAACCGAATATAGCTAGAAATACTAAAGACAGTCCAGAACATTAATATTTTTTCCTGTAGGCTTTGGGAATGTAGGTTAGGCCTGTAAAAATATAAATTTGGAAGAAGAAAAAAATTCAGATCCCCTTTGTGACATCACACAACTTTTGTAACTAGTTCCTGATCTTTTGGCAATGAGAAAATAACAATGAAGGGATGGTATAAAGAAGTATTAAGATTCCCTGCTGTAGAGTCAAAACGGAAAGGTGGCAAAGAGTTCTGTGGCACCTTATAGACTAACAGACGTATTGAAGCATGAGGTTTCCTGGGTGAATACCCACTTCATCGGATGCATGTAGTGGACAGGTAAGGTATCTGATAACTTGAACTCCAATTATGTCCCTGGGATTAGTCTATGGAGGGGAACTTCCATGCACAGATCTATCTATTCCACACAGAAAGTCTTGACATCAGTGACAGAGGATCATCAGGCTTTAGCAAACTGGTGGTGGGTCTGGGTGGGGCATTTATTGTCTCCATGGCACCCAGCAGAGTTCCCAGGAAACCTAAGAGTGGTTCTGGGGGCAGCTATGACCAAGGGAGTTCTAGGTATCCCAAGCTGCCAGAGAGTGGAGGTCCTGTGTTCCAAGCAAACCATGGGAATTCACAGAGTTTGCGGGGGGCCTCACCCTCATGTCCTTTGTGCTTGGGGACTTTAGTTCTGTGATGGAAGAATGCAGAAAAAAATTCCATGACAAAAAGTTAGTGGTGTTTCCTGTGTGGGTTCTGTACAGTTGGGAAGCTATTGTATCATATGTAGATAACGAGGAATTTAATTTTTATTCTAATGCAATTTCTGATTGCACTTTTATATATCCATTTCTTCTTTCTTGGTTCAGTTTTATGATATAGATTACCTACCAGAACTTTAACGAGCGCGGTACAGCTTTAAGTCTGTATTTTTACTTCTATGGGTTTTCCCTTATATTTTCTTCTATAGAATCAGCTTATATAAACTAAATAAATCTATTTTAGAGTCTGACAAATCAAACCATGCCTTCAAAAGTTGTATAGTAGATTATACATATTTTAGTGAAACCTTAGATAGTGGTAGAGGAAAGGATAATTTATCAATCACTCATCCTGCATTAAGAGCTCTTGTAGGTATAAAGAAAAGTGATGGGGACTGAGAGACGAGAGGTCTGTTTTTCCTTTAGTTTGTGAGACATTTTAATCTACCATTCACAGATATCTGAATTCGTTTGGGAGAGTTGTTTAAATACAATGTAATGATCTTGCCCAGCTAAAATATTAAATTGCCCAAGATAGGACCTGTGGTGAGGGTGAGGAAAAAAGATTTTAAAGCCTCTGCCCATCTAATATAATCTGATGAGAGATAAGAAGTGACCTCCAACCTCAGATAGTTTGGCAGAAGAAGCAACAACTGAGGAAACAAACCCATCTAAAGGCCAAACTAGTAATTGCCTTTGGAAAAGCAGAACAAGATAGAAATGTTCTAAAGCATCTCCAGTGATGGAACTGTGGGGGATGTGTTGATGGAGGCAGCCTCTATAGCTATGGAGGAAGTATCCCCTGTGTTAAATAGGGAGGGGTGGCTGATAGACAGCCTATGTACCAACAGCAGCAGCAGCTATGAAGGCAAATTGGGCTGAATTTTGACCCTCTTCCTCTTCCAGGCATAAATATGTCAGAATTTTATGTTTAATAATAGCATGTGCAATTACATTAGATATTTTAAAATGACAAGAGTTATCAGCCCTACTGTTTCCAGATAAAAGCTTGATCACTTGCTACTGGCAATGTCAGGAAGAAATTCCCCCACATGATATGTTGTTGAATATTTAAGTTCTTTTTGGATTGGGGTACCCCTTCCTCTGAAGGCTCCTGCATTGGCCGCTCTGAGGGGCAGAACCTGTTCTGGTATGGCAATTTCTATGTTCCCATGCCATGTACACCTATGCTATTACTGAGTAATGCTGCATAGTAGGGCAATGGTCTTTTTTAAATTCAGATTATGAAACTGCTGGAATTTTTACTCTATATATAGAGCAACAGATTGTGGAAAGGCTTAATCTTGAATTAAAAAGGAAGTAAAAAGTACCACTGCTTTAGTTTCCTCTCTTTCTTGTATTTAAGTTTTCTCTGATGTTGTATTTTGTATGTAATACTTTGTGGTGGTGGAATGAGGGCTCTTGACCAAATATCATAGCCATATAAATGTTTAGGGAAGATGTAACTTACATTGCTGCTGTGGGAATGTAGCAAAGAATAGTTATAATAATTTTTATGAATGAGGATTGTATTTAGCATCTGCTACGTATACATCAGATTGCATTCTTCTCTTCATGCCTTACGCACATACATCTAGAGCAGAATGTACTTCGTTTACTTTTCTTCTGTAGATGTCAATGTGGATATAACTAACAGACAGGATGCGGGGTTTGTTTTTGTCACTTTTGGCATGCTACATCTATACCATTCACAATGCCCACTGTAGGCAGAACAAGAACACAGGAGTTGCATTATATCAAGTCAGACCATTGATTCATCAGATGGAGTAATTTGCCTTCAGTAGTGACCAATGCCTGGTGCTTGAAAGGAGCAGGAAATGGTGTTACCGAAATGTCGGGTTTGCCTAGCTGAGAGCCAATGACAGCCAGACAGGGATAAGGAAAAGTTGCTTTATTCTGCAGAAGAAAGGAGAGTTTTGCACCTTAGTACAAAGACTCTACTCCATACAAAAACCAGAGATTTTTTTATACACACCCACACACAGGCTCCGGTTGTGCTAACATTTTATTGGTGGTTAACAAACTCCACACTTCTGCTATCTGGTCAGCAAAAACCGGTTTGGGACCAGCTTTAGCTGCCTTAAGGCTGAAAAGGGAAGACAGTTTAAAAGTTTAGGCTACTGTGTACATAAGGTGTCTGTTTTTTTTTAATGGCTACTGACTGCTATTTATTATAAGGGCTACCAGTAGTTAAGGGGATTGCTGCTAACTGTTACAATGGGAATTGTCATACCACAGTACTCCAATCGTCCATCTAGTCCATTATTCTGTCTCAACTGTGGCAATACCAAATGTTTCAGAGGAAGATGTAAAACTTGCTACCCAAACTCACCTAGCTACTTATTCAGGGTTGTACATATGGGAGGATAGAGGGTATTCCTTCCTGACCTGTGTTGATGTCTACACCCTGAATATTTTCCTGGACGGCATTCTTCTTCAGTTTTGATTGATCAGCCATCCTGGTTGATCAGCCACCCTCTTTGATCTCCTCTGAAAATAATATTAAGCCTTTCTCTTCTGGTTCTTGTCCTTTTTCTGTTTACTACTCCAATGATCTCTCATTAATATTGGTTTTCTCATACTGTATGAACTGTGTGTATGTAACCACTTGGCTGTCACACAGTATGTTTTTACAGAAATGCCTTAATGTAGAAAGGCAGGGAAATGACCTTATAATTAAATTAATACTTTGTTCTTTAAGAAGTCTCATAAGGGTTGTGAGATACTTTCAAAACAAATTATTAAAACATTTCTTTGATTTCTTTGTAGATTCTGGACAATCAGGAAGTCCAAGCCACAATGATCCTGCCAAGAATCCACCAGGTAAATATGAGTTCCAGGACATGTGTAATGTAACATTGTTTGAGAACAAAGATACTACTGTTAATAGTTAAAAGAGTGCATAATTGGTCAGCAACCTATTTTGCACTGCTGAGTACATATAATCAGGACACACTGTGATTATATTAGCTCTTTTGAAGTGGCAAATTCCTTGATTGTAGTTTCATCAAGATTCATTTAATCACAGGAATTTTTCTTTCTGTTCCTGCTTCTTAAAAGTTAATAAGTGGGGGCTGGGCTGAGGGATAGGAGGCAATATCCTGAATCACAGTACTCTGATAATCCTCCAAAGGCTGAAGTTATTGCTATACCAGGGCAATAAAAATATTGCTCTGTCTTTAAAGTTAGTGACCAATTCTACAAGAATGTTTGTTAGTGCAATTTTATTTTATGCATGCATTGTAAATATACATATGCTTAGTTTATATACAAGGTTGTCAACTCACAGTAATTTTAAAAGCTCCATTGTTAGTAGTTGTGTTTCTTTTAAGTGATTCCAGTGATTATATGTGAATAGTCTCCATGAGAATTTCACTAAAAATAAAGGAATCAAAAGAAAATCAATACTAGACTTTGCCTTCCACGTTGTTTAGGCCAAACACTAAATATTTTGATGTAGTCATTCTAGGGCTGAGAATGGGCTATTTCATCCAATGTCTGGTAAATCTGCTTCAGAGCTTCAATCTTGGTTTTTAAATAACATTGGTTTTCTGTAATTATTCACAGGGTAAGACAAAACAAGTAATATCTGAGTCCTCCTCTCCCTAGGATTTTTCTTTGTTGGTAATGAGAGACACCCCTCCAAGTGGAGCATTACTGTATCCTCTCATTTCGGCCCTTTGTAAAGGTGTCTGTCTGGAATGAATTTAGGGTTAATGTCATCTGCTTTTTTTCCTAATAATGGAGTGAATCTCAGCATCAATCTGCTCAAGAGCTAGCTGGGTGATGTTGGAATGTTGCATGTACATAAATATTTTTTGGATGCAGATGAGGAGCAACAACCTACACTGGAAACTCTGAAATGATTTAGTATTAGGTGTTGATTAAAACTGTTCTTGTAGCATGTTGCAGTATGGCCGTCGTGTGTGACTGTGTAAAATGGGAGAAATCCTGGTTATATAATGTTTGTTTGTTTTTTTAAAAAAAAGCAAATTGGTCATATAACATAAAAAGCAAAAATAAATACAGGATAATCTGTAAATTTTTAAAATTTACAAAGCAGAATACCTTGTATAGTATGAGATTTTTGTTATGAACATAGATTTCTAGCTGAGGATCATTTTGGTTTACATTAAAGTTTGAAGCCTCTTTCGTTGAGAGACCTTGATACTGTTTTCCTCCAAGTTTTGTGGAATATCTGATTTGTTTTTTATTTCACTACAAAATATGATGTATGGTACAAATTATATTATGTAGTGCTTTAAAAATGCAAAAGCAACAACAAAAAAGCTTAAATTCCAAGAGCATGTAAAGTTCTTCTAAGTCCTTTGCTTTATTTTCCTTGAAGAAAGTTGAAGTTTTCCAAAACTCAAATTGTTGAGCCTTAGAAAAATCTTTTAGTCTAGTCTCTGATAAAGGTTATGTTTTAATAATCTATTTGTGCAAGCTCCAGAGAGAATCCAAATGTTTTTGTAATCCTCTTCTGCCATTTTTAATATATTTCTTTGTATGTATAATAATAATAATAATTAATTAATGCGATGTTAAGGTTGAGAAATGAATCAATACAAAAGTCAGGAAGTACAGATTTAAAGACAAATGATTGACTTTATCTCATCCTGCTTATGTAGCCATTAAAGTATGGGTCTCTTTATATCATGGCATTATTTATCATAAAACACAACATGTATCACAAAGTGGAATTTGTTTTTCAACCTTACATGGCTGTATATACTATTGTGTACTATGGTTTAATACAGACTCTGCATCTGTGCTGAAAAATAAGAATTTTGTTTTCAAAGAAAAAACAAACATTTGTGAAGTGATTATAGATGTAATGGACACAGTGTTAAAAACAAAGGTGTTATCTCAAATAAAACTGATCCATATGATCAAATATTAATGTATAGATTATCATGATTGAAAGCTCTTTGGGACACAGATTCATTTTATTGTATTGTGCAGCGCCTTCCATAATGGGGCCTTCATCTCTGGTTGTGGCCTGTCATTTCTACCCCAACAAAATAATAATAATAGACTATTAGCATAGTAGCAAGTGTAAAAATTGTGTTGTAGCTAATCTTCCTTACGTCTAATTTTAAGAAGGAAAAGTGCCTATCTTATAAAAGGTAAAGTAAAGCTATCTACTCTGACAAGATAATGACTCTGTGAAGGTGAGTTTGAAACAGCTGAGGACTTGCTTCCTGGTCAAGGGCAGAAGGCTGAATTAGGACTGACAATCTATACATTCTCAGTTTACAAGAACTATAGTGTCAAATAGCAGAGGGGCAGCTGTGTTAGTCTGGATCTGTAAAAGCAGCAAAGAGTCCTGTGGCACCTTATAGACTAACAGACGTACTGGAGCATGAGCTTTCATGGGTGAATACCCACTTTGTAGGATGCATGTGACGAAGTCGGTATTCATCAACAAGAACTATAGTGCGGGCTAAGAACCATAGCTGCAATCACATAAGAAATAACTAGGGAATCAGCAGGGAGATGTTCCTGCAAGCGCAAGATCTCCCCCGTCATAGGTCTCTCCCGGCCTTGACGCCTATTCCTTTCCTTCTCTCTACATTGCCTTCTGCCTTCTTCCCTCATCCCACCAAAATCACCCCAGCATCATGGAAAATAATAGTTTTTAAGAATTAAAATTAAGGCTTGGATCCATATCTGTACATAGGCTACATTGTATTACATGACAGCATATAATGATATAGCAAAAGAATACCTATGTGCAAAAGAGGTGAAGTTAAGGATGATCTTTCAGCCAAGAGCAAATTGAAAAAGGAAAACTGGGAACTCAGTATTAACTATACTGTTTGTGACCAGTCAACATGAGGCTATAATTTTTGTATGTATCATTTCTTTTTGGTTTTAGGTGATCCTACACTGAATAAGTTCACTGTACTTATCTCAATTACAACTTGTGGATATAATCCAGCAATAAATGTCCATGGCCTGCCAAGTTGTTCAGTCCCTAGGAAGTCATGGATGCTGGCACTATGTCAGGCCAGCCTAGCCAGAGGAAAGGTTGATCTGGCTTGAAAAGGAAAATAACAAACAAACCTGGCCCTCAAAAACTTCTGCAATATGGAGGGGTGGACGTAATTGACCGTAGGGAGGGAGTGCTCCTGTAAATGAACTAGCTGCCCCTGAAAAATATAAGGCTGTATCTTGCTTCACTTGAATCCTTTGCTCTGACTACAGAGGAGGGTTGGGAAGGCATACTTCTGGGTGTCATTTGCACATTGATGATTACATGAACCCATAGGTGTTGCACAATTTCCCCATAGGGTATTACGTAGTTGTTAAAAAGGAGGGAAGAAAGCATTGAGGTTTGTGGGACTCTACAAGACTATACGATGGAATGAGGAGAGGTTCATCACTATGAGATTTTTCAGAGAGGAATGACTGCTGTCCCATTGCCATTAAACCTCAAATGTGTTTCATTGGCACCATATAGTCACTGGTGTCAAAAGTCACAGAACATATTAGCGCAGAGGTTTGATTTCTGTTCCAGGCCAGGAGAAGGTTGACCATCCGTGCCAGAAGGTCCATTCCTGTATCATGTTTTGATCTGATGCCTGGATATGAAGGAGCCAGCATGTTGGCAGAGGATAGGTGGTGTTAGAGTTTGGATGCCGCTACTTTCTTAAGGATTTTGCCAAGAAAAAGGAGGTTGGAAACTGAGTGGGAACTGGCGAGGCTGTTGGTATTAAGAATGGGTTTTTCTAGGTTTGGCTAGACTACTGTGTTCTTAGGGTGTCTGGTAATTTGCCTTCTTAACCAAGAAGGGAGGGCAACACCACTTGCCAAACAAAAGACCATTAAGTGCACTTGCTGGAATTCTTTAAAATGTATTCCTAAAAATACACTGAATGTTTTGATATGTATAATGCAGTGTTAAGATTGTGTAGCTTGCGGTGGGAGTGGTATGTAGCTTTTGTAGCAGGATTCCAGGGGTGTCCTCCTTTAAGTTTTATTTTTCAATGTCTTTCATGTGGTACATTGCAAAAGCACTAAACTTGTTCTTTAGAAGTCTCTTTATGAGTCTAGTTTTAAAGGTCACCTCTCTGCAGGGATAGTTTTGCAATATCCAAAAGAGACAGATGAACCCCACTCAAGTCAGAGACTTTCTTGGTCCCCAAATATGAGTTTGAACACTATTAAGAACATAAGAACATAAGAAAGGCCGTACCGGGTCAGACCAAAGGTCCATCTAGCCCAGTATCTGTCTACCGACAGTGGCCAATGCCAGGTGCCCCTGAGGGAGTGAACCTAACAGGCAATGATCAAGTGATCTCTCTCCTGCCATCCATCTCCATCCTCTGACGAACAGAGGCTAGGGACACCATTCTTACCCATCCCGGTTAATAGCCATTTATGGACTTAGCCACCATGAATTTATCCAGTCCCCTTTTAAACATTGTTATAGTCCTAGCCTTCTCAACCTCCTCAGGTAAGGAGATCCACAAGTTGACTGTGCGCTGCGTGAAGAAGAACTTCCTTTTATTTGTTTTAAACCTGCTGCCTATTCATTACATTTGGTGACCCCTAGTTCTTGTATTATGGGAATAAGTAAATAACTTTTCCTTATCCACTTTCTCAACATCACTCATGATTTTATATACCTCTATCATGTCCCCCCTTAGTCTTCTCTTTTCCAAACTGAAGAGTCCTAGCCTCTTTAATCTTTCCTCATATGGGACCCTCTCTAAACCCCTAATCATTTTAGTTGCTCTTTTCTGAACCTTTTCTAGTGCTAGAATATCTTTTTTGAGGTGAGGAGACCACATCTGTACGCAGTATTCGAGATGTGGGCGTACCATGGATTTATATAAGGGCAATAATGTATTCTCAGTCTTATTCTCTATCCCCTTTTTAATGATTCCTAACATCCTGTTTGCTTTTTTGACCGCCTCTGCACACTGCGTGGACATCTTCAGAGAACTATCCACGATAACTCCAAGATCTTTTTCCTGACTCGTTGTAGCTAAATTAGCCCCCATCATGTTGTATGTATAGTTGGGGTTATTTTTTCCAATGTCTCCAATTTTTTCTATTGTAGTATATAGTGCTGTTAACGCCCCTTGCCATCTGCTCTTTCTTTCTCTTTGTATTGGAATCATAGCCTAAGGCAACCTCAGGTAAATGAGCCAGACCTTAAGCTCTGGTGTCCATTGCAATATATAGAGAGACATGGAAAAGAGAAGGTGTGTGTTGAAGAGAAAGGACATGATCCTCCATTAAGTTCATATGTGAGACATGTAAAAATTGCCAAGGAAAGTAAAAAGCCCTAAATACCCAGAAATATTAATAAAAATGTTGATATAAGCACCAGCCCTGACAACTCCAATACTGTATTTAACTACCGAATCCAGGCTCCCTAGCTCTGTATAGAAGTGTTTCTGGAGTTTTTCCATTCTTACAGATTGCTGGATGAGGTAAATTGGTACTCTCTTTGGTTATTTAAGGCTGCTGGCTAGCAGAGTTGATTTACTTGTACATTAGTATCAATACTGCTGAGTGGTTATTATAAGTGTAATTATTGCTATGGCCTGAAGAGCTTTTGTATGGGCATTTAAAAAAATGTTAAATCAAAATAAATAAATTAATAACCAGCAATATTAACATAGCAAAATAGCTTACTATTCTATTCTATTCTTTCCTTCCCAGGTTCCTGGGATATGGAAATTAAATCAAATGCAAGGTTGTAAATAAATTTTGAGGACCCAAGAAAGACTGTAGGGAAACCTGAAGGCCGGGAGGGAATGGAGACCACTTTCTATTCCTATTCGTGCTGGCAGGGCAAACCTCTGAATATGCAAATATCTCTTGTGGCTACAGAGCCTACCAGGCTGTCTGAACACTTCCTTGGGTCAGCAGCCATGGGAACTATACTCCCCTGGATTAGGCCCTAAATCCTTTATAATAATTTCTCCATTATTAGCCATTTAGAAAGAAGAATTTGATGATTTCATTTTTATAACATACAGCTTCAGAATTAATCTTTAAAGAACAGGTGATCTCAGCCTTTACAAATCTTTTCAAAATTTAATCAGCAAATTTCCTTGAGTTCTGGGTGACTCTGAGCACAGATGGTTGCTTTATTTTTATTGAATTGCAAGTTACCCTCTTGTGGGTGAGGAATTGACCCTCTAATTAATAGGAATAGAAGAGAAGTTTCACTGTAAAACTCCCCTGGCACACCACTGTAAGCAGCTTTTCTTGAGCAAGCAATGATGCCATAATATTAGTTTGGGGTTTTAGGCAGAATTTTATTTAAACAAACAAATGCTATCAGAACAGTTTTGAGTTTGGCTTGAACAACTTGGGAGTGGATATTTTAATATGTATGTGCTTGCTTTTTCCTGTGTGCCTGCAGCCATACCATCTCAGATTGTGATCTTGATCAGTTTAAAGTTAAGCTTCAAGATAAATTGCAAGGATTGGGTTGGTCAGGGCTCGACATTTTTTGAAACTTTCCCTTCCCAGAATGCTACAAGTGGTAATGTCAGTGATGGAGGGCATATCTTCACTTGGGAGGAGGGAGAAGAAAAGGTATGTTCTCAACTCAGGTTAGCTAACCTGGGTTAAAATAGAAGTGAAGACATGACATCTCGGCTATTAACTTGGGTTAGCAGCTCAAGTTTAACCTAGGCTTTAACTCACACTACTAACCTGAGTTAAAAGCTGAGTTGTTGTGGCTTCACTAATATTTTAATCGAATTTAGCTAACCCAAGTCAAGAACATACCTTTTTTTCTCTCTCTGAAGACACCCTGTGAAGGTGATACTCTTCTCTCTGAATCTCTCAGTACTGTACAAGTGTTGCAGCGTGGTGTTATGGGGCAGTGTGCAGCTGGAGAATGGCATCTTTAAAATGAGGTCTTGACAATGTATAATCTTCATCAATTCCATGACACTTTTCACAAGAACAGGAGTTTTAGCCTGTGAATTCCCCCTATATTTTCAGCTGGTTATGGTACCCTTACTTTCTAATCTATTCTGTAATGTTGCTGTGTATTGTAAAATTGCTACTGACTTTTACTCCAGAGGTGACCACGTTGATGTGGTGGGTAAAATGATTCCTAGTCCTATAGATACATAGTCTAACATTTTTCAAAAATAGGTTCCTAAAGTTAGACTACTAAATTCTTATTTAGGCACTAAATCAGTAATCTTGATTTTTAAAGTGCAAAACACCTAGCTCCATTTCACCCATTTTTTAAAATTGTGGCTGTAGTTTGTGAAACACTTCAGGATGGTTTGGGACAGAAGATGTTATATACATACGTTTTATTCCTTCTCCTTGCATTTCTTTTTGTGGCTTCAGGTAAATGAGTCTGATGGCAGTGCTTCATTCAGTTAAAGTGAGTTTTCCCTTCTTGGAATTACAGCAGCATATTAAGATTTCATTGTGTGACCCCAGCTATACTATGAATCCTGTCAGGTCAGGGGCCCAGTTACAACGTGGGGGTTAAGGGACTGGGTTACTACACGGTTGTCCCCTGACCTTGTTACAACACAACTGCAGTTTGTAGTAAAAGCTCAATCTTAACCATGTCAGGGACAGCCATATTGTAACTCAATCCGCTGACTTAGTTATATTTGTAATGTATTATATTTTATATATGGAGATATACCTATCTCATAGAACTGGAAGGGACCCTGAGAGGTCATGGAGTCTGCCTTCTAGCAGGACCAAGTACTGATTTTGCCCCAGGTCCCTAAGGGGCCCCTTTAAGGATTGAACTCACAACCGTGGGTTTAGCAGGCTAATGCTCAAACCACTGAGCATATGTAGACAGGACCTGCTGCATTCAACTTCTGCAACTAATATTGGTTAGTCGGCTGCTTCAGTATTTGCATCATTCCCTTCCCCTCCATCCCCCCTCTGCCACTATCCTGTGAGAAACTCAGACTCCTTGTGAGCATGTTTGTTACTGTACTGTACGAAAACAAACTAATACAAGAATCAGAAATAAGCAGTACAGTGTTTTAATGTTATTCATCATGACCTACTTTCCATAGTGTTACCAGACTTATTTGGCAACATCCTTACTCACACTGAGTAATACCTTATGCCACCAGTAGTCCCATTGAAATGAATGGGCTCCCTGGAGAAGTGAGGTACTGCTCATGGTAAGGAATCTGGCCCTTAATGTTTACAAAGGGCTTTAAGATTCTCTGATGAAAGGACCAATAGAAGTGCCAAGTTTTATTGAAATCATGCTAGCTATAGAGATAGAAAAGACCTATTAGACCATCCAGCATATTAGATTACCTATATTATAAAATCAATCCCTGCTGGGCTTCCTAGAGCACATTTTCTAGTGTCGTGTCCAGTGTTTACAAAGGCTTGGGCTTCCTTCACTTCCCTTGAGAGAGACACCACAGCCTAATTGATCCCCTTGCTAAGAAGTTTTCCTGATATTACCTTATATTTCCCCTTTTAAAAAATGCAAATGTGTCACAATACAACATATTTATGATTTTAAAAAAATCATTTAAATATATTGATTGGATCCCTACTTACTCTTTATGAATTGTTCAGTATCACAATGGTTTAAATGAAAAAATATGGTGTTTCATGATACCAAGAAGCAATTTTAGACTTTGGCATTAGACAGTATACAACAGAGTATAAACAGGCATTCTATTCATAAAAGTATAATTAAATCAAAAGACACTAAAAGGGCTGGTTAAAGATTTGTAAAACCAGACATGACAGTTAAGCGTTGAAGTCATTTGAGAACTAGGCCTGTACAGCACAAGTTAGTGCAAAACTAAACGATTTTTAAATATATATGCCTCAAAAACATTTTGATTTTTAAATCTTAATCATTTAAAAACTGGAATCAATAATTCAGCATTTGTGTGTGTGTGTGTGTGTGTGTGTGTGTGTGTGTGTGTGAGAGAAGGTGATGAACAGAAATTGCTTTTTCAAACTGTAGAGAAAGCACATTGCTGTCAAGTACTACAGGCTGTGTTAGGATGACTTGCCCAGATCCTGTCGCCCAAAGGTTGCTGCATACACCTCTTGGCTCATTGCCCATTATCCACAATGGCCCAGTCTGATAATTGTAGTATTAAGTTTGGAAAACCTATTTCTCTGGAATGTCTTCTATGCAAAACAAGGTAATGAGAGAAGCTGGGTTTTCCACATCTCCCTTATAAAATAAAAGGAAAGGAAAAAAACCAAACCCAAGCAAACTGGTTTAAGCTTATGGAAGCATTTCTTTTGACTGACCCACAGATTACAACAAAATACATTTCTGGCAGGCAGATTCTTTCCTTGTACTAGAGTCAAATTTAAAAAATGATAATTAATAAAATGTAACTCTACAGAGTACATTATCTCTCAAGCAAAGTGAAGGGTTAGTAATGACATGTTCACATCAGTTTTAAACAGCAAAGACTGACATTTGTTACTGTGGACATCAAAAGAGATATTAAATATTTTAAGGAGGAATGGGGAGGTGTTATGGTAGGTTCTGTACTTGAGGAATTCAGAAAAAATTAACAAGATTCTTAATTTAAATATCTTTACTGTGTTAAGGCAGGCTGTGCTTCAGGGATAATGGAATTTAAAATATCCCCATATTGTATGGAGTATAACTGTATATCTTTTTCTTTCACACAAGATTATAATGGAAATAAGAACAGTAAGTGCTATTCTGTAGGGAGATCAGAATTCCAGAGTGAAAGGTGATATCTTACACTATTAAAATCAAATGTTCTCCAGTGTTCAAGTGCTGCATATTACTTCTATCGTATCACTGTCTGGAGTTCTTCTCTTCCAGTTCCATCTGACACGCTCTCCTATCCAGTTTTTGCTCCTTGCACTCCTCTGAAACAGCTTTCATAAAGTGTCTAATGACCTGTTCCTAGCTAAAGCTCAAAACCATCCTCATCCTCCTTAGCCTGTCAGCCACCTTTGACACAGTTGAGCATGCTCTTCTTGAAGTCTTGTTCTCCCTTGGCTTCTATGACTCTGTTCACTCCTGATTCTCCTTCTACCTCTCTATTTGCTCCCTCAATACATCCTATAGACTAGAGAACCCTCCTCGTCTGCTCTCCAGATTTCTGAGCAGGTTCCACAGGGCTCTGTCCTTGGTCCCGTTCTCTCCTCCCTCAGCACCTTATGTCTGGGTATTCTCCTCCACAAACACAAATTCAACTACCATCTCCATGCTGATGACTTAATATATCTCTGTCTCTCTGCTCCAGACCCATCTCCTTCTGTCCAAACTAATATCTTGGTCTGTAACTTTGTCATCTGGCTGTGACTGTCTAGCTGTCAGCCCAAGGTCAACATGACTAAAACAGAGCACCTGATTTTTCCTTCCAAGCCCACTCTGCTACCTCCCTTCTGTGAAATGACCCCTCAGGACCTCAAGGAGAAAGGGACAGATGCTGAATTGTGAATTTGGGAAACTCTGTTGCCAATCCCAATTGGCGAGGAATTATGAGCCCTTCTTCTTTCCTTCTTCATCTTTGACTTAGAACCTCTCTCTAGGTCCTTGCATATATGTCAAATCTTGCCAGTTCTTTCTGCATAATATCTCTAAGATATGGTCTTTCCTATCCATCCACACAGATTAAACTTTCATCCAGGCACTCATCATTTTGCATCTTGACTGACATAACACCCTTCTCTCGGTCTTGACAGATCCAATCTTGACCTGCTCATATCCATTCAAAATGCTGCTACAAAGTTGTTTTCCTAATCTGTCACTCTGACCACGTCATCTCCCTCTTTACATCCCCCCTCCCTGACTCTCCCCCACTTCTCTCTCACATCAAACATAAGCTGCCTTTTTAGTGCACTTCATGGCTTGTTTCCACCCTACCTATCAACTCTCATTTGCTATCTAGATGTTAACCTCACCTCTAGTCAGCCCATTATGACAGGCTCCACTGTCCACTTGTCACATTCTCAAATAACACTGTCATTCTTTCTCCCAAACTCACTCTCCCACTTGGGAGGAGCTTCCTATAAACACCCACAAAGCAAATGCATTATCCCCTCTCTAAACCCTCCTTTCGCCTGATGCCTACAAAAAACCTTGACAATGGCTAGACTCCTGGTGTGCTGCGACCACTACTTATCATGCTGACCAATATTATTTTATTGTTTACTTGTACTCCCCGTCTTTCTCTCTGTATCTATTTGTTGTCTCTCGTCTTATAGTTACATTGTAAGCTCCTTGGGGCAGGGACTGTCTTTTTGTTCTGTGTTTGTACAACATCAGACTAGTAGGTGTTGGTCGATGACTTATACTCAGAAATGCTACAGTAATGCATATAGCAATAATATTTATAGTGCCTGCTTCTACAGCAAATTAAAACAATTTAATAACACAATATTGTTGTATCTCATCTCTGGAAGCCAAGAACTGTTCTATAACATATCCACAGCGGATTTACTTCCTAACTAGTTAAAACCACTGAACTCTGCTGGTACTAGAATCAAACATACTGTGCTTATTTTTCCTATACTCAGAGGCATTGGAATCCACCTTGCATGCTTGAACATAATGCTCAGAATGAAGTATAAAACCTAATGTAGCACAGTGCCTGTAAAATCAAATATTTAGTATGGCTTCGTTTCACTGCCAGGTTTTTTACAATATTTTATGTCTTATTAAATAGAGAAATTTCAGTCTGTTTTTAAGTTGCTTCAGGGGGTTAAAATCTGCATGTTTTGTTTCAGTTTCTTTAGTGCCAGGCAAAGTGTGTATGTGTAATTATTTTCAACTTGCTGAGGGTTTAAGCTTACTAGCCAGGGTTGAAGATAGCTGGGTTGTCACTTTGCAATATACGGGCTTGATTTGTATGGACAACTCTCTGGAAAGGGAGGTGCGTATCTGTGCCACTGAGTCACAGTTCCTTCTCTGCTCCTGGCTCACTTGCAAAGGGAAATAATCTGCTATTGCCCCTTACCCGTAGCAGATTACTCCCTTCCACCTTCCCTTTGTGCTGAGTCAGTGTATTGGGATGTGTGGAGTCAAGACTCTGCCTTTCCTTGCTCTCTCTTCACCCACTCTCTGCTCAGTGCATGTTGCTTAAAATGTAGCACAAAGCATGGTGGTGAGTTTGTGATGTGGCAGCTAAAAAACCAGCTGCCTTAGGGTTTGTCTTTATTGCAATGTTTGCTCAAGTTAACTCCTCTCAAGTTAGCCTTGCTTGAGTTAGAGCAGCCACACTGCAAAACAGCTCCTCAGCTGCACAGAATGTTTGGATTAGCAGCAGAGAGTAGCTGAGTCCCCACTGTGTTCCTAGCTTGAGTGTCAGCAGCACTCAGACTTCAACCTACACCTCGTGACAGGCCGCCTGGGCTTGAATTTAAAGCACCACTTGAGCTAGAGATTTTTGTGTGTGCCCAGGAGTCAGGTTAGGGATAACACTTGAGTTGTACCTTCATCTACACTGCAGTGAAGACAAGTCCTTAGCAGAGCATTAGCAGAGTCATAAACCTCATATAGTTGAACTGCTGAAACATGAGACAAAGTCACACTATGTTACTGTGGGTTACAGAAGCAAATCTAAGTTGCCATGTTCCTTTTGAAAGACTGTGGCAAAGTGGATGAGAGTTGGGTTTTTTCCCCAGCTGTGCCTGAAATGATCTTTTGCATTTTAGTCACACCCCTACGTTCCAGTATGAGACATTGGCTCATAATAAAGGCTGTGAAGGGAAGAAAAATATTAACATGAGTCAGTGGAAGATCCAGGACCCAGAACTCATGATCTCTTGACTTGATAGCATGATAACCAAAGCTTGTCACATCATTGCAAGAAGTCCAAAATCATATTACAGTGGAAATACAAATTTTGGCAACACTGCTTTCTGTCCCTCTGTGCCTGCAACTGAGATGTGGGGAGGCTGGGCAGGGCGTGGGAGAGTGTGTGGGGGAAGACGGGAAATTATTTACTCCCTGTCACAGAGGGAAGTAAAGATTTGACAGAATACTCCCTCCTTTCCTTCCAGCAGAAACCAAAGGGGGCAGGGGGAGGGAAGAAGATGAAAGAGAGAATGCCTCCTCTTCTAAGCAATCAGTGATGAGTAGCGCCCTACCAAATTCACGGGCCATTTTGGTCAATCTCACAGTCATAGGATTTTTAAAATAATACATTTCATTATTTCAGCTATTTAAATCTGAAATTTCACGGTGTTGTACCAGTAGGGGTCCTGACCAAAAGGAAGTTGTGGAGGGATCGGAAGGTTATTGGAGGGGTGTTTCAGTACCTTTACCCTTACTTCTGCACTGCTGCTGACAGTGGTGCTGCCTTCAGAGCTGGGCAGCTGGAGAGCAGCAGCTGCTGGTCGGGAGCCCAGCTCTGAAGGCAGAGCTGCCACCAGCAGCAGCACAGAAGTAAGGATGGCATTGCCACCCTTATTTCTGCACTGCTGCCTTCAGAACTGGGCGCCTGGCCAACAGCTGCCGCTCTCCGGCCACCCAGCTCTGAAAGCAGCGTAGAAGTAAGAGTGGTAATACTGCGACCTGCCCTAAAATAACCTTGCGACCTCACCCCGCAATTCCCTTTTGGGTCAGGACCCCCAGTTTAAGAAACACTGGTCTCCCCCTGTAAATCTGTAAAGTATCGGGTAAAAGCACACAAAAGGCCAGATTTCACGGTCCGTGATGCATTTTTCATGGCCGTGAATTTGGTAGTGCCCTAGTGATGAGAAAAATGGCAAAAATCCTTTCCCTCTAACATTCAGGGGAGTGGGAGAAGCAGGGAAGGAGCAGAGAAACAGAAGCTGTCAAAAGAGAAAAAGGGGAGGGGGGGTAGAAGGAAGTAGCTTGGAGAGAAGGAAAGACCTACAGGGCTATTTCATCACATATGGCAATAAAGAGATGCAGTGATGTATATTGATGTAACCTGAGGATTGAAACATCATGACAATGTCAGGACATGCTTGCTGCGAGGCTGTGTATTGCAATGACACTCAACTGACAATGGGTCTTCAGCTCTGAAGTTTGAGATTGATTAGTCTATGTAACTTTTACTATTTGAAATTCATTTCCTTGAAAGTGTGACTATTTGCTCTTTTTCACCCTGGCTAGTAGGTGTAACAAATAGTGTAGCAAAGACGGTAGGCCTGCATAATACAGTTTGAGCTCAGTTGGATGTGTTAACTCTTCTCAGCTTGCCCCGTGAAGTGCACTCTTTACACATGCATTGCTTGACAATTTGGTTGCCCTTATGTGAGCCAGAATAGACTTCAGCTGTCTTTCAGAGCTAGCAGGAGTCAAAGTTCCCCCACGCCAATGACTCATCAGTCTAAGTGGGTAAGGCATGTCAATTTCATAGTCAGCATTACACAAGGGGGTGATGTGGCCCGCATCTAATCTGACCACCTTTGATTGCCCTAACCTGATGGATCAGGTACCTATTTTGTAACTGGGTTTACTAGAGGTGGCTTTTCAGTGTGAAATCAAGGAAGATTCAAACATACAACCTCAAGGATTGTAGTCAACATGTTAACCACTCAGCCACTGCTAGCAGGAGTGAAGAGTAGTAAAAGCTTCCCCGCCCTAAAAGAAAAATAAGCACTGTTATTCCGAATGCACCCAGGGAGTAAAGTGTGCCAGTTTTACAGTCACTTTTCTGACTTTAGCAGCTTTTTAATGTATTGCTAACTTACCTGAAGGTGGAAAGTACTGGGTTCCTAAAATATATATTAAAGGAGACTGATCAAGCCTTATCACATTACACACATTCCAGATAATTTGATTGCGATCAACTATGATCTGCAATGGATACATTTAAAAGTTCCTTTTAAAGATTTTATTGTTATGGAAGGTATTTACTATGTTAGTGGTATTACCCATGGTAAACATAGGGAATACCAGTTCATGCTGCTAATACCTTACCTAATGGGAAAAATTGTTTTAGGAGCACTTGCTTATATATGCCTTTGGCTTTATATGGTGCCATATAGGATGTGAATTATGATGATGTATGTAAAAGTTTAAAAACTTCTGGGGCAAAATGCATTTTTAATTGAAAATGGAGAACACGTTCTTTTGTGTAGACTATATTAAGCAGTACAGAGTAAAATGTAAGGTATTCTCCCCTCTGTGCACAGGCATAACTCCTAATAATGTTAACAGGAGCTCTATACATGTTACAAGTGGATTATGACCCCCTGTAAATCTAACAAAAAGCTTGAGGAGTTGCATCTATACCTCCAAAGGCTGTGATCCCATGTGATCTCAACCTAAGCAGGGTGAGCCTGGTTAGTACTTGGATAGACGACATCCAAAGAAAACCTTGTTTTCTTGATTCTACATCTTGTAGCTTCATCACTTGGGTGGTGCTAATTTGAGTTTGATATTAGCTGTTGTTTCACTGCATCATTTCCTGGTGTAACTGCATTTCAGTCGTGGGGAGAGAGAATCATCTCTCTCTCTTTCTCTCAATATAAATAGATATATAGAAGCCAAAATTTTCAAACATGGGTGCCTAAAGTTGGGCTCTTAAATCTGTGTTTTGACCTGTAGATAAATACCTAACAAACACAACAGATTTCACTTTGGCCACTGAACATCTAAAAGGCCCTGCTACCATTTGAGTCAATAGCAAAACTCACATTGACTTCAAAGGGGAAGAATCAGGTCCTAAGATGGTAATTTGTAGTCACTGCCATCTTGGCCTAGATTCCAAACCAGAAACTTACCCAGCAGAGATAGATAGTTTAATCTCTCATTACCAAATTGCCTGATCCAACAGAAAGTGTTCCAATCTCTTCTTATTTTGATACTGTCAGTCAAATAGAAAAGAACAATGAAAGGAGGTTGTTATATACTTTTCTCAGTTGACTAAGTATATTGGTTGTTAATTTTCATTGATATGTTGAGGAATCTCTTGTATGGAATCTAAATTTTGCACACAACAGTCTGGATTTCAACTCTCATCCCATCCTGTGAACTGCTGTCATCATGTTTTGATCTAATTTTTGGACTTTTCTTTGTTGATTCTGCTATTAGACGGTATATATATTTTTGTATTTCTAAGAAAGTTAGTTGACAACAGTATTATGATCTTTTTCAGGGTACCTTGAAGATAGTTTTGTAAAATCTGGAGTCTTCAATGTGTCAGAACTTGTGAGAGTGTCCAGAAGTAAGTTAACACATTGTATTTAATGATTTAACACATGCAAAAAGCCTAATACATAGTCCACTGAAGTCAATTGAAGGCTCTCCTTTGACTGTAATGGAGTTTGTTTTGGGCCCTAAGACAAGAAGAAAATACTTTTAACCTTGTGCATGATGTCACAGTGCATCTTGCATACATTTATAATAAAACAGGTAAAAGGCTTTCTTTGTTTTTTCAAATTCTGAATCAAACATCTTATTAAGAACTTAAATCCATTTGCTGTGCATGGCTCAATGAAGTGATGTCAATAAAATTACCATAGATGAGGAAATAAGTTCTTTCATGCACTTGCAACTTTTCCCCGTCGTTGTATCCTCTGTACATCTTTGAAATTCTGCTAAACCATCAGATGTCTCTTTTCATTTACTTTGCTCCAATCTCATGACCTTAAAGGACAGTTACATCATAGCAAGAATAGGGAGTATAATTAATTGAATGTAGGCTGTGGTAGTCTCTCTCTCTGTAACATATATACAAATTCATAGAAAATCTTAATATGGTATAAGAATAATCTATAATCCAGATATTGTTTTTATTTACTCCTATTTTTGGTATACTTCCTTCTTGTATTTAATGTAAATTCTGTTCATTTCTTTCTGTTTAAGACTTCATTTTGAAAAGAGTGAACAAAAATATGAATTTAGAACTCGTTTAGAAACAACAACAGTGATGAATATGGACTTTATAACTAAAACTTCAATGGTTGAATGTTCCAGGAACCTCCCCAAAACTGTCTGCTGCAAATTTTACACTAGCGCTAGTTCATGCTAGGACCGGACACCTTGCAAGTTTTCATTAGTTCAGCAAAGCTAAAGATCTGATTCTGATCTCACAGCTCTGTAAATACCCCACCAAAAGACTGATGTGATATAATGTGTGCATGGAATATATTCAGTAAAACTGCTCGTTATTTATCTTAGCACTGAGTTTTGAGGCCAAATTGTGTGCATAACTCCCACTGACATCAATGGTTATTTAAATAAGAGTTACATGTGTGTATCTGAGTGCACTTTAGGCCCCACGGATTAAGGCACATGCACTTTTTATGCCCATCCAAGTTATGCATGTGCTACACTGAATGTTCTTTCCAAAATTGGGGATTTGCATATGTGAAATACAGGTTTCACATGCTCATAAGGTGTGTTGTCTGAGCAACTCACACACACAGACTTTTAATCATTTGGTCATATCTGAAAAAAACAAGATTATGTTGTTGCCAAATCCTCTGCTTCTCAGTGTTACTCATAATGCCCTTCTAATAATAAATTTAAAAGTATGTGGTTTCTGTGGGACTTCTTCCCATGTGTTTGTTTAACCTCAAGCCACAACAAAAGTATGCTGTAATTGTTAGAAAAATTCAAACCTTCAGATAAGTTATACAACGTTCAATTATTTTTGAAGTTAAAATGCTCAATGCACAGACAGTACACAAAGGTAAAGATAACAGTATGTGTGTGTACACAAAAACAATATCTGCATCATAGGTGAAAGCAAATTTACCAGTGCAATGCTCTCTCCATATATGGCTATTTCTGGCATGAGTAGGCAATCAGGGATGTTCACACGCTTTTACAACATGCTCAGTTTTGTATCTCCGTCTTTCTCACTTTTTCCCATTCATGATTTCCACATTATCTATGATAAAACAATAATATACAGTAATAAACCTGCATATATGTTCAGAGATTTTCTGGGGAGGAGGCAGAGGGAGCAGTTCATTTGTTTTTAAGGTATGTAAAATTTAACAGAACTTGACTGTACTTGATTTCTTCAATAGGCAGAAAACTAGTTACAAATTTTATAATGTCAAGATTTTTTAAATGTTAAAATAGAAAGGATGGTCAAAAATCTAGAGATTAGTTTTGACTCTTCTTAATAATATATTATTCAGCGCCTATTACCCAGGGAACTGGAGTGAACTTCCCGATTGGAGAGCTTCCGAGCCAGCCATACTACCATGATATGAATTCGGGTGTAAATCTACAAAGGTCACTGTCCTCTCCACCAATCAGGTAAATATATTCTTAAAACAGTAAATATTAGTGTTTGGCAAAAATATTGATTATTTGGCTATGTGAAATCAGGGTTCATGATGTGGGAAAAGCAATTCAATAATATTGTAAAGAAAGTGTGAGATTGCATGAGCTCTTGTTACTCTTATAAATTTGAGTATATTTTTATATATATATTATATTTTTTATAAATTATATGTAGATAATAAACTCATGGTGTAAGAATATCTTCCTGTAAATGGGACGAGTGTTACAAACGATACCACTTCACTCTAGTTTTTGAAACCACTTTCTAGTTGTCTAATAGAGGAAGCCACATTCTAGTGGTCTATTCGCGAAAAGCAATGTGTTCTAAAACTGCTCAGTTATACACACAGAGAGATTTTACATTTGCAAGAAGAAGGGGTGCATTTAACGCTACTGACTGACTAAGGCAGAACAGTTGTAGCTCTGTGGAGAATCACGGTTTTGTTTTTATTTAACACTGCTGCCTTTTCTCACGTTTTGCATCCTTTTGAAAGGATGCTAAGACTCACTTTGCTCTGCTCCTATAGGTAAAATTATAAATGATCTCCTAATCTGCCAGTCAGATTTCTCCGGGTTTTAGAAAACAATCTAATACTATTCTGTGAGAAAAACCTGGTTGCTCCATAACTTTCATTAGCTGGTAAGAAGATGGTGACTCATAATCATCCCTGGTAAAGGGCTCCTTAGCATCCTGGGTCAGGCATAGAATAGGGAAGCGGGGGAAATCAGCCACGTTATATGTAAATTCAATTGTGGGGACATGAAGCACCAGAAGTCGGATCTCAATCTCCTGAAGGAGCACACAAAGGTTAATTATAACTATTTGAGTGTTTCCTCTTGGAGTTCTCCCCAGGTTGTTATGACAGGAGAAGGATTGTCTCCAGTGGACTAGGCCATGGGATAGGTCCCCACCCTTCACAGGACTCTAGAGCAGGGATCGGCAACCTTTGGCACATGGCCACATCCCTCAGCGCACGCTGCTTCCCGCAGCCCCCATTGGCCTGGAATGGCAAACCGCAGCCAGTGGGAGCTGCGATGGGCCAAACCTGCAGATTTTGCAGGCAAACAAACCGTCCCAGCCTGCCAGCGGATTTCCCTGATGGGCCACGTGCCAAAGGTTGCCGATCCCTGCTCTGGAGGGGGCCAGGCTTGGTTTTGGCTGTGGCTTCCCCCAGAACCTCCTCTTAAGTGGAGGGAGTTCCCTAGTGCAGAAGCAGAATTGGTGGAACGTGATATAGGCAAGAGTTGTATTATCTTTCCTGGGAAATTTCTGTGAGGCTAGTCAAGGGATGATAAATGGGACCACTGAATCCCTGCTTCAGCCAACTCTGGCCTACTCCTCTCCACCTCTATGGATTCTGACTCTGTGAAGCACCATTCACATGGTCTTAGGAGGGGCAGAGAGCATCACAGTTTTTGAAATAATTACTAACAAGGTTATTATTAACAATGTCTCAGTCTGGTTATTGTGGGGTCTTAGTGTACATTTCTGGATTTAACTCCATTATCTTTTCAGCCTTACAGTTCACCTTTTAAATCAAATATAAATTCATCCTCATGGTATTGTCATAATTATTTCATGGTATTGTCAAAATATGGTTAAAGCTTCATGCTTGGCTCCCCATCTTCCTTTGGAAATTTGCTTATTCTGAGAAGTTTCAGAAGGCGTTGATAAGAGGAAACTTGCCTTTCTCCTACTAGATTGAAGTGAAGTGAATTTCTTTGAATGATGGAGTTTGAAATGCAGACCTTTCATTTTAAATTAAACTAACCAAAAATGAAAAGACTGTGTTTCAGGGCAGGCCTCTTTGAAAAGTAACTTGGTACTCTGATCTGGTGGAGTGGGTAAAGTAAGCTTTCTTTCTACTAGCATATTCTGAGCTATTGAAGTCTTACCTGGCTGACCTTATCAGGGGTGCAGAAACACTCCTCCATTGCTTTTCTTTGCCTGAAATGAATTATACAGAGAATGTAACATTTTAGTGACATTACCCTTTTACAGCAGGTTGCAGGTTTTGGACGTTTGGCCATGGTCTTAAATGCCGCCAGACTTAGAACGTGCAGAGATTGAAAATTCTCCCCACAGCGGGTTTTTTGTGTATTATGCACACATGACAACTATATAATGTAAATATTTATATACAATGCATACATACAATGACCTACGTTAGGGGTCAGGCTTAACATTTGTTTTCATGGTTTTTCTTTTAATTGCTCTCTGTGTTGAAAAATTTGTTTAAATCCTTATAGCCTCTGCTGTACCAATGCTAACTGCACATAAGTCTTAATACCAACACCTTTGTTCTTTCAACAGCAAGAGACCCAAAACTATCTCCATAGATGAAAATATGGAACCAAGCCCAACCGGAGACTTTTACCCCTCTCCAAATTCACCAGCTGCTGGGAGTCGGACATGGCATGAAAGAGATCAAGGTGAGTAGCATGAGGACCATTTTATGCCAAAGTGTTCAAACATACATCAGAAATATAGATTTTCCACTCTTCATTTGCATAATTGCAATGCAATGACACTTAAAAAGGGGGAGGGAATAAATCTTAGCTGTTCTTCACAACAATTTTTTGAGTGTTTCTAAACAAATGTATCTTTTAAAAAAAAAACCTAATTCAAGTAGCATGAACAATCTCATAATCATCATTTTTCCACATAGTCAATTGTATTATTGTTATTAAAACATTTATTACACAAGAAGTATTCTTTGAAAACCTAATTGATATTATGTACACTCTATGAAAGATAATAACTCCATTCCAACAGGATTTGAACATTATCTTTAGTTTTTAGCTGAGTAAAACTGAAGTGTCGCCACACTTTGGTTGAGCCAATATTAAGTTACTAAGGCTCAGTTTCTGCACTGGGATTCTGCATTAAGGAAGACCCTTGTACCTGGGCACAGTCCCATTATCTTCTATGGAATTCTGTTTGAGCTCAGGGTCTATGTTAACGAATCCTGATGTAGCATTGGTGTCTTTGTCTGTATTCTGACGTGTGTTGCAATATTTTGTCAGGGTACTAGATCCCAATTACAGTATTTTGTTAGAGAGGGAAATAACTGACCATGGAGTGAATTTAACATTTAACTGTTGTCACCCTTGGTCTTCGCATTAATGCCAAGATAGAATTCCCTCACACCTGTAATGTGTTATGATATTCCCAGTATATACATTGTAGATGTTTTAATCATCATATTGTTCAAAGGATTCTGTGCTTGGTGCTTGTCAGCCCCGTGCAGTTCTTCAGACACATCCATGCACTATGTAGCACAGCTTGTAAAGTCAGAATAAAAAGCCAGACATGTAATTCCTTCGTTAGCTCCCACTCCTATTATTTAGCTCCTGCTACCTCAGTCCTTTGCTCATCAGTCAATTCCAACCTCTCCATTTCTGACTGGCTGTTTGGTGTGCTTTTATTTATTTATTTATTTTTATTTTGGGATGGGTTTTTTTGCATTTAGAATTTTTCCTGGGTGGGTGGAGGTATTGTGGTGGTGGTGGTGCATGTTAAGTAATTAATTTAGTTGCATTTCCCCTTTGCATTTTTTTGTTGTCTCTCTTTATTTTAATTGTCCCTCCCTGCCCCATTTAATTCTTTTTAAACTGTATTTTTATTGTCTGCCATTGGGATGGGAGGAATTCTTCTATTGTTCTCATCTTTGAGTGTCATATTTTCTGCTTGTTGTTAGTTAGGGGTTGATTTCTCTTTTTCAGATGGGTTTCTAGAGAGCAATGTTTTGGTTTTTTTCCGTGTTCTGTTTTGGTTTTGTTGCTATTCCCTCCCCTGCCCCTCCAGTCATTAGTGTAGGGTGTTTTTTTATTTTCAGCATTTACCGCTGAATTTTAAAAAAATGAACACATAGGCAATGTATGTATTTAACCTGTGACTTTGCGTACCCAGACTGATGACAGCAAGGGCAATAGACTAGTTTTGTAGTCTCAAAAAGGACGCACAGCCCTATGTTAGTAGCTTTATTTTGTTACTGCTGCTTTACCATGACTGCCTTTTGTCACCACTGTATTTGAGAGACATTATTGTATCCTGCATGTCCTTTTTTCATTCTATACATAAATTGACCACATGACTAGGGAAAATGGTCTGTTTCTCTTCAAAGTAGCCCTGTATATTCCCACTTGAAGAATGCAGTCCTCTGCGGCAAAGTGAGCCTCAAGAACTTTCTAGAAATGCAGTGCCTGTTGGGACTGCATAAGCCTCTACTCTGCAGCACCAGATTTTGGATTTGACCTATATAGTCTCCAACCCCCTCAGTTCCTTTCTTTCCACAGGTAACTGCAGATGTAGAGACCTTTGCTCTGTGCATAGAATTTTGGTTTGATTTTTTGACTAGACTTCCCTGTATTATTAGTTAGAGTTTTTAGTAGCATTAGTAGTTTTACTGTTGTTAAGACTGTTTTGGGTAGTTTCACAAAGAACATTTACTTCATTTCTATACTTTTGTGCAGTTAGATTCCTGGACTGTCTCAAGTTTCAGTTCCATGGTACTGTACCTAATCCAACCCCAAGGACCCTCAAAAAGAAAGATTGGGCTTGAACAGTATATCTCATGCCACTTTGCCTTTTCAGAGCTGTATTCTCATTTCCTCATGGAGAACCATTCATGGGATTGATTTTTGCCAAAAGGACTGGCACATTTTGGGATTTCCTTTGACAGAGGCCTTATGAGACAGACCTCTGATCTGTCTTGAGGACAGGCCCTCATTCCTGGGCATGGACAGAGTAGGTCATTGTTACTTCTGTTTTGCCATGACTGCCTTTTGTTACCACTGTTTCTGAGAGACATTTGTGTATCCTGCACATCTTTTTTTCATTCTATACATAAATTGACCACATAACTAAGGAAAATGCTCTAGTATTCCTCTTCAAAGTAGCCCTGCATATTCGCACTTGAAGAATGTAGTCCTCTGCGGCAAAGTGAGCCTCTGTTTTGAAGCCCTCTAAAGTGGGGAAGCATAAGCCTCTTGTGCCTGGCCTGTGTTTGGCTTCAGGTCAGGGGTTCTAAGGCTATCCTAGAACTGAGAAGACTTTGTCTCTTATCTAAGGGTATGTCTGCACAGTAAAGAAAAACCCACAGCTGGCCTGTGCCAGCCAACCCTGGCTTGGGCTGCGGGGCTATTTCATTGTTTGGTAGGCTTCCAGGCTCGGGCTGGAGCCTGAGCTCTAGGACCCTGCAGGGTGAAACGGTCCCACTGCAGGCCGAGCCTGGCAGTCTACACAGCAACAAAACAGCCCCACAGGCCGAGCCCTGTGAGCCCGAGTTGGCTGGCACTGGCCAGCTGCGGGTTTTTTCTTTGCTGTGTAGACGTAACGTAAGTTGGTGAGTGCTACCGCCTCTGATGGCAACTGCTCCCAGCAGGAACTGGCGTTTGTGGCCAGTGCAGATTGCTCAGTGCTCCTGAGGTCCTCATTCCAAGCCTCTCACCTATCAGTACCAAACGTGGAGGTCCACTCAGGGCCTGGCATTTGTGGTGATTCTACTCACCTTTATGCTCAAAGGCAGAGGAAAGAGGAGACAGAGCTCAAGAGGGTTCTGTGCCAGGGGACTCAGTGCCATTATAAAGGAAGAAGGAACTCTTTCCTGTCTTCCAAGGAATTCTATTCTCATAAGATTCTGGGGTTTAGTGGAAAAAAACAAGGAAGTTGGAGAATCACATGGCACTTTTTAAACAGCTTTGAACATCCAGTGTCATTAGGGGATGCTCAGACAGTCCCAACAGGCACGGCTTTTCTAGAAGGTTCCTGAAGCTCATCAGCACCAGAAAGGTGAATCATCCTAAATTTATGAAGTGTCCACATCCTACAAGTGTGAATATGCAGAGGTACTACATATGCAGGTAAGTAGCCTTTCTTTCATTTTAATGTAATTTTAACTTTTTCTACAAGATCAAAAGTAGAAACACTCAGAGGTAAAATTTAGATCACAGCCTTATTGACTTCACTTTAAAGGAGGTTTCACCTACTCTATTTCAAACTTCATGAACTCAATTCTATAACTTGTGTCCTGAAATGGACCCAATTTTCTGTGTACTTAGTTATGAGATATTTTCAGTGTTTGAAGCTTCCTGTGGGAAGCAGTTAAGCCAGCAGTGATCTTCTTTAAGCCCTCCTCCAAGACAATAGTGGATTCCAGAAACTGAGGTGGTCGATCTCTTTAACATAAAATATTTCTATCTTGCTGTGTTACTGTTTGCAGAGCAGCCACAAGGTGATAACACTAAGGGTTTGGAGGTGGCAGTGGTGACAAAACCTTAGTGCTGAACCAAGTTTGGAGTTCCTAGCTTAAGTATTTTATTCAAAGTGTTAAGGGGAGTGAGCTGCCCAACTCCCTTTGAAGTGTGTACCATATAAATACACAGTGTGTGAACACTTAGTGTGTTGTCAGTCATGTTTGGTGTGCAGAAGTTTGGATTACTTTTTCTAATTCTCCATGCAAGATGCATACTATGAGGCAGTTGGACATGGACAAAGGCCACAATGCAAATGACTCCATTATAATCCTCACTCTTTGCCCAAGTTCTATAACGTGTAAGCATGCATCATGAAGTGGGAGAGGAATACGACAATTTACAGCTTGGTTAGGATGTGTACTGGCTGTGAAACTGTGAGGGGGGAAAAAAGTAAAAAAGTAAGATTTCACCAAACTACTACCAAACTCATCATCCCACACTGCACTTGTTATCAGTAAAACACCAACGCTTCTGCTTTTACAGTTACTGAGCTTTCTGTATAAGCAAACTACTATTATCAACTCCTTTCCTCACACTATTTCTGAAGAGACTTTGATATGATATTAAAGATGTTTGTATTTTCAAGAGTATTCCAAAAGAGTGAAATGTAGGGAAATATAAGGAAGAACAGAAATAAGTAAGCTAAACCAAAACAAACAAACAAAAATCAAATCAAAGAGGCTCTGGGTTGTTCAAAACAATAGCCAGTCATTTCATATTTAATTTTTTACGTTGAAAGCATTATTGTACATGCCATTGTTCTAAACATAGCTCTTTCCTTGCCATCAGACAATTGCTCCAAAATGTAAATAGAGACTGTGGATCTGTTGTGCAAAAATGTAGTCATTTTCTTTAACCAAAGTTAGATTTCAAAATTAGTTTCCTTTTTATATTTGATGAAGCCAGATTATAAACATTTATGAAAGAGAGCGAGCCTATCATTATTTCTCATTGTGCAATCATTGTGCTGTCTTGGTGGTTTACTTCAGTTGTCTTAGGAATGTTTGGGAATGCTAGAGAAATATGTCCTACCACAGGAGTATGGGGAACAGATTCTGAAAAATTTCCTTTAAAAAAGGAAATGATTTCTTAATTATTTTTATGGACCCGACAGCTTTGTCTTCTTTTGAAAAAATACATACTGTACAGTTAACTATTGTAGGAAGATCATATAATTAGTGTTACATTTGGTTTGACATACAAAATATGAGGTACAGTACTCTTCATGTGATCTTACCAAAACAAATACAACACTTTGAAATGCTACAGTAGATTTCCAAAATAATTGGGATGCAGTTGTGACTGCAAAGATCTTTTCTAATATGAGGTCATCAGTCATAAGAAGCGTAAGTTGTTATCCATTAAGAAGTAACATAGTCCAATGTATCAGACCCTGTATTGAAGTTAAGGAGCTCAAAGTTCTATTTCTGTTGTGTGACCTTGGGAAAGTCACGTAAGTGTTCTATGCCTCGGTTTCTCCATCTATAAGATTATAATAATACTCACTTTCCTGTATGAAATATTAGAGATATATGGATTAAGACTCCTTTACAAGACCTAACTATTTTTCATATTACCTTTTGAAATATAACCTTTCAGGTATGTGAAATACCAAGTCCATATTAGATATGAACTTTTGCAAATTACTACTCATCACTTGATTGTCTCTCATTGACTTTAGTGGACTTTGAATCAAGCCTAAGTGCACATCTACCAATCGGAAATGTATATTTGTTTTAAAATAACATGGCTGCACACTATAAAATCTAACAATTATTCATTTTCTGTCTGGCTAACCTTGATGAACTCTGAATGTCTGTTTGCGTTAAGACAAAACTCCAGTTTTCTGTGATGCAGGAATAAAATTTCAGTGAAATTGATGCATAAATGCAATAGCAAATTTTTGTGAAATTCTTAACAAATAAAATTGTATTTGGAAAACTCCCCTTACATTTGGAAAAGAGAATTTTTAAAAACATGACAAACAGGCTGTCACCCGTCGTTATACAGGGGAAGTGGCATGGCTTAAGAAGACCCCAGTTCATTTTTCTTTTTTTAAGATAAACAAAGAACTGGTGGAGAAACCCTTGATTCATTGTCTGGTAAGTAACTGAGTATTTTTTTAAAATGAAATCAGACAGGAATAACTTAAGAAGAGTACATTATATATACATGTATGACTACATTGTGAAAGTAAACTATATTAATAGAATAGCAAAAAAACAATTAAAGTCATACTTTAAATCTCTTTTTATCATAGTATTACAACATTGTTTAAAGTAAATATATATAACCTACATTTATAAATTATACATATCATAACTAAGCAATGCAATTAGAGATGTATGTGGAATTCTGCAGAAGTCAGATGTTCAAAAATACTGAAAGTCAATGTACAATGAAATAAATTTTAATTTTACAGTTTCTTCATCATGTTCACTCTCTCACACTTCACCCACATCCACCAACAGTCAAGAATCAAGATGCCAACATACCATTAAAACAGAAACAGCTGGACTCTCTTCACCGGTTGACTGCCCAGCAGCTCTTGGATGCTCCTCTTCTCAGGCCCAGGCCCCCTTTGTTGGATATCTCTCTTCTGGACACTTGTCCCCTCTTGCTTTTTCCCCATCCACTGGACACTCCTTCCCTATTGGGCCCCTTCCTGATGGCACTTTCCTTCTTGGGCCCTCTTCTCATGGACTATCTAAAATTGACATTTTAATTTCTGAAGTAAGGGAATTGAAAGAGGAAGTAATTAATGCTGTCCAGGAACTGAGAACTATAACAGATCACCTAGGTTGCTTGGTGGCCTATATTGGACAGAGTTCAAGAATACTTCCAACTCCTGGTGCACCTACAGAAGGATAAAGCATATGCTTTAGAAATACATAGTCTCCATCTGACAGATGCATTCATCTTATAAGGTTAACCTTGATGAATATCTGTTAAATGTTTCTGTGTCTTCAGTTCAGTCTAAATTCCTAAAATCTTTGTATGTCAAGGAATGTTTTTATGCTGATTTATATCCTGCTAGTGAATTTTGTTTAGATCCAGTTTTGTATTTCCTTTTTAATAGCTCAAAGTGCTCTTTAATAAATGTATGTATTTCTTATGCATATATCTTGATTTTCTGTGATTTTAAGCATATTGTGTGCAACAAAGTCAGATACTGACACTGAAAGAACACTATTCATTTCCTTAACCTCAACAGTCTTAAGGTAAGAAGTCCTTTTCATCATGAATAAGCTTTGAAATGTATTTTAAATCAAAGTTCTTAATTGCAGTTGACCTTTCTGAGTGTGTTGGCAGCCATCATGCTGAAAACTGGCATCATGGTGATAATAGCACTGGCATAGAAGTTTTGTGCGAGAAACTATAAACCAGTTTCTGACCTACTTCTCTATGGGCTTAAAAAGCAGAAATAGATAATGTTTAATATCCAAGCAATATGCCTAATTTTTCAATATCAACATTCCTTGTATGGCATTTAATCCAGTATTAAAGTAAGTTGGGATTTGATTTGCTTCGGGCTTCCTTAGTGTAAGTTTTATAAGGAATGTCTCTTGTAAACATAATTGCAGTTGCTAGCAGTAGGTTCAGCAATAGTTTAATTAGAGTGAAAAGTGCTTCTTACCTTTTGAGTTTTGATAGTTGGGCTCAGCAGGACAGGTTAAGCAATTCTCAAAGACTTGTTACTTTGAAAAGACAATTACAAATTAAAATATAATGAATCGTATAAGAACATAGTGTCATATTAACATCAATGAGAGTTCCACATATTCATCAAGCATAGTATATGATCCATAGTCAGGTGAGAACATGCTATAGTTTATTTGTATGCTAACTTTAAACTCACCTGTGAGCAGAATAAAGTAATAGGGTTCGCTCAGAAGTGTCAGATTTTCAGCAGATGCAAATGGGTTTCAGCAGGTAAGGGCGAAAGTCTAGTCCCACTGAAGTCAGTGGTACAACTCCCTGATCCTATGAGATGTGGAATACCTTCAGCTTCTGTAAGAATTGGCATTCAGCCCCCTCTCCTCCTCCTCCCCTGAAAAGTCTCATATTTTCCTGAATAGCATGTTCTTCTTACTTCATTAATGGTACACCTGTGGGAGGGGGAAGTATAGGCTCAGTCCAAATATATTTTATGCCTGACTTGGCTACTTTTTTTACATTTAGTAACCAAATCTGAGTTATACTTGTTTGCACTTAGCTTACTCCACAGAACAGATGACTTTCATTCTTTGTGTAAGTGAGGAAATGGCCCTGTGATTGTGGGGAATGTTCCTGATTTATTCACTACACTGGTGGAATTGGCTAGCGAAAGGATCTGAGTCCTCGCTCCAACTCTCTTCACCCGGTGGCCTGCCTGACCTCGAGGGCTCCCCTTCCACTCTCCAGTGTGGCAGAGTCCTCATAACCCCGACAAGGCTGGGCCCAGGATCCCTGTGAGGCTCGACCCACTGTCTTGTTGTGGTCACTTAGGCAGGGGCTAGCCTGTCCCCACTCAGGGGTGCTCTCTCCGCACTGGCCGTTTCCCTGACCCACTGATCATTACATAAAGTTAAAAGCAAATACAATTGATTAAACAACAGCTAATTAAAATTAAGGAAAAAATGGGAAATGTTAAAGGAACAACTAACCCCACTGTGTGGGCGTGTGGACACTACAACCAGTCATCTCTGGACTGCAAGGAAAGTTAACAGTCTGTTCCTTACACATCCCAGGCCTCCTTCCCAGGCCCTGGCTGTGCAGCAGTGATACCAGGGGTCAGATACTTGCTCTGGTGGTAGCCACTCACCTCCAGGTGGCAGGACCTTTCTTCCCAGTGTTGGCCCTCACATTGAGGTTACAATACCCCGCCAAGTCCGGCCTGCAAGACCTCTTGTCTGGGAGCGTCTCCCTGTGCTGAGCCCTCAGTGTCCAGGGTCCTCCCACACTCTTCCCATCTGCTCACCACACTTGGCTCCACACTGCTCCAGCTCCCAGCTCCAGGCTGCCTCTGGCTGCCGCTGCTCTGTCTCCAGCTCAGCTCTGCTCTCTGGGTTGCTCCTCTGGTCTCTCTGGCTCTGGCTGCTGCTGCTCTGCTCCCAGTTCAGCTCAAGCTGCTGCTCTCTCCTTAGCTCAGCCTGCTCTGGCTCAGGCAGCTCCAGCAGAGGACTGGACCCAAGGCTCCTGAATCCCTCTTTGGCCTGCTTGCCCTGTCAATTGGGCTGCCCTAGAGCGTTGGCCCCTCCCCATTAACCCTGGGGACTGTCAGTCTCAGGATCTTGATTTCTCATCCACCCTTCCCGTTTCTTTTGGTACTGGGAGAAGGCCAACCAAAATCCCCTACTAACTTTCAGTAAGGGGCCAACAATCTCCTTACATTTGTCGCTGTTTTCTAACCATCATGCTAACCATCATGCTGTCAAATTGTAATTTTGTTCAACCTAACTCTAATGATTTTATTTCATTGGCATTTCAAACCACTTCTCAGATTTTCCCATAAATCCTCCAATGTACCACATCTGTTAAATAATCCTAAACTGCTACAAATATGGATTATAATAATATTAAGAGTAAAAACCTTGAGACGTCTTGGCATGAATATTTCTAAATGAATAGCTTTCCCCCAAATTGTCTTATCTCAAAACTCATCTGTAATCTTGTTAAATTAGAAATCATCCAGTGTCTTTCTGACTCTTACAGTTAAGGTTACAATATTGATTTTATTTTATAGGCCAAGTTCCTTGGATTCTTAGCACTAATAAGATGCTGTGGCCAAGAGCTTTTCCCTGGAGTCATGATGAATGTTAGTGATTTACCTATACCATTATTTAATAAATGACTAAAATATACTCAAAGTCCTGTACAATTTGTTTGGGTCTTTTAATTAGATTTTCCCACAGCCTCCCAGGATGCTTTTTATCATTGCCTGTCCATTGGAATAAAATCACTTAAAGGATGATTGATGGATGATGGAATAGACAAGTATGTTTCTGAAGAGTAAAGAAAAAAGAAAAAAATTGCCCTGTATATCTAGTCCCCCTTTCTATAAGATACATTCTCATAATGTGAGGGGGTTTTATGTTTTAATAAGGTGTTCTAGGGTAGTTTGAGCTTCAGAGAGGTTTCAGCATACTGGCAGAACTGTTTTATAGAGAGATTTTTATGTAACGACAACATGATAAATATTTGTGGGCTTGGGATTAGTATCCTTTTTTTTAAAGTGAGATTAACATTACTGCTCTAAGGAATGATATAATAGTAAAATACCCTGTATGTAGAACAATGACTTTGTTTCCCACCTGACACCTTGTTCATGAGTCAAAATCATAAATTAAATTATAATGTGACAGTAAGTAATTCCACCCCATTAACATTAAGTTTGCTATTGCTTTCTGATGATAAAACAGAGTGCTAGTCTTCAGGAAGGGAGATTTGTAGGAAATAGATACAGAATTATCACACACTGTTCTTGCAGCAGTTTGCCATGCTTTCAAAGTAATCTTAGTGGGGAATAAATGTAAATGTAAACAAAAAGATCCTTTTTTCAGTATGGCAGCTAATTACTTACAAGTCACATGACACCATCAAACAACTGTTATGGGATTAAGTACGTATGTCCTGTCATAGTCTTAAGGATTTTTAAAAATAACGTTGGGATACATATATGATTTTATTCATATTATTCCTCCACACTTAAAATGAGAACAATTTCTTCCTTGTCTTCCTCTTCCTGTACAATAAACAACATTTGTCCTAATTCAACCAAATTAAAAAAAATAGATTTAAATAATAATTTTAAAAGATGCTTATCCAAGTCTCTGGGTGCACTGACACATATTTAATAATACAATCAATTATACATTTCAAATGTTAATGTACATATTTATGCAAAATGTCAGGAACTATACTGCATTACTTTACAAGTAAAAATTAGATTAAACTGTTGTAATCAGAGGATATTTAGGTCATTTTTTCTTTGTGATTGACCACCCACAATAGTAAAAATCCATCTATACTTGTTCATACCATGGCATTTTGTGCTAGTTTGATGTATTGGGGCAATATGAGGGATTATAGATACAGCTTTAAACATACCGTTTATATGAGCACTGGAGCAAACCCTGTGTGCAGCAGCACTGAAATTCTCTGTAAAATATCACATTCCTTCAGTCCTTCCTTCATGCTCACCTCATTCAGATAAAATATTTTATTTTTACTTTCCCCCCTGCTTTTTGATTAATGGAGACATTGTCATGGTTGAGAAGCCTCAAAATATACTACCCGTCAGAGTAGGATTTTTGTAAAATGTTGATAACTGTATCTCCTTACAAGAGCAGATCTTCCAGGCAGGGCAGGGCAGGGATATATGGTGCAGAAGCTAAAAACCAAAGTACTGGTTTATTTGACAATCGCTTATACATACAAATATTGAAAGAAAAAAATATGGAGACTGGAAAGCACAACAGATTGATAATGAGATTCAGAACTATGGGACTTTGCACGTGAGTGGGAAATGGAAGAGTAATTTGTCTCTCCTATCTAAAAGATTCCCATTGGCTGCAATGGGCTTTAGATCAAACCCAGTGTTACATTATCTCCTTCTTTTTGGTATTTGAATACATTTCACCCTACAGAAATTGAAAAAAAATTGAAATTGATTAGAAAACATTTCTACAGGGTGAAATGTATTCAGTTACCAAAGAGAGGGAGATGATGTCAGAACATTGGGCTTGACCCACAAGCCCATTTCAGCCAAGGCCCTCGCTTCTAATTTGATGAGAAGCATTTGGACTGAGAAAGTGGGTTAATTCCTTGATGGGAGGGTAATGAGTGTGTGCATATTAAAGATATGTTATCCTAGTCTACATTTAGTTATACATGTGCTCAGAGTTTCTATCTATGCTAAGATGGACAGAGAAGCAAAAACAGATCTGGCACCAATTTTTAAAATTTCAGCAGAGTAGCTCTGTTCAAACTTCCAGCCAGGCTGCTTTTCCAACACAAAGCAGTCCACAACCATTGTGCAAAATTCATCTATCTTAACTTCATCTATAGATCTCCAAAATCCCCTTGGAAGATCATATGTTTGGCTGACACTCAAAAAGTTGCTACACCTATCCCAGCAAGGCATCAAGTTATTTGGAGTTGTTTGTCTTAAAAAAAAAAATAGCGAGAAAGAAGCCACTTTAATCTTTTATGTTTGAAGTGAACTTTTATACTCGTGAGATGCTATGGTAACAATTTTTTTGTGTTCTCTGCTTAATTCAAAATTGATATTCAGAATTTTTGAGCTCCTTCATATCCAGTTTATGTCAGTAGGAGCTCAGCATTTCTGAAAATCAGGCTTGTAGTCATTTCACCCAACCTATAAAGAAGCTGGGAGCCTGATTCTGCTCTCTTACGCTGGTGTAAATCAGAAGTAATTCCACTGAACTCAATGGGTGTGATTCTTCATTGACTTACACTTTTTGTAGCCATTTACAGCTGTGCAAAGTGGATGTGAAACACGACCATTCTGATCTGGTAAGATTTTACACCCATTTTGCAGAGGTGTACTTGACTCAAGGTGCAAGCAGTGGAGACTCATGTCCAATGGAGTGTAGAAGGGATGCATTCTGAGATCACAATCCGACACTAGCAGTATCTCCTGCAAATGTCCCTTCCCCGTAATCAACAGGGGGAGGAATCTTGAATGGGCTGCAAGGATTGTAAGATGGTGCCTGGAAAATAGGGTGGGGTGTGTGGGTGTGTGGGTGGGTGGTGGTGGTGGTGGTGATGTGGATGGGGAAATGTGAAGGTGCTCATGTGGCAAGATTGGGGGATGGGGCTGCCCACACTCCTTCAGGTTTGCTGTCTTTCCACGTCTGGGAGTCGGAGACTGAGCTAGCCGGTTGGCTCCTGTGCACCCCCGTCCTCTGTATTTAAACTCTCCTGAGATTTTCAAAAGTCCCTGGCTCCTGCTAGCTGCATGAAGTTTGCTGTTTTTTAAAATAATGCTATTGAGTTCATATCTTTCACTGTAAAGTACACAAACAATAATATGAAGATGTTCTTATCTGGATTTCTCAAGGCAATGCTAAAACTGAGTTCTAAACGTTTCTAACAGGTTGCTGTCCACAGGAGTGTACCTTGCAAAGAAAGATTAGCTAAATTAAACTATGATATAAAGATATGAATAAGAAGTGTTAGAGAATAAATTAGATTAAATAGATTTAATGTTATTTATTCTCTATTTCTACTTAGTCATCTCTTCACACTGCTGCAGCACCAGCATTATAGAAAAGTTAACACCTTGCTGAGCTGTATCTGAAAACTGAGCAAGTGTCCAAAGCAGACAGATGGATGTTTGAACTTGCCCCGGATCACCAGTTGACTCCAGCAAAGTTCTGTTAACAGGTGGCTCGCCGATTGGTGTGCCATGTGACATTTATCCGGGGAGCTAGTTGGATGACAGGCTGCTTCAGATTGAGAGAGGGGTTCTTTGCTTTGATGAGGAAATTGCTGAAACTCATGTCTCATTAGTGTTTCCTAAGGTTCTTTGGAAGTGAACAACAGTTTAATTAAAGGCTGACGTAAACACGTTTCTGCACACTTTCCCTGCAGCATTTTATCACATTAGAATTGATCAAAATTGTTGCCTTGGGCTGACTTGAACAGATATACATCTGGAGCACCATTTGTGCAAGCTGCTGATGAGCAGGCTGCATACGCTGGACTTCACAGCAACGCTCTTCTCCCTTCCTTTGTACATGGAATTACCTTGTTGGGAGATGACTTGATCTAACTCTTTGAATTTTCATAAGCCTTTATCTCTTTCATGTGATGCTTTAAAATTTATAACATGCTTCAGCCTGGGCATGTATCTACTGTATCTCTGCAATAACATGAAGATATTATGCAAGAATAATTTGAACAGAATGTGAATTCTTAAAAGAATAATCATGTTATGTTAAAATTTTAAGAAAATTCTAAGCAGGACACGGTCATGGGTTATTCTGATTCATGTCGATAAAACATTATGATAAACAGAGTAGCTTGATATAAATTGCTGGTTTTGGTACTTTTTTCTCTTCATATGTGCTAAGTATTTTCCAAAGAATCAACACAGTACAAATAAGTCAAACTGAAAAAATGTTATATTTTCATTCTCAAAACTGCAATTTTATTTCAAGCATATGTTATGGAGCATTTGGAAGAAAATACAAATAGGCCTGTTTTTATATTCTCTTCCCATCACTTGGTTAGCTAACTGTCTAGCTAAAGCTACAGGAACTCTTGGTTAACATATATGTTTTAAAAGCAAAACAATATCAGTTATTTTTATTTTGTAAGTGTTGGAGTTATAATTAAAAATTATATGAATTCGTAAGATTGCCTTAGCTAATTCTGCTGCATTTAAAGGCCGTGAACATTTGAAAAAAACTAAGGGTAATAAAAAACTGCCCTTCCTAAGCTGTAATGATGTATTTTTTTTCCAAACTGATAAACCTCCGAAGAAAATGAAACTCATGTGCTCTTAGCAGAGTTAGAAGCCTGTCCTTTTGGTCAAGGAGGAGACCACTGTAGTCTCTCTCTATAACTTATACAAACAGTTTTTGTTCTGGCTCTCCTGTAGGCTGCATCTGTTATTCCATGGTGAATAGACCATGAAAGCTCCATTATGATGTCAGTGCATACAAGGGGAGAACAAGGGGGGAAATGACCATCTGAATTACTTCACAATGCTAAGTACATTGTTTTAACAAAGAAGCTGCTACATGTATTTCAGCTATTTGGTCTTCACAGTTGTGAATTCGGTTTATGTCATCTTTCTAAAAGTACTTCACTGTAGTGTCATGTGTGGCAGGCATTTCTGCTTTAAAGTACAGAGTCTGTGTTTGGTTGGGTGAAGGGAGTTCATATTGCAGCAAAAGATGTACAATATTGACCACCAATAGCCTTCACCTTCATTCAGAGACAATAATCTCTTGTGGTAATAGTCTCATGGTTGTATTCAGTTTTGCTTTGTAATTTATGCTTCTCTATGAATTGAACTACAATTGTTTTAAAGGCAAAACATGAGGTTTTAATATTCACCAATTTCCTTTTCTGTACATTTTCTTTCAAATTAGGGATGCCACTTGGGGGTTAATGGAACCCCTGATTACATTGCACTTCATATAACATTCTTCTTTCAAACAATTTAAATATTTTGGTTAAAAAAAAAAAAGCTTTGGCTTGTTTAATGAAGTAACAGCCACAAACTAAATTAAATCTCTGTTGTATTCCAGAAACTAGATCTGCAGACATTTGCAAAATCTCTCAGCAGAAGTTAGTTCATTCCTTCAAAAGTTCGTTTGTTGAATGCAGTTTTACTTAAGTGAAAAATCTCCCCACCTCCTACTCTCTGAGAGTGATCATCTCCCTCGCCAGAGAAGCTTAGCTGCAATATTCAAAATAAAAATCAAATTCAATCCTTTGTATATTTTTGTGATATTATACATATGGTATAATAAACTAATTGTGTTGCCAAAAGAGTCTTATCAAAGTGTTCAGTTATTGATGTGTCTTGTGACAGCCAGTGATGGATGCAATGTGTTAGTCAAGGCTGCAGCTACAGGCCATTAGTGCACTTGTCTGTTTTTTCAGACAATAATGTTGGGTTGTTTTTGCAGTGGTAGACTACACACTAGTGGAAGAGTCCCAGCCCGAAGCCAAATGTTTGGTTAATTTTGTCCAAAGGCTTTTGTAAAGATGTAACTGCTTTCCCTCTTCTGCAAGTGTCTTAAGAAATGAATAAGCTAGTGCAGTCATTTGATCACAAAATGAAATAATCCTAAAATCATGAGTGAACGTGCAGGTTTTATTATAGAATTATAAAATCCCTATTCCAGACTCATTCACCACACTAGAAGCAATTTAAAAAAAAAAGTTTATGTAGTTTATTGGATAAATTATATAATCCAAACCTTAACCATTTGTTACTCTTGTCCTTGCTATAGGCTATAGGCTATTATAAGTAGAAAAATAAAATGTTTATTGTTATTTCCCTTCAAATGGCACTTTGTTTATTTACATTTCTAAAATGACCACAGGCACCTATGTCATTACTCAGGTGCATTTAACAATAACATAAATTTATAATAGATCAGTGTAAACAACACCTACAGCAACTGTCATAATGTATAATAATACTGAATAACCATACAACACAGAAATAAAACAATGTAATCGCTTTCCCTGTATACTCCCCTGGACAAAATTTGCTTCTTTAGCACCCTGCTTAAAAAAGATGAGCCTTGCGCTGTGCTCTGGAGGTCCTCAAATTCAGGCTGTTTTGGACCAAAGCATATTACTAAAATAGGAGACCTCAGAGAGAACATCCTGCTAGCAGCTTCCCCCTTTTATATAAAGGTAGATCCAGCTTCATAGTCTTCATAGTCTTCACAGTCTTCACATATCTCAGCTGTGGTAGAAGTCAGGAAGAGGGAATCAGACTCTCAGGTAGAAAGAGACTTCCTTTCTAGATCAACACCTTAAACTCCACCCAGATCCTAAAGAACTGTCTGAATAAGCTCAAAGTGAGGCACTCTGTTTTAAAGGGCTGTCCTGCCTTCAACTTCCAAGTGCATTTAAGGTGTAGCACCAAATACAACACAATCCAGTAGTTTAGTCTGAAGGTGACAAAGGCATGAATGAAAATAGCATGGTCTGCATAGAAAAGAAAAGGCAGATGCGTTATGGTCCCAAACCAGTATTTACAAATGAGCTTAACTTTAAGCAAATGAGTAGTGCCATTGAGTTCAAGCTGAATCCATACACCATGGTGATGTATATGCTATAAATATGTGCAATTAATAATTTAAATGGGGGAAAGGATTTAATTTCAGATTGAAGTACAATAATTAATGTTAATTAAGCTTTCAGACAAAATACAGTGTGTTTACTGTTATAGTATCATTTAGAATAGCATTTCTTCATTTTTCACGGCCATTGTGCTATCTCCATATTAAGAGAGATTTTTGTTGGGATGTAAACTGTCAGGGAGAGGAGGGAAGAGCCTACTCGAAAAACAGAAAATCTGAATACTGCTTATGTATCCTGCATTTTTAGGAATGTCACTGTGCTTTTGGAAGGGAAAAGGATGGATTTCTGTGTTAAAAATAGTAAATACTGTAAAATGGATTTTTTGTTGTGATTACTCTAAATTTGATTGCAGATTTCCAGTAAAAATTACAATAAAATTCCCATCAGCTAAGTGGATATGGTGTACTGTAGAATTGCAAAACATCTAGGGAACTGGTGAGGTCATGGATTTCTTTACTTTCTTGCTTGTCTGGTATGAAGAGAATGCAATTTCTGTTCTGCAGGCCAAAGACCAGTGAACTGTTGTTCATGCCTATGCTGGAAATCAGTCATTTTAAATCAGTCACAGTGGAGTAGGATAACTGAACAAGGACTCATAAAAGTAGCATAAACATAAATAGTATATGATTTACAAAATGCCATGTTGTGCAGTGGAATAAGAGGCCGCTAGGTTAACATTCCTGTTTTCTTATATTTCCTTTGCAGATATGTCTTCTCCTACAATGAAGAAGCCTGAGAAGCCTTTGTTTAGTCCCACATCTCCTCAGGATTCTTCACCGAGACTGAGCACTTTCCCCCAGCATCACCATCCAGGAATCCCAGGAGTTGCACACAGTGGTGAGGGCATATGAAGGAGGAAGAAAACCCTCCATATTTATCTGGTTTCTGCTCCTTTCCCACCCTGTGATAATGATGCATTTGTTGAAGTCATTGTTACAGACCTACTCCCATGTATATTACAAATGAAAAGGGAATTGAGTATGTTGCTGAGTTTGGGGTATCCTTGGAGGAATCTTCATTAAAGGCAGCTCGGGTAGCCCTTCAGAATGGCATGCAATGGTTAAGCTAAAACCAACCTGTGAATGAAAATATATGTAACCTAAATAAAGGAACTCACAGGACAAAATTTTTTGCTAACTAGCATATTATATTCACATGCCTTAATAGGATTTCATGAAATGCCATACATAATGGGAGCCTCAAAATTAGAAAACAATATTGAACACCCGCATTGAAAAATGAATTAGATACTGATGCCTCTTTTGGGGTAGATAGATAGGTAGATAGAATGAGTGAGCCACTATCTGTAAAACTTTTTTCACTATATACTTCTGTAGATCCACAGCGGAACTCCCTTTGACCTTAATGTGAGTTGCATGCATGAATTAAGGGGAAACTATGGCCCTTGAGCTGTAACGGCTTGTCAAGTATATAGTGTGGGCATTTCTAGTATGTTTTTGTAGGACCCTCTATTCTTAACTCACTACTTTAAGTTTTGGCACTGCAGGGTTCTTTCATTGGTGGGTTGTCTAACATTATGTACTATATAATATTCCTTGAACACAATAGGATGAAGTAAGGAGTGTTTAATCAGACTTGAATATTTTTCCTTTTATAGATTTAAAATTCAGTTCTTCTCTCCAAAGTTATTCTTTCATGGTCGTCATCCCCCCCACCACCCATCTCAATGACTTCAAGGTCATATTTATTCAGTTTACAATTGAAGAGACGTTATTTTTTTCTAACATCCAGCCCAGCAAACCCACTCTGGGATCTGAAGTCAATTTCAGCTCTTTCTGATTTGTGGAAGGATTCTATAATCAGAAATTAATTAATAATACTGTATATGATGCATGAGCCAGAAGAGACTCTCTTGTAGCTGAGTTGGTTCTGCAGGCCTAACAAGTGTAAAAAACTAGTAACTTACTTTTGTTATTAAAGTGAAAGGATATGACTCTGATTCTGGAGTAGATTTCTTGAGAGAGAAGCTGCCATAGTTATTTTTCTGACCATACCCATAGTTTAATCAAAACCTTATTTTTTTTAATATGTAACTTTTTAGATTAATATTTTAAGTGACAATATAAAATAACAACCAACATAGCAATTCTGTAAATTTACTACTTACTTTCCAACAGTCTTGATTAGAACAGGACTGTCCCAAATTTCTACTCTCAGTCCTGGAGTCCCTGGGACTGCAGTTTTTTCCTGACACCACAGCTGTGGAAGCTGCTAGCTACAGATACTGCCTCTCAATCAGCTCTCACTTTTGCCTTCCCTCACTGGCTGCTCCATTGCAAACTTGTCTGCATCTCTTATTGTAGCAGAGCCTGCATAGAAGTTGTCAGAGACATTGGCTACCTTATTTGGCCCCATTCCACTTTCAATAGCTTCAATGGGAAATGAAGGAAATGGCCCTGGAGAGAAGAAACAGTGGTGATCAACAGATGGAAAGGGGAGAAGAAAATAGGAGGAAACCAGCATAAGGGGAGAGAAGCATTGGAAGAAGAGGAATGGGGGATACACTGGCCTGTGAAGACATCAGATGGTGGAGCAGACCCACCAGCCACTGTTCCCAAGGAGAAAGACAAAAGTCAGGGAGATCTAGGAACTGTTTGGGGGAGACTTGAAAGAGCATAGATCCCCCAGCATTCACATGCAACACTGGTAGTTGTGATTCTCAACTTATTTTGAGAACTGCATCTGGAAGTTCTTTTCAAATGTTGACCCCTTTGCTATCACTCAGACTTAATTGCTTTTATAAATCTCCAGTACACAGAACAGACACACAATCGTTGGTGTGATTGTTTGTGTATAGTATCACTAGGTAGATATCAAAGCTCGGTTCTGACTTCAGCTGAGAAATGAAAGATAATTAGAGTTAAGGCTGATAAGCCTAAGCCTAATTTTCAAATTTGGGCATTTAAATAGGACAGTCAAATACCAGATTCGGGCATCCTATGTAGCCAACCCCATTTGAAAATTAGATACTATATCTCTGTGTGATGTGCTTTAGGAGTTGTAAGCATCCACAACAACATCCTGCTGCCTTTTTATTATATAGTTCACTTTTATTAATCCCCAGCTCAAAAAGTTTAAAATAAAATGTATTTTTAAAAATTAAAAAGTAAAAGATAGGAGAGGAGAAGTGTAAAGCTAGTGGCAATGCAGTGCTGGTGCTGCTACAATTTAGAATCAGAATTCATTGTACACAGAGAGAGAGAGACCTTAAGTACCAAGGTTGTAAGCACTTTATAAAATATCTTGGACAGACACACCGGCCTTCCTAACTAAAATATAGGCATACCTCTTTTCTCCCATTTCCATCATAGTCAGACTTTTCCTTTTAATAAGGCACAAAATAATTGTTCTCTGGATGTGTAATAAAGAGTGGAATGTGATTTTTATATATTGTATTAATGTAACAATCTCCACTTCTGGCTTGACGCCTCGGCAGTAACAGGACATTCTGTACATTCCTTTCGTTGTGAAAACATTGCTGGTAGTTTAGACATTACTTGTAGTCTATAGATAGAGAAGTGTGTGTTTGTGGGGGATGGGAAGAAAGCTAATGCAAAGAAAATATGTATAGGATAGATCCTTTTTTGTTTGCCAGAGATATTTTCATTGGGTGGAATGGTTTCCCAGGCCCTGAAGTTGAACATTCATTAGCATTTTCACAATGGTCAGCTAATTATTCAGGGCATTATTGCCTAGTAATTATTGCCCCCATCCCCACATGAGACAGGTACAGTACAATGCAGTGAGGAATCACTGGCTGTCTTTGAGAACTCAGTGACTTTGTTCTTCTTTGTTGGATTGCTGTGGAAAAAAATGTGGGTTTTACTTATTTATTTACGTATTTGTTTGATTCATCTGGGCTCTTGAGACGAAGACTTTATAACTGAAATATGTTTCCTGCTGGGAAATCATTGTTGCATTTAAAGAAAAGTTAAATCTAGTGATGATGTAATCCAGAAAAAAACTAAACAAAATGTGGCATATATGGATTTCGAATAACGGCACTTACCCATTCCCTGGGGCACTGCAGGGATGGGGGAGGGAATGAGAGGTTGGATTTAAGGATATTGTAGATAAGAATATCATGCCAATTCACGACTAACTTTTATTTTCTCTCTGTGATACACAGGTATAAAGTTATGTAAGAAACAGGAAAAGATACTAAATCATTTCCATTTTATTTTATCTTCTGCAGTCATCTCAACCAGAACTCCACCCCCACCTTCGCCATTGCCATTTCCAGCACAAGCTATTCTCCCTCCTGCCCCGTCTAGCTACTTCTCTCATCCAACGATCAGGTATCCTCCCCATCTGAATCCTCAGGATACTCTGAAGAATTATGTACCTTCTTATGACCCGTCCAGTCCACAGACGAGCCAGGTACTGTAAAAATAAACAATCCGAAAGAATTCCTATGAAGAATGTGTACCCTCTTGAGTGTTTAGCGCTGATCATATCTCACTATTCCAGTTACCATAGCATGCTGGAATATTGAACATAAGCGATTCAGCAAGTATTTCAGTTAAACATGGTTGGATGACGAGGGTTGTTTGTTGGAGCAGATTAGTTATATCCACTCACTGTTGCTTTGTGGAGCATAAGAAAGATACTTGTGCTGAACGATCCAGTAGCACAAACAGAACAGAGCCTAATCCCACAGTCCTCTTGCACACAGAACTCTTCTGTGGGAGTTCTGTGTGCAGCAGCGCTGCAGGATTGATAGATAGCTCAAAGGAGTGTGACACTAGGAGAAAAATCACAGTAATTCACACCTCTGATTTAGGTGGTAAAACACAGATGAATTGCGTGCTTCAGGGAGGAGCAAGGAATGTGTTAATGTAAACACCATGCACACAAACTGAACATACAAGTATATTTATAGACAAACTATTAAGATAAACTCTGGCAAGGTAATACTTCCAAGGTTTCATAGATATTTAACAATTCTTTGCACAGATGTGAAAACACTTCAGTAATGAGTGTCACATAGGACCAGAGATTTGTTTTTTCCTTTTGTAAAGAGCATGCAACAGCAATTGTGCTTTCTGGCAGCTATATTGAATCAAACTTGTTTCTCACATGCAAAGTTAATGTGGTTTTCATTAGAGGAATAATTTGTAAAGGACTTTATGCAAGAGTGTTTGTCACGATGGAATCAGTACATAGCATTAACATGTGATCTCTGCTATAAGACGAACTGCAATGGAGCCCTGGTCTGTCAATACTTGGAATATTTCCAATGTCAGTGTAATGTAATCTTCACTGCTCGGTCTGGTTTCTGATTTTGCTGCCTTGTCTAGACCCGTGCTCCTGTGAAGACCCGTGTTGAAGCTCACATTATAATATGTTTTGAGAGAGATTCAGGAGCATAGTTTGTCACAACATTGCTGAAATGACAGTGTATCCACTCAAAGCATCCCCCCATGCGCCCAAAAAATTCTTAAAAGACTGACTTTATCAACTGAGATGAACATGAAGAAATTGTTCTGATAAATATGTTTAGCACAATTGATGGAAGAAAGGTCTTTCAGCATGTGTTTCAGGCACTGCAGTGATAGAACTTCGGACTGAATCAAAGTTTGTATATTGAATAACAGATAAGGCTCCTCTCTAGGCTGTTCAAAAGGTCATTCTGGTTATTGGGCTCCACTGGCTAACAGTTGGATCCAGCTGCAGAGTTTTTTCATATTTAAAAAAATATGTTGATGTATAAATATGCAACTTACTTTGGAAAGAAAAGTGAAAATAGTGTAATTTTTATTGGTTATACTATTAATGCTATTTAAATCAAACAGTGGAATTGGAGTATGTCAGCTTTAGACTACAAAGTGTTGTCAGTGCATGGATTAAAAGTCTCTCAGTTCCATATAGCATTTTTGCTGAAACTCAGCTGGGAACAGTGCACACAGGACTTGATTTTAATTTGTGTAAAATTTCCATGAATAACAAAGTCTAATTAAAACATCCATTAAAAGTCCTAAACATTAATTCAGTGTGGAAAATCTTAGAGTTCTATTAGATTTTTTTTTCAAACTGATGTCTTAATTAGGCACTATTAAGGGAAAAATTATGCAAATTAAAATCAAGCCCTTAGTGTTATGTATTTCTTTAATTATTCAATGCTTGTTTTACTTACATTTCAATTTCTTATATATGTTAAAAGGGCAGATTAGGTGATAATCTCTCTAGATTGTTCCATGTTTTGCTTCAGATTATTAAGGTAAAAATGCAGCTTCTAACTGAAGTATCTCACTCTCTTTCTACCACTTTTTGAACATGCTCTCTTGTGGTTCTAATGTTGTGAAGAGTATTGAGCAGAAGGAGCTGTATCAACTCTTTTGCAAGGAGAATCAACTCCCTTTCTAATATCTACAGATATAAGGTTAATCTGTTAATTTGAAAGAGAAATTTTACTTTGCTGATGCTTTCAGACCAGCAGCAAACTGAAAACATTTCCCATTCTTGTCTTGTTGCATGCTAGGGAATAACAGGTCAATGGCCTTTGATTTACTTCTTTTGTCACCTTTCAAAACCTTTAGATTAGGGGAATGTTTTTCATTTTATCTGATGTTTGATTTAGTTTCTGAGGGGAATGGGTGAAGCAACACTGAATATCATATTCCAATCTTCTACTCCAATGGTTCTTTGCAATTTCTTCTTATTAATTATTATTAGTAGTATCACACTTATATTTATTCTTCAAAACTTCCATCACAGATGTATGGTACACTAGAGAATTTGCAATGCCAACCCAACTTTCACTTGTTCACAATTTCGGGATCTGTCCCCTGTAAAACTGTAAAATAGCAAGAATATTTTTTTCTCGTGAAAAGAAGCAGCCGTCTGTGAAGTTTCAGTGACAAAAGAGAATTGTTCTGATACAATGGCATGCTTTGAGCCAAACCCGTTTTTCTTTTCTAAATAAAACATGAATTTTTATTCAAACAAATTTCATTATTATAAAATGCAAAGCTACGTCTGTAGAAATACCACATCAAATTTAATTATACTTTCCCACCTCAAAACATGTTCATTTGGATTTCAAAGGAAGAACTCTGATGATAGTCTTATTTTCAGCTTTAGAAATAGAAAGAATGGATACCCTGACAGCATTTACCTATAATGAACCGTTCCTCCCCAACATCTTTCAGTAATACACTAATTTAGATTGTTACGACAAGCAACTGAGATGCCTTGTACTCCCCACAGCAATTTTGAGATTAATTACATTACTGCTGCACCCATTATAGTGAGACAGTCATGCTATTCAATGGAATATTTTAAGTAAAATTAGTTTAAAGATATAGAGCTCCCATAAGTTTCCACAGGGGAAAGCAGTGGGCAGTTTTCTTGACATAATGTTAAATGCTCCAAATTATGTGTGATGAACAGTCAGGAAGTTCAAACAGTCCCTGTAGCTGCTGTGAAAAATGATGCAACAACTGAGGTACCGAAACAAAAGAGAGAGTCCTGGCTCTCTCAATATTCAACTCATATGTGCTTTTTATCATCTGCTCTGACTGGAGAGTGGATAAATAAATATGTTGAACAGAGAATGAAATCTCCACTAAGCACCCCTGCCTCCAACAGGGGACTTTAAAATATCCCCAAGATTGCCAGTTCTTCTTGACCTTTAGTTAAATATGTGTTTTTACTAAGCAACTGATTTTTTTTAGCCTTTTTGATATTTGTTTAGGGCACGCATGTACCTTCATGCTTATTCTGAAGGGGTGCTAGTCCCTCCCTATTTAAGGCTGACACTGACATTATAAGATTGATTTTCCACCACTGTATCTTTACAAAAAGCAAACCAATCCACCTGTATCTAATCTGCCTGTAGAATGCCTATGTTTGTTCAGGGTGTGGACATTTTGATACCCATTTCCAAATAAAATCAATGAAAAGTGGGCATTCCCATCATCTAGAGATGGCTTTGAAAATCTCAGCCCACATGTGTGTGTCCACTCTCACAATTTTTTTACCATATTTAAAATGCATTAATAATCCTGAGTGTCATATGATTAAATCAATACAAAGCATTAAAAATATATTTCAATATCCAGTTGGGACTGTGCCTGACAGTTCACAAACCAGAACAAAATGATCTGCACAACCCAATAAACCATGCAAGCTACCCCAATAGTCAAGAGCAGGGCCGGCTCCAGGCACCAGCATTCCAAGCTGGTGCTTGGGGCGGCAGTTTTCAAGGGGCGGCAATCCCTGTTGTTTTGCCTCCAGCAGCGCGCCGAATTGCCACCGCAGAGGGCGGGGGCAGTCCGTGTGCCCTTAGGGCGGCATGTGCGTTTCCGCGGTGGCAGCAATTCAGCAATAGCTTCTATATTTAGGTGTCCGCAGTGGCTTCAGCTAAACATAGAAGCTGCCGCCGAATTGCCGCCACCGTGGAAACGTGCCTGCCACCCTAAGGGCACACGGACTCCCCCCGTCATCCACGGCAGCAATTCGGTGCGCTGCTTGGGGCGGCGAAAACTGTAGAGCCAGTCCTGGTCAAGAGGGAATGATTCCTAAGCTAACACAAAAATAGTAAAGAAGAGGGGTTAACAGATGCAAAAAAAGAAAAGTGACAACAAAGAAAACAGTCAAGGAGAATCCTTCCAAAGAACATCCTGGCTTCTGTGAGGTCCATCCGGGCTTGGGCTGGAGCATGGGATCTCACAAGGGCTGGGTCCCAGAGCCCGGATTCCAGCCCAGGCCCAGACATTTACAACTTTATAGCTCCCCAGTCCAAGCCCCATGAGCCAGAATCAGATGACAGGGCCAGCCTTTTGTGTTTTATTGCAGTGTAGACATACCCTTGCAGACTTCTTTTGTTAGAGAGTTCCACAGCAGAGAACCCTAGAATGAGAAAACCCTGCGCTCATTCTCTTCCAGGCTGAACTAAGGGATCAAGAGATCAAAGCTAAATAGGAGTACACGAGGGCGGCTCCAGGCCCCAGCATGCCAAGCGTGTGCTTGGGGCGGCATACTGCGGGGGGCGCTCTGCCGGTCACCGGGAGGGCGGCAGGCAGGGTGCCTTCGGAGCCTGCAGGAGGTCCACCGGAGCCGCGGGACTGGCAACCAGCAGAGCACCCCCCGTGGCATAACGCCGTGCTTGGGGCGGTGAAATGTCTAGAGCCGTCCCTGGGAGTACGGATAGGAAAAGACTCTAATAATTAGGGTCCAGATTATGAAGGGTACTACTGACAAGTAGTAAAACCTCATACTATTTTTTGGTAAACTGGCAATCAGTTCAGATCTCAGAGAGTAAGTGTAATTGAACTCCTGTCTTTAGGAGTAAGGATCTGATCCTGTTCCCATTGAAATCAATGACTTACACTTGGATTAAACGAGTCCATGTGAGCTGCTGTTGTCTTGTTGGCTAGAAGTTCCTGGCAGCAGTAAAGGGTGATACTTGTGCTGATTTGCAAATGGATTTATTTAAGTAATGGCTCTGGCTTTGTGTGAAGACAGTGACTTCTGAGCTACTAGAGAAGAGCAGCTTCTGGAAGGTGGTACGGCTGCCTGTTTTCCTATCTTAATTGTTTGGAATATTCTTTCTTTGTTTAATAAAAGATAGACATGTTGTTAAGGAACTCCAGGTGGGTGCTTTGTGATTCTTCAATATATAACTGCCAGCAACTTAGCAGCAAGGATGTTATCTTGTTTGACTCAGATCTTGTTAGTCTCCAGTTGGGCTGGTTAAAGGATTTCCTGTTTGTTCCCCAGAGAACTGGAATAGAATATAGATCAATAAAAGAAAAGTGTGTTCATGTGGGTTTCTTTGGTGTAGCTATGGTCTTCCGTTTACTGATAGCTAAGAATTTTGAATCTTCTTGGCCATTTGAATCAGACTTTCCTTGCACAAGACATTGCTGAAGAGGAAAAAGGTAGTGCAATATTTTTAATTGTATTTGGGAGGTAAATGTAAAATATTTGGCATATCTAAGGTCATCCCCGAAGTCTGGTGATAAGCAGTTTAAATATTTTATTTGCAATTTTAAGTTAGTATTTTTTATATCTTTTACTTACGTTTAGTTTATAAAAAGCATGAAATTGTTAGTTTCTTGGATGCACTTATGCCATTTAACCCAACAGATGTATTTTAAACAAAAGCAAAATATATCTTCAAAGAGACTTCCTTTCCCATACATGCAAACACACATCTGACAGCCTTTAAGGCAAAAAACTAAATAGAGATGGATCTTGCTCCATATCCTAAAAGTCAATGAACTCAGGATTTGTGTATTCTGGGTTGAGGTGGCCAATACCTGCAACTAGCTATGTGACATTTAAATCTGGGCATTGTTAGCTCAAGTGGTGCATCTGATCTTAGCTATCACAGCAGTGCATAGGGAGAGAGGTGCTGTCTCAGACAGACAGAATTCAAGCCTTTATAGATCAAATTCAACACCTGAATTGCTCTCAGAAAGTAATAGGGAGGAATGCTGTTGGCCAAGAACTGGTTTAACGAGTTTTCTACGCTAACTCCAACAAGCAGACAGGCAGCTGCATGCTACACCACCTGAAGCTTCTATGTAAGATTTCCAGGTTAGCTTAATGTAGAATGCATTAATTAATCCATTAGGTTAACCACAAAGGCTTGGATGACTGTAGTGAGACCCGTATCTGAGAGAACTGATTATGCATGTATTAGCAGATATAGATGGAATAAGACATTATTGGCACTGATTCAACCTGCAGTTTCAGTAGCAAATGGGGACCCTACATATACATTGTACACCTCTCGAACAAACTGGTAATTTTCTCTTGGGTTTATACCATCCCATGGTACCGTCAAGATCCTTTTCTGCAGTCCTTTAGCATAATCACTTTCTCATATTTAGTAGAGCACTGAGAAAGCAAAGACACCATACCATCTGAGTCTGATGAAATTGAGACCTGTGGCTGTGTCTTCCAGGTGATGATGGCGTTGCAGCCAAATCATCTCACAACCTCCCATTGGGCTCACATATACGTTGAACAGGAGGGGTGACAGAATAGAACATTAGTATGCCCTTATTGAAAAATCCCTAACATTTTGCAAGGTGAGGCCTGTACTATATGTATAAAAGAGGATGTAGAAAAACAGAAGAGCTATTTCCTTTCACTTATAAAATTTTTGGAAGAGGCAGCACCCATCGTGTGTATTCCAGAGCAGACTGTCACAGGCCCATCAACAGAGACTATAAAATAACTCTGAGCTCCTGGATGACTGTGGCCAATATCCAGTTTTTAAGAAAGGATCCTTTTGTACGCACAGCAGAGAAACCTAAGTTTGCAAAACTGGATCTGTCTGAAGTTTATCAGTAAATGAAATTCAACCAAGTCTTGCAAATCTTTCTATTCTAGGGTTTTGTATTGGTGTTCATCACTGTACTGTCTGAGCCTGACCATTAAAAGGGGTTGTTCCCTTAGAATAAGTTTCCCTGTAGAATGGCTAATACTCCAGCTATATGTCAAAACATAATGTATCAGTTATGACAGGGATTACATGGATTGCTCAATTATTTGGCTATTACACTTATAAAAATAGTAATGAGGCAACATATCTGAGACGCTTGATGTTTCTGTTGAAGAGTTTTTGTTTGGAATGCAGGTGAAAAATGAGATATGTATTGTTCTCCAGACTTAATCATTAGCTTGGGTCATATGATGTATATGGAAGGCTGAAAGTCTCTTTCTAAAATACCTAGAAGTGGTTTCCAAAATGCCTATGCCTATGAAGGTCATGGAATTAAGATTTTTTTCTAGCCCTAGTTAATTACTTCAAAAAATTTCTATCAAACTTCTCTTCAGTTATAATTCCAAGAATATAATTGATTTAAAAGGAATTTTACTTGTGTTTAGACTGAAAAGACATTTGGTATCTGGTATCTGTGAGCATAGTTTGCACATTCATCCCAAATTAGACCTGCTGTTAGGGCGTGATGTCTGACTGGCAGGTACAGGCGTGGCCATATCTTGTAAACTGAATGTGGGATTGAAAGGCCAATCACTTTTGCTTCCAGAAACTGATAAAGCAGGTCTTCAGTGTTATTAAATGTTGGATTCAATGTTATTAAATTTGGATTTGGGAAATTCTATGAGATTCTGTGTGAAAGGAGGTTGACATTACAGACTATTAGTTTCTGTGTAAAATTCCTGCACGGAAAATGATGTTACAGGTACATTCTGATTTTAGAAGGTCTTGGGATATAGCCATAAACTTCATAAATACAAATTTAAATTTCTATTTAGATTTGGGTGTGGAACTAGGGAAAAATACATATTTAAATGGTACCAGTAATCAGATATTTGAGATTTGGCAAATCTGAGTTTACAGTTAGCAATTGCCATATTAGGTAGGCTGTGATTTACTCCAGTGACATCGGGTACAAGTCATAGGAACTCTGTTTTATTATCCCAACTGATATTTGCAGTGTATTTTTACTTGTAAAATATTAAATAATTAGAATCTCCTTTTGGGATAATTTTCTACTACTGCAAAAGAGGTGGTACTGGAACCTGGAAATGACCCTGTCTTTTAAGAACAAACAAAACAAAATTGTGGATCTATTGAATGATGTCGCACAAATATTTTGAATGCTCTTTGGCTCAACTCTTATGCAGTTCAAATAAATAAGTTCACAGTAACAGTGGGCTTTCAATATGGTGATACCAAAAATCTTGTAAACCACATTTTTAGTAGAACCGAAAGAGTCAAAATAAAAACAGTTTGCACAAACTTTTTTTTCTTTTTTTTTCTTTTTTCTTTTCTTTTTTTTTTTTTTAGTGGCCAAATATTGATCAGGCTATAGAGTTGGCAACTGTATAGAGTGATCTGTGCCAAAAGACCCTAAATACAGTGGCCTCTGTCCCCTGCCATCTCAGTGGGCTTAAAACTCATGGCAGAGAATTTATAACAGCCTCCAAAGAAGGAAAAGCAAATGTTCCTGATAAGAGCAATAGAAACTCAAGGTGGCCAGAAGTAATAGACACAGGTTAGACTAGGCTGTTTGAAGCAGGTAAGCACCTGATCATACAGGTTTTATTTATACCATTCTTCTTTAATAAGCCAATGTCTTTCTGTGATAGCTGCCAACTTGTGCTCCAGGACCTAAACTTTCATTTAAAATGTTACCAATGTTGCAATTGCAAAGATAACCTTAAAAATGTGAAGTCAGTGTAAAATAATTCAGTGATTTCAGTATGCGTCTGCAGATAGGCTGAAACAATAGCTTTCAGAGCAGTATGAACTGAGAGCACTGAGACCTGTTTATCTTAAGGTGTTAACACTGAAGCCTAATTATGACAATTTAAACATCAGCTTTGTTAATTTTTTTCGCTGCTGATCACAGCATGAAAGGAAAAATAGGGCTGATAATAAATAGCATCATATTTTGACATCAGAAGTGGGTGGGTTCTTAGGTTGCAGACAGAACTTGTGAGACTACGCTCACTTTTTTCCCTATTGGACCCAGGTAGTAGATTTCAGTAGTAATACCTCTAGCAAAAACAATGAAGTTTAAAAAAAATTGTTTGCCCCATACAGATTTCCATGAGGCATTGGCCACTGTCGGTAGACAGGATACTGGGACCTTTGGTTTGACCCAATATGGCTGTTCTTATGTTCTTAATGGTCCTTAATGATCAGATGGTGATCCATAATTCATACCTGAAAATTTTCAGATATTATTAAAGAAGAATGGTTTAAATAAGACCTATTTGATCAGGTGCTTACCCGCAACTAAGATTAGACTAAAATTTAAAGAAGAGATTAAGCACTCAGGTTGGTACTGAGCCATCATGTAGCAATTTTTTTTATCTTTGTTGCCAAATAACAACACTCTAAACCCTAGCTAAGTAATCTTTGCAATGCCAGTTTTAAACCATATTTTCTGATTTACAACCTCTGATAGCAAAGTGTAAGATAAACAAGTAGAAAAATGTGAAAGCAGAACATTTTTGATGCACCAAGAAAACAAGTATTGGCGATTACAGGAATGAGAGAGTAGAAAGAAGAATAAATGTAATTTAAAAGTACTTGTCAGTGGTATATATTGTGATTGTAAATAATAACATTATTAAGAGACATGTAAATCAGTTATTATTGCTTGTAAATGAAATGTTATCAGAGTCTTAAATATTGGAAACGCCATCTGAGTGAAACATGGAAAAAAAAACTTTTTTATCTTTCCCTAATTTTGGAGGCTTTGTTTCCTCTATTGGACAATACAGAGCTTCAGCCTGCATTGCATTGGACCTGCTTCAGCTTCTATGTACAAAACAGATGCTATTACGGGCAATATTTGCCACTTGAGAAATTTATAAACAAAAATAGAAAGTTACTTAGGATTGTTAGGGTTAAATGCCAGCTCCAGTGAAGTCAGTGACAAATCTCCAATTGACTTCAGTGGGCATGTCTGCCTGCTGCTTGTGACGGCGAGTCTCAGAGCCCTGGTCGACTTGGGCTCACAGGTTTTGAGCTATGGTGCTAAAAATAGCTAAGTAGATGTTCAGGCTTTGGCTGGAGTTCAGGCTCTGAAGCCCACCCCCCTCCACTGTCAACCTAGGCTCTAATACTCACTGGTGGGGGCTGCTGCTATCTGTGTAGATATGCCCTCCGAGGCCAGGATTTCACTCTTAATTGGCTGGTGGGTGAGGGATGTGTGCTGTGTTAATGTTGTGTGTGTCATCTAGGTAAATTATTGCTTATTGGAGAATAAATATTAAATATGTGCTTTGCACATTGTTTAATTCGGCAAAGAAAGGGTTCGTTTTCTTGGACCATCTGCACAAGGACTAAGCTGGAGTCCATGTGAGCTGTTGCATTCCTGTTGACCAGAATCACTAGGGAACAGTAAAAGGTGATACATTGTTGCACATTGTGCTGGACTCCAGCTGTGTCCATTTAATTAAGTTGAGTCTGGTTTTGGATGCAGGGCTGCTTTGGAAGATGATGACACTTGCTGTTTTAATCCATAAATTCCTGGGAACATTTTTTTTTAATACTAAAAGTGAAGCACTTTTAGTAGGCAATTGAAACAGTTTCTTTTTGCTTCTTCAATACATAACAGAAACCAATTCCTAAAAGGTAACTCTGCCCCCCACAGATCCCTGACTCCATCCAATAGCCACTAAAAAGAACTCACACCACACTAATCCTGTTCATCAGACCATCTGCACCATCCACACATTACTGAGTACGGTATTTAACCTCTTTCACCAACTTTTTCAAAGAAAAAAAAGAAAAACCAAATTCAAAATAATGGACAATGTATGATTATAAGAATTTTCGGTCTGCAGGGATGAGCTTATTTTACCACCTGGCTGTGGTTTTATGAGTTATGACTGATCATGCATACCTCATGCATACCTCATGAAAATGTTACATGTATCACACATTGCCCAATGGCATATATTACTTCTATATATACTACATATGTGGTGGTGTGTCAGTGTGGCAACTGTGGATAAATTGTATTTATCAAACACCTATCACTGTTTCACTTGCACTCTGCCCACCAATCTATTTCTCCAAACTGTGGAACAGCTTCTAACATCCTCTATATTTTAAAAAGAAAAATAAAAGAGAGCAGCAGCCAGATATTTTTTTTCTTTTCCCCACAAATATGGATTTTCCCATCAAAATTACACTATTCAGGCCTCAACTGTTTTAAGGTCGGCTATATTGCAATCTACTGGAGCTAAAAATAGCTCCTAAATACCTACTTTCCAGCGGGTTACAGTACATGATTCTTGGGAGATCCCAGTATTTAGGACCTTAAAGCATTATAGAAGCTATTTTAGGTATTTTGTAGAGGTTTCTGAAATTCTTTTAGTTACAGTTTTCCTTTATCTCCAAGGCCAGTACTTTTGGATTTATATTAATTAAGACACCTGATTTTACAATCAGGTAAAGGGATATTTAAGGGATATTTCAATAGTACCCATAAAAATAAAACTAACTAAAATATTGCTAAAGTGGGGGTTAGGGAGTTGGTAAAATATATGGCATATGCAGAATGTGTGGTGGTGTGGTGTGATATAAAGGTTTGATTGGTACTGGTGGAAAGACCTGCATAACTTATTAATGGGTTCACCGTTTATAAGTAATCTGGCTATCTAATCAGATGGTGATTAAATCTTTATACCACATCATTATGTAGTCAATGTGTATCATTTTGTATATATTAATGTGATGACTCTTTTTCCTTTAAAGTTCATATCACAAGGGTTGAACAGATTTGAAGGGGAAAAAAGACCTGTGCAGTTGTAGAAAGTTTGATACAATAGAGAAAATGTATGGAATACTAACAATGTGTTTTCAGTATAGAAGAACCTTTCATCCCTGTGAACTATTACTGCCTTCTTAATTTGAAACTGTTTTTAGACCTGAGATTAGCAGTATATATCATTGTCTATTTTCTCATTAGTAAAGGCCCACACATCACAATAGAAGAATAAATCCTATAGTAGCTGGATCTTATAGAACTGTATGTCAGATCATCCTTTATTTCATAGCCTTGCAATATCCAAGTACAATATGGTCATGGTTAGGAAAGAGAGAATTTAAATTTGCTTCCTTTAGTGGAGTAATTGATCAGCCGCTTGTCATTAATGTAACATTTTTCCTGTTGCTTTTCATCACAGAACCATTGAATTTAGAGATAGAAATAACCTACTAGATCAACTAATGAACTTTCCTGTCAATGCAGAATTGGTCTCTATTTGTACATATTTGTCCAGTCAATATTTACTATTGTTTATTTAGTCGCTCTAGTTTTAAAAGTCAAAAAGGAAAAGGCCCCCATCATTTCCCTTGGGACACTGTTCCACAGTTTAATAGATCATAGTGTCAGGAAGTTTTTCCTGATTTTTTTTTTTAACATTTCCTCTTTCTTTATTTCCTTCCATTACCTCCCAGATTATACTTCCAAATAATTTCTCCTCATCATCTGTGCTTACATCCTGCACATATTTGTAGTTGTCATGACAACCAATAATTATTGCCTAGCTAAGCTAATCATATTTACCTCTTTTAACCTTTCCTTGTAAATCAGTCCATTCAGTTCCTTTAATAACCTATGTTTCTGTCTGATTTGTCAATATCTTTATGATAATAAATTGCCCAGAAATTTAGGCATTATATGTGTTAGGTACTTTAAGAGCCCTTTAACAGTCACAGAAAAAATCAAGTTTCAGGCTAAATGTTACCAGCTGATGGTTTTGGTTTCTTATTATTTACTAGAACAGTTTTCTGGTCACTTAGAATATTTAGGCCAAATTTCGCTCTTGGATAAATGAGCACATCGCTCAAAGAATGTTGTCAAAGTTGGGTAGATGTGTATGCTGAAGGTAGAATTTGGCCCCGATTGTGTCACAGGTCTAAATTCAGACTACCTCTTGTACATCCTTTACATCAGTCCATGAAAAGTGTTGATTTGGCTCATTATATTCCTGAAATGTACAGAATTCACATTTTTCAATCCTGTGTGAAAGGGACACATTCTGATGGGCCTGGGGCCAAATGGCAGTGTCTACACATTTTAGTGCCTCCTTCTCTGGCCCCCTTATGCAGCCTTCCCTGCTTTTATTAGTCAGACTTCAGGCATGTGCGGAAAGCAAACAGCTGGGCGCTTGTTCTGCGTACATTTCTAAGCAAGGTAGAATACTGGCCCCTGCTAACGCAGCTTTTGCAGTGTTAATATGTGTTTTTGTTATATGCTTTAGGCTCTATGCTTAATCCTACTATGTGAGCAGCACTATTATAATAAAAAAAATACTTTGATGAAAATCATACCAAGAACAAAATAAAACTGATCAGAAGGTTACTGTGAATCGAATGTATGGGGTCTATTGTGTTGTCTGCTAAATATACTATATATAGATATATTAGTTTATAACAATTACATAACCTGGCACATAGATAACTGTGGTGATGGGCATTCTACAAAACCCTACAGGACATTGGTAGGTTTGTTTTTAAACACAATGTGTATATTTCACAAGGCATTGTTTTGGTTTTGTTTTGTAGCCTAACAGCAGTGGTCAAGTAGTAGGGAAAGTGCCTGGTCATTTTACTCCAGTTTTGGCACCCTCTCCCCATCACAGTGCGGTGAGACCTGTGACTCTGACCATGACAGATACTAAACCCATCACTACATCCACTGAAGGTGAGGCATCTTCACCTACAGCAACCAGTAAGTATTTCTCTAGGAAACAAAAAATGTCCATCGGAGGTTCAATATGATTTTAAATTAAGGCCAGAAAAGGTGCCTTTTCCTACTATTTGACCAGGTGGATGCTCATAATTTATCCTGAGAGCAAACATGATCTGACCACAAAGCTTTTCCTCCTCAAATTTTAGTCAAAGCATCATGTTACATGAACTGATGTTTGTGACATGACAATCAAAATCTAAAGGGAAAAGCGTATTTATCTGAGCACCACCCATCGAGAAACAATGAAACACGATTGTTCATCTAAGGTGGACATTGTAATGACATTGAGAAGCACACTCAGACTGCAAGATTTCAAATCACCCACACTTGGATTTCAAAAAGAGATTAGATAATTGCTCCTCAATGAGCTTTCCTACAGAAATCAATCTTTGTTACAAAACATACTGAATCAGAGCTATGATAATTGCATGTTTATATAGGTTGTGTTGTTAGCAAAAATAAAATGATGTGGCATACAGCAAAGGAAATTTTAATTCGCTGCCCTTGATTCTACAAGGGTTGGCTTAATTGCATTTGCTTTTTTAACGCCTTGAAAGTTTTGAGTACCTTTGTACAATATGCTCAGCACCATATTATTTATCCTGTTATCTTCAATGGAATTGCAACCATGGAAGTATGTGCAACGTACGTGCTAATGTCATTTGATCATTTCTATGATATCCAAAGGGTTAATTTTTTATCTAGCTTCTACACTTTTGTTAACAAAGCTGGGTAAATATTGTTCCTGACCTTTTAGGTCTTTAGCGAGCCAACATTACTTGATACTGATTACTGGCAACATTTTTAGAAAATAGTCCTGATCAGATTATTTAGAAGAAGAGCTCTGAGCTGAAATTTCTGTCTTCCAAAGGGCATTTAGAGCCTAAACTATGTTTAACCCAAACCAAACAGACAAAAAAATACTTAACATGCATAAAAGAATATGGATTTCTGTAGGTTCAGTTACACTAAAATGGATCATTTTAGCCACATTAGGTATCAAAATTGTGAGTGTGGTCTCTAGACGTTGGATTATAATTAATCAAGCCTGTAAATCAAGCCAATATTTTTAGGTGTTTGTTATTTTAAGATCTTATTTTGTAAACTGAAATAGAGATCAAATGAGTTAGCACAAGCAACACATAAGGAGGAAACTGCATAAATATCTATTACAAAGAGAAATAAGTGACTCCTAAAGATAATCTGGGTAAACACCATTATTTAATTATAAACTGATTAATAATTATATTGATAGGCTTATGGAAATATTTTATTCTTTTGGGATAGCAAAAGAGGCTTCTAGGTGAACTAAAAGTTGGAGTGGATTAACACTTTCTCTGCTGGTTTACGGTGCAAATTTTGCTCCTTTGAGGTGCTGCTATTTCTGGTATGTTCAGCAGCAAACAAGAAGTTAATGCTCTAACGTTTCACCTCAGGGTGGGAGAGGAACCTTGGTTCAAATTTGGCTTGGATTATTGGTAGTTTCATCCTAATTCCTGTTTGCCAAGATCACACAATGTGGCACAATTATCTGTCTGTGCTCAGGAGAGACCATGGCCTGGAATAGCAGGAGAAGGGAGATCAAGTATGATATCAGAACTGTGGGAAGAAGCTTGCACTCTACTTGCCCACATTATGACCTAGTTCAAGGAGTCTTTTTAGAAGGAAACTGACCTTATTTGTGTATGAATGATTATACGGGTATTTAAGGGTGAAGCCTGGGAATTTCAAAAGAGCCTAAAGGAATTAGGCACTCAGTTTTACTAAATTTCAGTGGAACCTGAGCACCTACCTCTCTTATGGTCCTTTGAGATGAGGCATATTTCTGCATACAGAATATCTCTATCACTAATGCATGTACATGAAAAGTGTTCATGTGCAAATTCACACAAATTGTATGCACAAATGTAGCACACAAACATGACATGCACGAATAAAAATTTGCCAGTAACTAGATAACAAAACAAACAAAAACTGAAGGAAGGTATCCTGCTGCTGGAAATACATAAAGCCCGTCACTGACCTTAATATTCATGCTCTCATGCCAAGGGGCTTCATGCGTACATTTCATGGGAGAATTTGACCCTAATAATTTTTTTAAAACATTGCAAATTTATTTTTAATAAACAATTAATTTCAAAAGACTAAATGTTTTGTTTGGCCAATAAGTTCCTGCAGATATTGCTTAAACATAATATAAATGCTGTCATTGTTTCTGTTTAGTCAGTTTCAACCTATTCGGCATATAAAATCAGATGATTAACACTGACTTCCTTCTGAAATACAACAAATGAATTGTTCAGAACTAGACAGAACAACAGACTTTGATAATATTTCTGTCAAGGAACTCTGAAGTCATGATTTATTTCTACTATCTGATCCATTTTTATGGCAATCTCTCAGTGAAAGCTGTTTACTATAAAAAAGCCATATTAAAAAATCCTCAGAAATTCAGAAAGTTTTATGTATTTGCTGTATAATTTTAACCTCAAACAGCCAATTAGCAAAAAACTCTATCCACCTTCCTCTGTTCTCAGTCTTCATTCCATTCCATTTTGGCAGGTCTGCTTTGACCACCAGCAAAGGTGCCAGTTGTGATGCTGATTGTTGCACTGTGGTCATCTACACACTATGAAGTGGAGTGAGACCACATAGGCCACTAAGAGCTATGAGAGGGTAATGACTTTCAGTCGCTACTGATCTCAGCCAGATTTGAACGGTGACCTACAGGTGAAAGGTTCCCTTTACCAATCTCTTGAACCACCCAGTCTTCCCCCTCTCCCCCCGCAGATTTTTCTAAGCTTCTGCAACACAGAAGGCTAAAAGAGGTTTTACTGAATTAGCCCTAAGTGAATGCTATTTTCTGGTGTGTAAAATTATGCTGCACAGCAAAAGTTAACTCCCTTCTCTGGTTAGTCCTGATCACATTGTATCCTTCTTCCAAAGGACTGTAAAGATTAATTTCATGCACATGAGCAAATCAAGCTTTAGGTCTCAGTTTTAAATAATTAATCACTTTCCCCAGATAAATTTGTGACGGGTGTTCACAAATAGAAGAATTAGTGTAAATTAGTAGGTTGTTGTTCTCTCGCTCATACCAGCGTAACTCTGTTGACTTCATTTATTGGACGTTTATATTAGTTTCAGAATGGTAGCCGTGTTAGTCTGTATCAGCAAAAAGAATAAAGAGTACTTGTGGCATCTTAGAGACTAACAGATTTATTTGGGCATAAGCTTTCATCGGATGCATGCAGTGGAAAATACAGCAGGAAGATATATATACACAGAGAACATGAAAAAATGGGAATTTTCACTGCATGCATCCGATGAAGTGGGTTTTAGGCCACGAAAGCTTATGCCCAAATAAATTTGTTAGTCTCTAAGGTGCCACAAGTACTCCTTGTTCTTTTTGTTTATATTAGTGTAACTGATGTGTATTCGTATAACTAATATAAATTGGAGGTCCATAACTCAAACTCATAACACTTTAAAATGTAGTGTTTCCTTTAACTATTTGTAAAATTCTGCAACCATAGGAATTATTATTCTAACTACAAGTCAATTCTGACCTCAGATTCACACATGCAGCTTCCATTGAAGTGGATGGGAATTGAACATGCTGTGCACCTAAGGGCTGAATTTGGCCCTATGTTTCTTTTGCATTACTGATAAAAGAAATCCACAGACACTTCCTATACATTGCAAATCATAACTCTGGATCTCTCATATCTGTACTGTACGTGCACAGGGTAATAGTTATGACAGGTCGCTATTTTTATCAATGTGTTTTGTTCTTCCTTAATCAGCCTACACAGCCTCAGGCACATCCCAAGCCAATCGTTATGTGGGACTAAGCCCAAGAGACCCATCCTTCCTACACCAGCAACAGGTGGGCAAGTTTCACATAGGTATAATAATATAGACAAGCTTTTTCAATAGTACATTTCTACATGCTGCCACTGACATCTTGGATTAGAATGGGATCCTAATGGTTTCAGAATATGTCATATGAAGACTAGATATGCTAAAGACAAAACCCCCTCTAAAAACATTAACACAGCATATGCTTTTGTTTCTTAGATTTGTGCCATCTTAAGGAACTTTTTATAATGTCTCTTTAAATTATTTTATTTTTGAAGAACTTAAAAGTAGATTCTATAATTGGATATTAAGAATATGTCTGTATAAAGTGTGCCAGGGACAAAACTGAAAACTCATTTCAAAACCAATAAAAAATTAAACAAAATTAAACAGTACAAATTATGATTCTCAAGCTATTTCATATTTTCCAGCTGTTTAAGCCTGCATTTTAGTTCCAGAAGATGAGTTATAAAACCAAATTCTCAATGCAACACATCATCATTCCTACTTTAATAGGTTTAAATTGGTTTGCTGATTTCAGATGTGATAAGGACACGTTTTTGTTCTAGTTTCTTACATCATTTATGTTTCAAGTAGCATTTTAAATTTCACATCTCATTAATGCTGTAAATTTAATGCAAATGAAGTGTTTACCCAAACTGTGAAAATATACAGCCGAGATTAATGGTGGTTTATAAACAAATTAGTCGCAGTCAATAGCAGGGCCATGCAAATACAGAAATCCCGCATTGCTAGTAACAGTATAACACAAAATCTGACGCTTTAGAACGTAAATATAGTTTATGATGTGTGTGTATATGCTGCTCCCAGATCTTGACAGCAGAGGAGTTTGAAATTAACAGCATGTAAAATGTTACAAATTAAAAATTGAATTTGGCAGGAAGAAAAGGGCTGTTAAGTAGATCTTATTATTTATTATACTGTATTTTTTCTCAGGCTTGGGTTCCTATCCACAGTTGGTACTCATGCCTGATTTATTTTATCCTACATGCTCTGCGTTTGTTGTGACATAGCTAAACCATGCTGCATCTGAACCTCCTATTCCTACCCACTCCAAGGCCAAGGTGGCAGTATGTATATATTAAAGATCACCACATGCAGGATTCAGAGGAAATCATAAAGAGCCCTGACATTTTGCCAGCTTTGTTAACCAGTGAGAGACAACTGAAAACATTTGTACACAGTTACAAAAATACCAAATAACAATTAGTTGTTTTTGCCAACCATTGGCTTTTCACTAAATTTTCTGATATTTTTTTTTCACCTCTCTAGAATTGCTGTAATATAAAATGTGTCATAATTACTATAACGTGGTTCTATTTGACAAATGTTCAGTAAGTGTTCATTGTATGTTTAAACATATGCAAGATTTATAGGTTTAAAACTTGCTTTTTTTAAAACCACTGCACACATTTTCTGAAATACTTTTGCTGTGAAATTTTAAAGATTATTTCATGATAATCCAGTTAATTTTGGGATTTGCAAAAGAAATTTAAATATATTTTATTTTAATTTATTGCTTCTCTTCAATACCCTATTTTTCTACAAATTTGCTAGTTAGTATTTTTTGTTCTCATTCAAAAAGTTATAGAAACTATTTCACATCCTTAGAAGCTACTGGCAGACAGCTTAATTTTCTTGTATTTCCTTATATTTTTTGTCTTTATAATATATTTTAAGAATAAATTTGGATAATTTCAGCAGTCTCATTAAACATGTGACCAAAATATTCAGGAAAAAAGTAATCTTACATGTTTTGCGCATGGACATTTATATGTTAGTTTCAAACCTGGAAAATGTATTCTGATTCAATGCCTCTGTGTGAATTTAATATTCTAAAGTAGAGAGTTTTATAATGTCAATATTTGTTGTTTATATAAATGCATCAGTATTTTACATATATGTGTTATATAGTAGTAGCCCTATAGTATAGTGAAAAAGTATATAATAGATTAATCTCTGCCATGTATTCTATATTTGATTTTAAATTACGTATAATTGTATATACTTGTGTGTGTGTGTGTGTGTGTGTGTGTGCGCGTGTGTGTGCTTACATACATATATATATTAAAAATTAGACAATAGTTGGTACTGTTGCATGAACTGAAGGAACAAAGAACTTTTAACCACAAACTAAGCTTTTTAGCAGTAGATAAATATGAATACAGTATATATAAGTACAGTATATATAAAATAACTTTCTAATGAGTTAGTTGTTACCTTCATCCTCTTCAAGCCTAAAAGGCTGTCAGAGATGACAATGCCATACATGTTTATTATCCAGAAAAGATCCCCACCAGAAATTGTCTAAATGACTTCAGTAGATAAAGGTTATCCTTTGGGAAGGCAGAAATGAGATTGATTTACTACGTCCTTTCATTACTTTACAACAATTTAAAAGAGAGCACTTTTCTTGTGGCAGGTTCTGAATGCATTTAGTTTAAAGCAGCCCATGATGAATGAAAAGGAAAATCAAGGGGTACATGAAATAAAGGCAATCAATCATTTTATATTAGCTGAGAGAAATTCTAAAGTAGAAAGCCAGTGGTTTTAGTTCCAGAGAGATCTTTTAAACATTCACTGTACCCTTTAATACACATTGACCTCTTAAGAATAAATATTGTCACAGGTAGGTTCTTTTACTTTGTTGGAGGGATTTATTCTCTCAAGTTATGAGAAATATTGATGTGTATTATTGAGTGCTTTTTTGTTGTTGTTTAAAAAGGACTGCAATGTATCCTATATAAATTATAGTAACAACCATAAATTTAAGCTGTTTGTTATTTTGTGACTCTCTCCTATAAATAGTCTTTCAACTAAATAAAATGACAGTTCAGTCGAACTTCCAGTAAAACAATTTATAGCACAAAATTGCTGGAATACTTGAATTTAGATGGGAAGTATTAAATATAACTTGGAAATATTGTGTTTGTGTGTCTAGCACCTTTGGGAGCAATACATTTGCATTTACTGATCTGAATAGTGAGAAAAATATGCTATTAAACATGTTACTTAGCATGCTACATTGATAGGCAAAGTTTTGAAGAATTATAAATCTATGCAGTATACTTTTGTTGTGATCATTGGTTGGTGCTGCTTGCTAATTGCCTTGAAATGACAGGTATTTCAAAATTGAACATCAACAATAACATAACAAATTTCTTACTTTAACTGCAACTAGAAAGTCATCTACATAATTAGATCTGCATTAGAAAGATGCTTATAAAACATCTTAATGTTTTATTGTAAAAAGGAGTCCTTCCCCAGGCCCCCAAAATATCAATTATAAATTGTTAATGACTACTTGGTTAGAATGCAGAAATTTTCCTTAATTCATTAATCAACATGCAAAAGTTATTACTATTAGTAACGGACTCATATTTCCAGGGATGTTGCTTAATCAAATGTCTCCTATTTAATCATAGTTAAAATTTTATCTTAGAGGTAGAATTTTAGTAAGGGCTTTGTTCTTAACTTTGTTCTTAGAAGTTGGTGAGGTCACTTTATGAACTAATGAATTCTGCTTTGGCACACTGAACTATCTATGCTAAGAAATGTCTTTATTGACATAGGCGTTTTTGCATAAAAGGAAGGTTGGGTAATCTTCACAGCAGTATGTCAGCACCTCTCTCTTTCTCTCTCTCTCCCCACTCCCCCTCCCTCTCCAGCTCATATACACATTGCTTATATTTGAGTTGTAGCAAATGGTTTTGAAGTCTAGACTCACAGAAAAAGTGAAAAATTAGATTAACTGAGTCAAATTCAGCTGTGGTACAAGCAGACTCAACTCCTCTGAGCTCCGTGGTATTGTGCCATTTGAGTCCTCCTTCCTGGGAGTTTATAGTCATAACACAGCAATCATTAGTAAAAGAGTTCAGTTGCAAAACTCCATGTTAATGGACAATAGGGCAGACTTCGGATGGATGGATGGATGGATGGTGGCATTTCCTTAGTCTCATTCAGTTTATATCACTGTGAATTCACAAAATTCAAACTTTATATCCTTGAAACTATAGGATTCTTAGTGTCTGATCAAAATTACTTCTGGATTTAAAGTTGTTACACTGCCAGAAACACCAATCCTGGATTTTGCCAATTTAAAAAAAGAAAAGAAAAGATTTATCTTTGTGTTCATAGCACATAAGGGTAATGGCATCACAATTGGCAAACTTCCTATTGAAACTGAATAAATCAATCAAAAGAGTACTTGCTCTTGGCCATGATATTGCTATCCATAATTATTTAACTTTTAAAACATCTTTGTGCTTCTAGAAGGAGCCGTCTAGGAGGATATTTTCTTTCTTTCATTAAGAAAGCAGGCAGGCAAAGACAAATGGCTTTAGTGAGGAAGTTATCAGCCTGTGATACCAGTAACCTTTAAAACTTTACTTTTTCATATATGCTAACTAATATTGGGCCGATAACTGAGCTGCTAAACTCCTCAGATCCTTGCATTACCTAATACAGCTGCATGGATTTCACTAGCACTTGGGCTTTAAGGGTGTGGTATACATTATGCATAATTTTCACACAGCTTTGACATTTATTAAGGGGTCATGTTACCATTTATACTATAATAAGAAATATTTTAGACATCATAAATGTATTTTAAAACTAGAAAACTGTTACCAGCTTTTGTTCTTATTTAATTGTTTCCTCCACACAAGACTACTCTTTTCAAGCAGTTTCTCCAGTAGGAAGTTGTTCTTTCCATATGCATCCTTTAGTTGTTGCATTATGCTGTTCAGGATGGAAGCCCCTTCATACCACGTATCACTGAAATTGTAAACTGAAATGACCACTGAAAACAGTGTTTGGTTTTAAAATGTTTTTGATGCACATCGCTTTTGCTTTAGGCAAAAGACTGAAAGAAGAACACAAGTGGACTCTTAAAGAGAACTTCTCAGTAAAGTCAGGAAACAAGTTATCAACACTTAGGCTGTTCTTATTGTTTCTCTTATCATAATTGACAGTTTGACGTAAAACTTGATCACATGACTGCCAGGGAGGTATGTAAATGGATAAGAGGTCACCTTTCACATATGCTTGCTGGAAAGGAAACACATTTAAAGGAAGTTTCAGTCAAAACAATGACAGTATGCAAATGTTTCGCTTTATGGGCTTTTCTCAAATAACAAAAATCATAGCAGTATCCTATCACTTACTCACTCTTCCAAATATATGTTTACTTTTACTGGTGATCAAAGGGGCATGAAATGAAGATTAATGTTAGTCACTTTATTAAAATGTGAAAATATAAAGCCTGCTTAAATATTAACCCTTACAGTTATGTAAAGGTTTGAGTGGTGGGATTGTAACTCTAATGTAAATTAGGATTGTGTGGCTAAAACTCTGCAGGATGATTGTACTCCCCAAGTGTCCAACTTAAACTAAAAAGAGAAAGGAGATTCAAAGTAAACATTCAGGGTCCAAATCAGGATTGCCCTGTGGCCCCTTTGCACTGACATAATAGGGCTGAGGAGCAATCACATGCCCCCTTGAGGATTACCCCCAGCACAGGAGGCAGCCTCTACAGACTCTCTGCCCCTTCCCACTCAGTAAGAGTTGGAGTGGAGGTTTATTAAAGGGGTAGTAATGGATGCGCCTGCAAAGCATGTTAAGGTTGCCCTACTCTGCTTTGGGTACAGCTGCCCCTCCCCCCAGCCACTCCAGAATTAAGCCCACTGAGAGGCAATTTTTTTCTCCTGAGGATAATTTTCCTTGTCCCTGTTACATGTGGTTCTGTGAGAGAGGAATTTAAAACACTTGATTGTGTGTCACACCATCATATATATATTCCATATAAGAAACATATTTTAGAGGGGAAAACCTATGTAGAAATGTTTTAGAAAGCTTGTAAAATGTTTGATTGGGACTATTGCTTGAATCCCTTTTCTTCAACACCCAGGTATCTTAGTTACCAAAAGTCCAGCTGAGAGAGAGAGAATGAGAAATCAAACTAGTGGGTCAGATCTTTGGCTCTGGCTCAGGCTGTTTTGTGCCACCTCAGTGACATAGAGTGGTAGGAGAGCTGTCGTAAAGGAGCAGCCAGATATTCTCCCTGACAGAGGGAAATCCTTGGGTGGCATACAGGCAGCTTTGTGCTACTCACTTCCCCCATCCTCTATGCAGAAGGTCTTTCAAGTGTTGTTCCAGGGTGGAGTGAAGTGCACTGTGCTCTGTTTGATCCCTAGGTAACGCAATGCCATTTGCAGCTTGCATAATTTTAGTGCAGCCCTTAGGTGCTTATAAGTTACATTGGGGGCTGCTGGCCTTTCCCTGGCTCCTGAATGACCTAAGTTAACACAGAAAAGTCATAATATTAAATGCCAATGTCTCAGGTGCTTCCAAAGCTAGAAGCAAGTGTTATGTGTCCCTTTACAAAGCTGAAAATCTCCCTTTGAAGGGAGAAGTTCCCAGGTGAGAGTCTGGGCCGCACCTGTTAGAGGTGCAGCAAAGACCTCTCAGCCCTTGGGGAAGCAAGAGAGCTAAGTGGCTCCTCTGGGCTTGCAAAGATATCCTCAGAAGGCCACTTTACTGCTGTCTCCACATTGCCTGCTCCATGGAAATCTTCTGGAATTGGGGCTTTTAAGGCCCCTTTATACTACTCCAGCCCATTGACCTGCAGTAAAGATGCCAAACCATTTCTACCCCTGCAGGGCCACAGGATATCAGATTTTAAAGTGATATTTCTATGGCTATTATTGACCCCAAACTAAATCTTAGTCATACAGGTTTCTAGACGGTGATTTTGGAGAGGAAATTCTGCATGAGGAGTAGGAAAGAGGAAGCATTTCCCTGATAGGTTAATTTTGAAAACAAAATGGCAGCTGTTTGAAGCTGCTCAGAGGTTTGGAACATTAAACTTAAGCCACATGGCAGTGGTTTAGTAGACAGGTACTGAATTTCTAGGCTCATGATAGAATTATTTATCACATGCTTCTCTAATTTGGCACGTGTATATGTGGTGGGACGGATGAATTTACAATTTACCAATATACCAATTTACACCAATATACCAATTTACACCAGCTTAGGATCTGGCCCTATATGTATCTGTATATCCATGTGTATGTATGCATGTCCCCTCATGGTTACAATTATGAGGGTGTGTGTGCATAATAAATAAAGTGTGTCATTAACATTTATAAATTAGATTAAAAAAGCTCTTGAAGTTTGTGTAATTACACATTTAGGATATTTGTTGTACATATTAAAATCCAGATGAAAACTGTAGGAGGAAAATTATTGCTTATGCACAGTAGCTGATTTATTAAACTGTAATGTATCAGCCATTTATTGTTTTTCCTCAAATACCAAAAGCAGTTAGATTATATTACAAACCAATTGTTTGCCAGATTTTTTAGTTAGACAAGTTCATAAAATCATTCAGGAGCAATAAGTTCTGGTTTTGGCATTCTTATGGCTTATAACTAGCCAAAGAGTTTTGTTTGGTTAGTTTGGTTTAAATTTTGTAAAAAGGAAAAAATAGTTTTCACTTTTAAAACTTTAGACATCATGTTTCAGCTGAAAATGAATTTTTATAACCAAGTTGTAAGCCTTTAAAATATGCCTTTATAATGAAAATGCTGACAGATTCTTAAGTATTGTAGCACAAATATAACCATTATACTACTGGCTAGAGTGTTTGAACAGATATATTTTATTATGTCTTCAAAATAAAAATAGTGCTTATGAAACAGTTTCAAACAGTGACTACGGCAAAATGCGCACACATACCCCTTTCTTTTAGCATATTTAATATATTCTTTACAGTTACACTCTAGCAAAGTTTTTGGACTGAATGTTTCCTTTTCTGGTTAATTTAATATAGTTTAGTCATGCTTATAATAGCCTTTGGAAGGTCTCTTAGAGTTCTTTAGATAACAAACAAGAAACAAACCTTATGAAAACAGACTAGCATTTTCATTTCTCAGACCTCAGCTGCAGGAAACTTATGAGTATAACAGTCAAGACTGCAATATGGTCTTGTCTTTAACATATATATTTATCAGGAAAGGACTGTAGTTAATTGTGCTACTGTGTAAATCATTTCTTTTAGTTTGTTTGCCGTAGTCTGCAACTTTTAAAGACACTTAAAAATTGCATGGAGAAAGCAAGATGCATTTTATGCAATTAATCTTAGTGATCAAGTTATCTTTAATTCAAAGTGCTGTATCATGCAAGATGTGCAGTAATGTATTTATAGCATTGCTATGCAGAGGTTAAAAACTATGCTTTTTGTATGTTTTTGTCTCAAGCCACATAAGTTTACTTTCTTAAACATAAAAATAAGCAGTATATCTTTTCAATAAATCTGCTAGCACTGTAGGGCAGCTGTTAAACAAACAGAGCTGTATAGGGTTACATGAACAATCTGTGAAGGGCAGAACTGATGATTTGGGGATCTGGGAAGAATTTGTTTCAGCTTACATTTAGTGCATTCCTCACTATATTTAAATATAATAAAGTATTTTAAATGCTATTATTGTGAGTCTGGAACAAGATTAGATTATTTTATCACCTCTTGCTAAGTAATACCACTTTCAGTAACACTAAATTAATAAACCTCTATTACAAAATACATTTACTCTTCTAAAACAGTAAGATAAAGGCATATAGTTTGTGTAATTTGGGGACCTTTTCTATAAATTGCATGTCGTCTATGATTCACCAAATGCATGCTTCAAGATATTGATTATTTTTGACCTTTACCTAGTACAGATTACTTAGTACATTGCATATAAAACACAGCATTTTGATTTTCTTTCTTAAAATATTTCACTATTGAACATTAACATTTTCTTTTATTCCAGCTCAATTTGTAATCTAATAATGGCTAATTGTTATGTGCTAAACACTAGTTATTCTTTTATGCTTTATTAATAGAGGAGCGTATTAAAGTAGCATTTTCTTAAAATTTTAAAAAAATAGGAATTTTATTTTCAGTGTAATGGGGTTTTTGTTGGTTTTGGGGGGTTTTGTTTGTTTTTAAATTACTTTTTGGGAAAGTAAGGTTTGTGCCATGTACAGTACTAGTTTGCATGTATTCATTTAAATACTAAAAACTGTAGTACTGCTCGATCCATATCTGACTGCTAGGTTTCAATTGACAGCTGAGGATTTGTGACTGGACCATGAATCAAAACGGCAGGCATTTATACCCCAGTGCCAGTGAGGATACATTGGGAATTACTTGGCAAAGGTAACATTTTAATTATTTCCAACGCTACACTACATCTAAAAAAGTTACATTGAGCTGCAGTATCTGTTTTTAGCAGGCCTCCAAGAAGGAATATATGTCAAAATTTAACCAAAACATATATGTATAACATTTTTTTAATACACATTTACATTATCTTTAATGTAAATTGAATCGTTAGAATATACTATAGTTAAGTACCTGGGATGCCAAATGTTTGCTGTCAAGTGCAAGGCTTTTGTAATTTTAAAGGACTGCAGATTTTAGGACTTAAAAAATCAAATCACAGTTCAAAGAACTAAAGTACCGTAATATATTTTGGGGCTTACAGATTAATATGCAAAAGATGGTGGGATTAAAAACAATAGGTGACTAGTATAGCAGTTCTCTGATGCAGGTGCTATTTTAGGAACGAATAATCATACCCATAGAAGACATTCTGAATAACAAGTTCAAGACAATTGGTATAGATTTAGGTCACTAACATGCTTACGAAGGTAAGATGTAAACCATGTCCTTTATAAACTAAAATACAAAACAATTAGAATTCATTATTCATGAAAAGCAGTTATTTTCTTTGCATGCTAGAGAAACCTTAGCTATTGGTACAGAATCAACTACACATATATTATATATTAAATTATACATATATTATATGTATAACTGGTTATGGTAGTAGTAGGGGTGTGTGTGTGTGTGTGTGTTAAAAATAGATGAAAGATAATAAGCAATGTCAGTCTTTCAGTGCTTTCATATGCAGAATTCCCTTTGATTTACCTCAATGGGGGGAAGTTATACATATGAGGAAAAGCCTGCAGATTTGGGCCCTAACAGGTGAAGCAATCTCTCTCCTCCACTTAAAATAATTTTATATATCTCTTGGAGGTATGTGTGTACAAATATGACAATGTATCATTGCTATCACTTCCAAATAATTCATGTACATATCTGTGTGAGTATGTTTGGATATATAAAATCTTGCTGTGCAGTATCCTAGATGACATACTGTGTTTTACTGTTGATGCTAAAAGTTTTTTTAGTATCAGTTTGGAAATGTGATATATGAAATGGAAAGTTGGATGCTGTGTATGAATCCAGAGTTTAAACTATTAAACTAGTATTGTTGTACCAATATTACACAACAATTGATCTGCCGGCAGTTTCTTGCGTGATTGCATGTATTTTCTGTACTTTTTTTCTAATAATTTTGGAGTCTGGTAGAATTCTGAAATCGTGTTGAAGGAGCAAGGTGGCCAAAAAAACAGTTTTTCACATCAAAAATCACAGTACAATGAATGGAAAGTTAACCTAGTGGGTTCACCTCAACTCCTCAAGGGCAGATTCACATTATAAATCCCCATCATGTGATAATTGGTAGTTTTTATCCTTACTTCTGTATTATCAGACTGAGCTAGTGTAGCACAGAGTGTAACTTATTCTCCCCCCAACAGTATGTAGCTTTCTCAGAACATTAATAGGAGACTGTAGATTGGACAAGAACTCACAGTTTGTGAGCTAGTGATTGGTGGACCTGATCCTCAGATAGTGTTAATCAGTGTAGTAGTATTGACTTCATTGGAGCTAGACAAGCTGAGGATCTGGCCCAGTTTATTGTGGGCTTCAGTTGTCATGCCTACCACACGTGCTCCTTTGCTGTAAGTTGCTAAAAGAGAGGAGGGGGAAAAAAGACGTAATCACATATAGGTGAGGGTTATTTTTAAAATGTAGCCTTTGGGATACAGATATTCTTTTCAAACATCTGTGGAAAAGAAGACATCAAAGCATAAATGGGAGATAGTATAACAAGTGGGCAGTTTTCTTGATGAAGTCTTTATATCATTACAAGAAAGAAACCTTTGAGCAATAAATCCTTTTTGAATGTTTTGTAAAGGAATATTTTCTTGTTAAAAAAGAAAATGGAAAAGTTTTCTCCCACAAACTTGTTTGATGGGTATTTCCTCCAAATCTGCAATACTCGTTTGGATAATAAATAGAGTGACTTTTTATAGAAGAGTTTCATGATTCTTTTAAGTTGCAACAACGAATATGTCGTGGTGCACTGATTTTTGAGAAGTCTTGTTGAATACTTGTACTCACTGAGGTCAAAGAGTTGGTGGTGCCTGAAAATGAGCTTTTCTGTATGTGCATAGATCAGATGATAAAAGTGACCAAACTGAAACTTTTCTTCATGCTGCACTGTCAGTGACCTCCCCCATCCCCAACTTGGGTAGGACCACCCTCTGAGAGGGTGAGAGGTGACATGGTCCCTATGCTTGTTCTTTTTGTATACTTCGTCTTATCATTGGCTGTCAATCATGCCAAACAGAACTAAATGATCTATGAATTTTAAAACTAACTGATAATTTTTTTCTAGTAAAATGACAAGCCTGATATAATTTCTGGAGGAATAGTAATATATATTTTTCAAAAACATTAACTTTTAAAATCACTAGAGAAAGACAACATGAGTTATACAAAATGAGAAACTTAAGTCATTAGTGCGCTTATTTAAAAAAAAAGCAGAGTAGTTATGTGTATGGATAATTATACAAACTTAGATGTATCCTTCAATTGGTTAAAATAAACATATTGGTGTCAGTGAAGGAGAAGTTTACATAAAACATCCGTTCAACACCCTCAATAGTAAACAAAAACAGGTTTTTAATATAATAGTTTAAAGTAATTTTATTTTGCTCCTGGTACCATGATTGCCTAGAATTGACAACATTTTTATTATCTATTTATTGTCTATATGATGTATTTGTTTGTTGCTCTGAACATTAGGACCTTCGTTCAGAAAATCATTTAAGCACATGCTTAAAATTAAGTATATGAGTAATCCCATTTATATAATGCTTAAAATTAAGCACATGCATAAGTGCTTCACTGAATCAGGACCCTATACTTCATGCTTTTTGCTGTACAGATAAAGATAATATTTAGAACTTACCTAAGCAAAGGTCAGTCAGATCGTTGCTGAGGTAACTGTAAATAGTTAGAATCAAGTTGGAAAATAAAGTTTCAAGAAGTGCACAGTAAACAAAAATGTATGCAAGTAAAACTTAACCATGCGTGAATGAGAGAAGGACTCAGTGAAACATATGGGCTGGGTGCCTGATCCAGTAACCATTATTTACCCGTAAGGTTAGTCACGTTCACTCCAGCATGATTAACAAAGGGATGCAGGATTGGGCCTTTGAATTCTAGATTTGAATATTTCCCAACAAGACTTTCACAAACTGTAAACAAACCACTAGTGGTAAAATGTAAATTTTATCACAGATATTGTTAATTTTCCTATTATTCTCAACTACTATAATTTATATTTAAAAAAAACTGCTGCTCTTAAGGGTTAACTGTTACTTTAACATTACATTTACACTACCCAGGCAAATGCACTAGGCTAGCATTTCCTGCCTTCAGTTTGTTATCTTGACACATAAGTACAGTACAACAGCTGGTTTGTTCCTGGAGCTCCTGAGGGGAGCTTTATTCTCAGAGTGCTGAATTTCCTTTTCAGCTTTAGCTGTAGGGGTGTTCAAAATGTTCAGTTTTTTAAGCAGCACTCTTTGCCCCTAGCACTACTCTGGGGCTGTGATAATAATGCAGATAAGGCAGTTGAATGGAATAATCTCCAGTTCGTGGGGGAGTGGGAGGGGAAGTGGAAATTGCTTAGAATCTTTTCCATACCACAGTACCTTGTATCTGTTAGAATCTAGTGAACATACAAAGTCACTAACAACTGAATTATCACTAAGTATTTCTGTAGTTATCTGTTGTATTAAAAAAAAGTTAACACATCTGGACAACACACACACCTGTTAGATCAAGGATTTTTTTATTTTATTTCCACAGTTCATATTTGTTTGAGATAAAAGTACAAACTCAATTTTTGAAACTAAGAACAAAGAAGTGAAAATCTTCTGCTGATAAAAGTATTCACAGCAGACAAATGCAAGGATTTCTGGTCTTTATCAATTTAAATCGCTATCTCTTATAGTTTCACCCATCTCTGTAATAAAGAAAGATGTGCAGAACATTATGTTTCCTTTCCATCTAGGCAAACATCTTCAGAACACTTCCTAAGAAATTAATTGTATTCCAGCCAGACTTGCATGCTGCCATCCCACAGGAAATGGGTCAGCAATCCATTAAGATGCCATTAGATAATCTAATTTGGAACTTAATCTCTAAATTAACCATGCTCCATACTTGAAGCATACTTGAGAGAAAGAAAAAAAGTTTATGTTTGAATCGATAGGGGAGCCGAAGCGTGAAGAAGGCTGTTTGTTTTTTCTGTAGCTGTGGTCACGTCTCAAGCCGTCTGGTAACCAGGAGAAACCAGACATGATGTAATTCCAGATTGAACTTGAACTTCAGGGACTTAGAATGGGGGAACAATGGACCATAGGAATCAATAATGTCCATTTTCCACATGATTATGTTTGGAGCTTTAAGTTAACCTTCATAGGAGAATCAGCAAGATCTGCAGTGCAACCAAAATGAGGTGATCTAGAGACAAGATGTTGAGTAAAGAAAACAACTTTTCCAGTGATATTTCCTGAGTGGCACTGCAGATTCCAGCAGGATTAGGAAAGTTCCCGCTCTGCAGTAAACCGGTTGCCTGTTCTGAGCTCTCTTTGTTCACTTAGGTAGGACAAACTTAATCTTACGTTTCCTGTCAGATGATTTTTGGCAGCAGTTTTAGGGAAGGAGGAGCATGTTACAGAAAATTCCCAAGTGTAAAGTGTACTTTTAACTACTTGGTGACTCTGGAATTTTACCTACTAGCCATTTTATCTCAAGTTGTTTCATTTTAAGCAATAAAAGTGCACTTTTTTTTCTGCAAACGAGATGTTCGCTTGCATTTAGTGTTGTGTTTACTAAACAAAGAAACTTCCGATTATATTTACCTAAGTGCTAACACATAACATTTAATAAATGACTGTTTTAAATTATAAAGTAAGTTGTGGAGAAGAAAAGTATAAAATGCTGCTGTGATTAAGTTTTAAAAAAAGAAATTTCTATTGAACGTTTTGAAAAAGAGAATTGGTGTCATGTTAGAGAACAGGAATATGCAGTCTGGATGCTGAAATGCAGCCCTTTAGTTAACCTTTCCTTTGCTGCATTGCAAACTTTTATTGTTAAGTGGAATTTTCCTGTTTTCTTGTTATTTATTTATTTGGCCTAATATGTTTGGCTGAAATTACAGAATCTGTTTTTCTCAGAAGATTAGCTCACATAAAAGAATCAAATCATCCTGTGCAAAACATTCATGTGTGTTTGGTGAAGGACTCTGTTAGATCTTCTTCATTTGTTTCCTCTACCCATCAGCCCTACTGCAGGGACCCCCAAAACCCATGTATCTTTGTGTCTTCTAGGAACCCTGTGCCTCTGCTCTGTCTCTGGGAACTCCCACTCCCGATACCTCAGCTTCATGGCAGCTAGCTCTCCAGCCAATTGCTGCCCCAGGCATCTGACCCTCCCTCAACCTAGTCAGGGTACACAACACAGAATGGGCGTGCACCAAAATCTCAGTCTGAACTAACTGTGCTGAAGACTTTTTGTGGTGTTGATATGAGGATGCATGTCTCCTGACTCCCTTCACCTGTTTTCACTCTAAACCCACGGAGAAACTTCTTCAGGTCCATGGAGAGGGAAAACAATGCCTCAGACTCAGAACTCCCTTGCCTACACTTCCCCTGTGGAATTTTCATCTCCTCCATCTGGTAGATGGAGAGGATGATTTCTGCCCAACTAAAGTATAAAAAGCTTCCTAAGTTAAGCAGAGATATACTTAACATAACATCTCTTCCAAGGTAGAATGTGGCAGCTGTTTAACTCCACACACTCTGCTCAGACACCAATTTAGGACAGAGAGTGACAGAAAGTACTACACTCAAAGGAGAATTAATAGAGGCAGAAATAACCAAATTGGAATTTAGCCAGGCCACTGGAGTTAACACCACTACTCCTGCAAAGTGGCATATAATCTTAATGTCCACAAGTGATTGGAACTTTAGCTTCATGTCTCAACTGAAGGAGAGCATTTTCAAATAGTACATTGCCCTCTATTGCTGTGCTGGCGCATCGGTTCAATTCTGACTCAGAAGGTAGAGCATAAGCTGCTACATCTTCACCACTTCCTTCAGCATCAAGGTGTTCCTAGCTCTTTTAGCCAAAGTACTGATCTAGCCTGGCCATAATTAGCTTGTGAGAGCTGATATGATCACAGCAAAAGGTGATAAGGCTGCAACTAGAAATGATATTTTAGGGCAGTGGTCCCCAAACTGTGGGGCATGCCCCGTAGGGTGGCATGAAGGAACGTTTGGGGAGAGGGGCCTGTGGCACCACCCAGCCCAGCTCCAGCCAGGGCTGCACAACCATTCTGCTCCCAGTCCAGCTCCTGCACCAGCCACAGCTCCACTCCACCCTCAGCTGCAGTTCATCTCCTCCCCCAGGCCAGCTCTGCCCTCATTCCCTCTCTAGCCCCAGTTCTGCCCCCAGCTTTGCCTTCACCGCAAACTCTGCTGCTGAGCCAAATGTGCAGTAAAGGAGGTGGGGCGTGGACAGATTACATTACTGGGAAGGGGGTGTGCGACAGTAATAGTTTGGACACCATTGTTTTAGGTCTGCTTTTTAAGACAGGTTTTCCTTTTTTAGATCAGAAAATGTTTGCATCAGAGACTTTTTAAGCTATTGCAACAAAAGTATTAACTGCTGGAGACTTAACTTGATATTGGTGCAAGTCTTGATTACATTTATTCTTCAGTGCAGAGTAATTTGTTTATTACTCGCCTCACATTAATATAACCTCCACAGTGGACTGTATATAAATACTGTGCTGCTTATGGTCAATTCCAGTAATATTTTAATCAGGGATTCTTGAAAGAGCACTTAGTATTTTTAAAAGAAAATCATGGGTGAAATCTTGATTGAATTAACATGTGAAAACTGTAATGGAAAATATTAACCCTTAAGACACTTGTAGTGTTTGTCTTTGCTATTTTATGACATTTGTGAACAAAGAAATGATGACTGCAGAATTCATCTATTATTAGAAAGTCTAGTTATTATCAGCAAAGACCGCTGCTGCTGCTAGTAAAATTATTGTGGAAGGATGATGGTTCACAGAGTTGGTAGTGACACTGGTAGACTCTCCTTACAAAGGTGCTGGTTGGAATCTAGATATGTAACTGAAAGCTGTTTTCTGATGGCTGCTTATCCTGTAACCTTGTACCTGGAATGCATATAGAGAGACAAGGTGGGTGAGGTAACATCTTTTACTGGATCAACTTCTGTTGGTGAGAAAGACAAGCTTTCCAGTTCTGGTCTTCTTCAGGTCTGGGAAATGTACTTAGAATGTCACAGCTAAATACAAGGTGGAAAAAATCGTGTAGCATAAGTAATTAACACCATGTTTCAAGGGACCATTCAAGGTGAAGTGGCCCATTCACACCTTTCCAGTCATGGGTTGGGGAGGGTTAGTGGGTTATAGACTGTTGTAATAAGCCATAAATCCAGTGTCTCTATTCAGTCCATGATTTCTAGTGTTAAGATATTAATTTAAGCTCCCAGGCTTTTGTCTTTTATCATTTTTCTGTGTGAGTTCATTAGAGAGCATAGTGATTGGTTTCACCCACGTAGTTGTTATTGGGGCACTTAGTGCTCTAGTTGAGCTAAACCACATGCTATGATAGGCATGTGTACAACCCATGGATCTTGGAGGATGTATTGTGGGGGTTGATGATCATTGTTGCAGTGGAGATATATCTGCAGGTTTTGCATCTGATATTCTGGCAGGGTCTGGTGCCACTTTGAGTTGGTGTGTCCTGGTCCATGGGGAGCTTGCTTCTGATGCTGAGTTTGAAGAGGTTGGGGGGCTGTTTGAAGGCTATAGAGAGAGTTCTTTCAGGATGTGGTCCCCATTGAGTATGGGTTATAGTTATTTGATGATAACCCATATGAGTTCGTGTGTGTGTGTGGGGGAGTAGGTGACAACTAGCTGCGTGCAATCAGAGAGGGCTTTATTTCTGCATTGAAGCAGGTTCTCTCAGGGTATTTGGGTGGCTTGTTCCATGACATCATCTCCTTCCATGGTGGAGTGTCCTTGTTTAGTGAAGGTGGTTTTAAGTATGTTAAGATGTATACCTGGACTTTTTCCTTGGAGCATATTTTGTGGTATCTGAGTGCCCCGCTGTAGATAATAGATTTCTTGGTGTGCTTGGGATGGTTACTGAATCTATGAAGGTAAGTGTGGCAATCTGTGGATTTTGGACACCTAGGATAAAAATATCATTGATGTATCTCAAAGAAAGAAAAAAAAAGGCAGAAGAACTCTTCTAGTTCTCCCCATGTTACTCTGGTATCAGATTCTGTGGTGGGGCAATAGTTCAGTTCCTTGGAGAGTACAGATAATTCAGTTCTGATTAGGGGTAGTCTTGACAAATTGATGATGTTGGAGTTTCACATAGGATCCAGATGGTGGGTCTTCATGTTATGGTTTCTCCTGGAGGTGGTGTTCTGTGGGAAGTGGCGTTGTTGTAGTTGGTTCCCCTTTTTGTTTTTTTGTTGGAGGGCTGCCATCAGGTTTTTTGAGATGCATTGATGATATTTTCGTTCTCTGGACAGACACCTAAACTCCCTCATAGATTTCCACCACAACTTCAGCAACCATCACCTATCCATTAAACCCTCTCTACAACACTCCCACACTAGCATCCACCTCCTGGACACCACGATGAGGTTCAACAGTGGAACTCTACAGACAACTACATACAAGAAACCCCTTGAAATATGTGTTAACTACTTATGCTAAATAATCTGATCCACCTTGTATTTAGCTGTGACACTCAGGGTACTTTTCTCAGACCTTAAGGAAAGTTCTACATAAGCTAGAAACTTGTCTCTTTCACCAATGGAAGTTGGTCCAATAAAAGATATTACCTCACCACCTTGTCTCGTATCCTGGGACCAACACAGCTATAACAACACGGCACGCAGCTACAACAACATGGAACAAGTTTGTAGCTCATCCTCTTATCTAGTGGGCAATTATTCATGTCACAAAACCTACCAGCACAGGCCTCAATTATATCTTTTAGTTAGATTGCATAGTACACAGTGTTCCCTCTAATTTTTCCCACCCATGTGTGGAATGAATTTTGTTAGGTGTACCAGTATGGAGGTGATGTGTCACACATAACCTCCTTGGTGAACATCACAAAATTCATGTGGTGGGGTGGGGCCGAGGAGGGGGGGGGCTCAGATCCACCAAGTGGCAGTTGAAAATTCAATTACATTTCTCATACATTTTATTGTAAGAAATGCAAAAGTGTGATGAGGCTTCAAAATCTGAAAGACAGACACCAGTATCTTGTAGCTTAAAAGAGCCTGAGTTAGTTGTGATTTAGCATTCTGATTAATATGATTTGTATTACCGCTGCACTTCCTGGCTCCAGCCTGGATTGGGGCTCCATTGCGCTAGGCACTATACTTATTTCCTCCATTTCGCTTTCATTCCCTTCCCTTTCCTGCATATATCCTTTTACTTGAAATTGACCATTTATAGGTGGCAGGACAGGTCTGCCCCAGGAATCATCATTATATCAAATTGAATTCTCATAAGTATTGTTTCTTAAATGCACAACTAGTTCTGAAAGCTCTAGAAACCATTCACCTGGACGTGCCAGTACTTGGAAGCAGGATAGATTGCTGGAAAAGACTGTCTGTAGGGATCATCCTCCATTGCCAGGGGGAAGAACTAGCCCCTACCCAGCAGTTCAGTTTAGATAAAAAATTATCAGACCCCTAAGCTGTGATTCCATTTCTAATCAAAGCACTTGTATACCATTGCACTGGCATGTTTTGCCATTTGTTAAGTTATTTTCACTGTTATCCCTAAGAGTATGTACTGGATACCAGAACAATCTATATCTTATAACTATTAACTTAACCTACATACTGGTAGTAAGAGGCTTATAAAACTCATATGGAATCTGCATAGTGTTAACCTATGAGATTTATTCTTCTCCAAGGATTCATAAACCGTATTGACAAATATATTGCATGCTGCATTTGTGACATGGTCATAATGTAAGAAGGGAGGTTTGAAAGGTTTAAATAAACATCTAAATTAAATTTGTTAGTTATACTGCAACAACAGTTTTATTAGTCACTTACTGCAATTTATTTTTATTGAACATTTTCCAAAAAAATAAAGATCTGTGTCTCCTCTGTATAATACTGGATAAGAAAGCTGCTACAAATAGTAATTTGTTCTTTATCGGCATAAACTGCTGTCTTTCATATACTGTAGTCATTAGGAGGTTGTAAACTTAAAAAAAAAATTCAGATCAACTTCCAGCCACTAAAGTACACAGTGAATTCTCCAAAAAGATAACCTGTACGCAGTTTATCTGGACTTCTTCTTTGCAATCCCATGTTGAATCTGCCACAGAATTTACATTCTTTTAAGTTACTCTTCTCTTTTAAGTGGCTAAGACCATAAATCCTGAGCAGTCTCTCTTTTAGAATGTTTTTATTTATTTATTGCAATTTTTTATTATTACAGTTTCCCATACACAGATCAGCATGGAATCATTTTGATTATTTTTACTAGCTGTCACCTCATCATGCATTTTTAACATTGCTCACAGTAAAATGGGATAAGGAACAAAAATGCATTGTTGGACACAAATAGTGAAGGAAGATGAAGAGAGATAGATTGAAACAATTAAGCCTCTTATGTGAGATCTTGATATTGAATATTTTTTTGGAACCATAATCTTTTCAGCAGATCATATTGGGCAAATCTTTCATGTATAAATGGATTTAACTCTTTGTGCATGTTTTAAGATTTATTGCATAACTATCTCCATTTTTGAATGTTAAGGAGAATAAAAATTCTTTCTTAGGAAAACAACAATAAAACATCGAGTTCACCAAAGTTCACAGAAATCTTTTTGAGGAAATAGGAAATTTAAGATGATCATAAAGTTTTACTAGATTTGCAAGATCTAAAAACTCATGTGAAAAATTGCAGCACTTGAGGGCAGCTTTCTAGTGGGATACACGTTAGCATTGAAGGATTTGTATATTTTGAAAAAGCTGCTGGGTGGTATTGTTTCTATAGACATTATTACATACATCTCAGTGTGATCATGATCCATATAATTAACTGAGGCAGACCAATCTTGCTCCGATGGGAGTTTTACCACTGATTTAAAAGAGAGCAAGATTGTGAATTTAAGCCAAAATTTTCAAACTTGGGTGTGTACAGTTAGACATCTAAATACACGTGGTCTGATTTTCAGAGGTGCTGAGCACATGTAGCTCACATCAAAGTCACAGTTTAGAAATTTTGGCTTTAGTTTCTATATTACACAGAAGTATACTTCCACATGAACTGGGTTAAAGAGATGAAGAAGAAAACAATATTTGACTAAAAGGAAAAGGCTACTTTTCCCCTATAGTATTATTTAACTGAGGAACATGTTCAATAGACTTTTTTAAAAAAATATATTTTCTATATTTGCATAGCAAGAAAAGATTGCACAAATGGCCAAATATAATCGTAATTATTATTTATACATTTTAAGATTGATAAAGGGGGTCTGTTTTCCCCTTAATGCATACTCCTAACTCACATTTGCACTAACCAAGCATGTGCGTGTATTTGGGAAAACAGGATCATGAAGGGATGATCAAAGAAATGGGAGGAAAAAATAACTATAGCTTCCCTCATCAAAAAATATAATATGGGTATCAGATTTCAAAGTAAAGCATATGCAAATGTTTTGCACAAAAAGTACATATCAGATACACAGTGTGTGTTCACAGATTAGACTTGTGTGCACTTGGATAGACAGGTGTCAAATGGCTACACGAGTATGCAAATATCTAGTGTGCACACACCCACTGGGTATCTGAGAACATTTGGTGCAATAAAATAGGTATAAATTAATTGCTTGCACAGGTGTGCATGCCTCATTTTGACAATCTGACCCTGAATGTATGTTTCCATTTGATATAATGGCCTCTCTTATCATGCTTATGTTTGCTGAAAACTATATGGCCAGACTTTCCAAAGAGCTCATTATTTATCAGCTTCCTGTTAGGCACCTACATAAAAGGCTGGATCTTCAAAGAGCTCAGGTCTTTCAAAAGAACTTTTTGGAAAATCTGGCCCCAGTTGTCAGCACTGTACACTTTTGGAAATCTGATCTGGAATGGATAATCTTGCAGATACTTTGCCACTGGGTATAATGCTTATTACTGATAGTTACTACTTGGTAAAAAAAATTGCAAGTTAATGGGACTTAGATTCCTTAGTGACACAGGTGCTATTGAATATGGGATGTAGATTTCTAGTCACTAAGACACTTCTGAAAATGATGCTCTACTGTGACTTCAGTGAACCTACTCATGGTCGTAATTTCTACATATGACAGTAAGTATTTGTATATTGGGCCCTAAGTTATCTGGTGTTCCTTGGCTATTGCCATGGGACTGTAATAAGGAATGCACCCTGCTTTTGAAAGTATCTAAATAAAAAGTATGTTTTCATGCATTAAAGCTAAAAACATCAGAGTCTGCTCCATTTTGGACTCATGCACCTCACAGGCACATAATATAATGGAGAAAGGGGTTGAATTGTGTGATAGAGGATTTATTAAATCACAGAAGAGATTTATATTATACATTAAATGTGTGTTTTGTGTTCTGGTAATAAGCAATATAACAGGTACACTATAATAGATTGACTAGTTCTTAAAATCAGAGCAGCAGTTTCATATGAGTTCTCATAATGTAGTTTTTTGTACCTGTTCCATAAACTTGCCTCTTTAACTTGTCTGGGGCTCTCATGGAATAAGCAGGCTATTTAGTGTATGATTCCAATAATTCATATTAACACATTTACTTTTGTCTTTCAGTTGAGTTTGCAAAGGAAATCATACACACTTGAAGTTCAAGTGGCATTCACAAATCTACCATCTTAAATTTATCTTAAATAGTATTATTTATAATGAATACTAATCTGAGTCTTAATCAAATTTATTATGTTCTTATTGTTGCAACATTCTTAATCTTTATTTTGTTCTCTCTCTCTCTGTCTCTCTCTCAACAGTCCTGGTACCTGGGCTAGCTTGGTCCCTTTTCAAGTATCAAACAGGACACCAATCCTGCCAACAAATGTCCAAAATTATGGTTTGAACATAATTGGAGAGCCTTTCCTTCAAGCAGAAACAAGCAACTGAGGGAAAATGAAACAAAACAAAAATTTAAAAGAAAAAAAGAAAGGAAGACAGGACAAAAATGAAACTGAAGAAAGAAGAAAAATAGACCAGCAATTGCAGCATTTACAATCACTAATTCCCTTAAGGTTGAAACTGTAATGACATAAAAAGGGTCGATGATATTTCACTGATGGGTAGAATGCAGCCTCTGCTAAGTAGCCTTTGTTATATGAAGTCCGCTGGGAAATAGATGTTCTGTCTCTGACAATATATTTTAACTGACTTTCTAGATGCCTTAATATTTGCATGATAAGCTAGTTTTATTGGTTTAGTATTCTTGTTGTTTACGCATGGGATCACTATTCCTAGTTATCTCACAAAACAAAGGCTAGGCGGCAGCAACAGAGCTGCAAGAGGACGAGGGCTGTGAGACAGCCATTTTCTCAACACTCTGATTTCTAAAAGTTAAAAAAAAAAAAACTCTGTAGCCTTTAGTTATCAGTACAGATTTATTAAACTTTGGCCCTTAACACAGCCTTTTCTAGCGTGTTACCTAGTTTGGAATTTTCAAAGTCAGTATGAACACAGGCTCTCTGGAAGAAATGCCTCTCTGTAGGTAAAAGAGTTATCTCCTCTTGCAACAGTAAAAAATAATTTACCTTTTTACCCACTAAAGAAATACTTACAGAGGCAAGTGCAATTTAAAAATTATATCTAAAGGGGAACATCATTATAAGTCCTTCAGCCCTTGGACTCTAAATTGAGGGGATTAAAAAAAAAGAATTTAAAATTACTTTGCGCAAATTTATTTTCCCCTCAGTTTTGAGGGCATTAAATCAAGACAAATCATGTCATTGAGAAGAAGAAATTAATGGAAACACAGCACTTATGTTGGTTTAGCTACTGCCTCCATTGGGGGGGGTAGGATTTATTTATTTAAAGTTACTGGTTGCATCAATAACCCATAGGGTGTATGTAAAGTTCTATAAAATCTGCATCATAGAGACGAAGAAAAAGGCAAATCCATGTCACAAAGGCAAAGCTTACAGTTTACAGACTGGGAATAGCAGGGTGGGGGGTAAAATATATTTAAACATGCACTCTTACAAAAAAATAAGTCTAATCACAGGGTGCTGAAAACTTGCATGGTGCTTTCAGAAATTAGCCTTGTTCAACACATTTCTCATATTGACAGAACAGTAACGTGCATGGGCAGACACATTTTGCCTGTATGTCTCTTAAAACTAATTAATTGATTAAAAATACTCTTTCCAGTAATCCTAATTTGCACGAAGTTATAATGTCCACATTACGTGCCTTGCCTTGAAATCTTAAAAAAAAAAAAAAAAAAAAAAAGTGACATCACTCTACTTGTTTTGCTGCATTTATTATTTTAAATCTTTACCATTTTTATGACAAAATATTTTGTACTCCAGATGGGGGGGAAAAGTGTGACATCATGGATTTTTTAGACAGTTATACCTTTATCTCACATTTATAAAGCATATCATGGCTGTGTATAGTTGCCGCTTAAAAATTGTAATCGACCAGCAATATTTTCAGTATTTTGGTGTTTTTTCTATTAACCTTTCATGTTTTTCATCTTCCAATTAATATGGGGGGGGGTTCAAATTTATACGAATTATGCAATACCAAGTTTTGCCTATGTAGGTAGTGCTTTTAGCTGTATTGGTTATTATAGGTAAGTACACAGATTTAAAAGAGAAAAAAAAAAGAATAATGTATGCTTTTTTTTGTTTGTTTGTTTTAATTGACCAAAGTGGGTACTGCTATTTTTGCAGTGTGATGAGGTCCTTTTGTGTACTGAGAGATGGACGGGGGATTTTTTTTTATACATATATATATATACATATATATATATTCTGGGGAGGGTGGGGAGGATTTTTAACACTTTACAGTGTAGCTGTGAAGCAGTGCACCCTTAGCCAGGCAAGGGCTGCAAAGCGACTGTTCTGCCTACTGTGACAAAGTTTCAAATAGGTTCCCTCTTTTTAACTTCCCACCTGGGGTGCAAGCTGAACTCATTTCTGGATTTAAAAAAAAAAAAAAAAGGATTCTGTTGGAGGCAGACTTGACTTGAGGAAATTGTTCTACTTTTTTATTTCGAGAGGTCAAGACCCACAGTGAGACTGAGTCTCTTTCATTTATGGCAAAGATATGGTATCCGAAAATGTACCCTTTTAGAGGGTGTTTTTAGCTAGAATGACATGGAAACACACTGTCTTCTATGAGATGCATGTACTGAGCCACATTCTTTGTTGGTGTAACTCAGCTGATTTCAGTTGACTCCAAAGGAGTTACGCCAGCAAAGAATTTGGAGCACTATATTTAAATGACTGGTGAATACTCATTTTCCCTATGTCAAAGAGGTGGGGTCTTTTTTAGTTTATTAACACACAACATCTGACTTACAGGCATCTACATTAACAAACAGATGCGACAGGTTTAGAATTTCTTCACATACAAAAGGTCAGATGGAAAGCTGCAGTTCTGTACTGTAACTTGAATGGAATTAGAATACAATGGAAAGAAAAGTTTATTTCAAGTAAAGTAAAATCTTACAGACTAGTGGGCCTAATGCTGCAAACCTTACGTACATAAGGACTCCACTTTACAGCTCAACTTTCCCATCAATGCACATCCTTTTATTAGGGTGTGAATGCAGGGGAGAATAGACTGCTGAGCATTGAGCTCCCTGTGGGATAACTGAGCCCATAAAGACTGCTTCTATTCTAGCTTTGTCTTGAAATTTCCCGTTATTGATCTACCCCACTGGGATGCAGCTCTAGCAATGGTAGCACAGCTGAGCAGTCTAGTGGCTACTAGGTGTTGGCATTTTTACTACTGTGTCATCCAACCCTGCTCCGAGCAAGTCCAGATGACAATATAGCTAAAACCAGTGGCAGCTGCCAGGACCTTGTCTCCACTAGTGCTCCCACCATCATTGCTATCTCCATTGGAGCTGTATCAGTGGGACGTGTTATGAGAAAGCTGTGTAGGCAAGGCCTAAAAGGCAACAGAGAGAGAAAATAGAAAATAAAAAAACCTCAAGATTTATATTTAGCTAAATTAAAAAAAAGAAACCAGCTTTATGTTGCTCTTTTTCTGAGCCCACTTGGTAAGTGAATTTATTCACTAAGTAAGCGGCTGTTAAGACTAACTGAAACGTAGTAACAACCTTGAGGATCTGTTAGGCTGTGGCCTGATAAAATAAGCTACATATTGTTCTCTCAGCACATCACTTAATAATGAACAGTTATGAAACATGGTTATGTGCTGGAGAACTGTATTTGATTATCCCATACAGTAAGGTGTCCCTTTAAACTTTGACTAGCACAGCAGGATGAAACCAAGGCAAATCCAGACAATAAAGTGCAATAATTTAAATGATGCTTATCCTTGTAGATGGCGGATGCTCTTAACTAAACTTTTCATGTATCTTTGACCTATGGTGTGAACAAATCAAGCTTACAAACACAGACTTTTTTTTTTTAGTCAAATTCGCTCTGTGTGAATGAATTTTCCTCAGTGGAATGTTAAGTGACTCTGTGGGTTTTTCTGCCTACCTCTTTAATATAAAGGCCTGTTTTGAATAAAAGAAACCCAAACTTCCTTTTCTTTTCTTTTTTTTCTTTTTTTTTTTTCTAAATTCAAGAGTCAAAAGATTAAGAAAATATTGAGGACTCAAATCCGGTCTCTAGCCTCCTCCTTCACCAGGAAGTGTATTCTGACTAAATCAAGCCACCCCGTTCTATGTGCACTGTTCTGCCTTTAGTAAGTTGCTTTGCAGCCCTAGCCTTATGGCTGTGCCACTGAAGTGTGTTTCCCCTGGAGTGACATGAACGTTTGAGGCTTGACTAAGGGAAAAAAGAAAAGGCAGTGAAGGAGACTGTACATAAAGACATGGCAAAAATATTAATTATAGCAATATAGTTGTGGGGTGATGTTCAGGTGGGCAGCTCCATTGAAAATATGTGAATGAATCTGTGAAGCTGCAAGTAGCGAGAAGAACGGAGGATCTTCTTAATGAACCACCTACCTTGTAGACAGTAATTTGTACACTGTATAGTTTTGTTAAGAATTTTTTTTAATTAAAGTACCCTTGTTTGTAAAGCTAACTTTTTAACAGTTATAATGGAAATATATGACATTTCCATTTTTAAAGTAAACAAGAATATTCCTTGTTTGGAAACTGGACTTGGGTTAAAACTCTCCAGTTTCTTAATTTATGTATTAAAAAAAATCTGTCCACGTTAGGAGTTATTTCGCAGATTCCTATGCTTGAAAAGCCTAGGTTACTAATCCTTTAAAAAAAGTTGTAAATGGAGAAAAGTTATATTTTATGAAGGTTATTTTGTTGTATTTAGTATTGGAAAAGTTGGTTTTCAGAGCATTTCAGAATGTTGGAAGCACCACTGTCTTTTTATTAGTATATATGGCCTTTAGCAAAAGTTTTTTGTGATTGTTACATGATGGTATTTAAGATTAGGTTCA